>NC_090826.1:75798151-76121068 GCF_028021215.1 Eschrichtius robustus
CCAAGAAACTACTCCACAAAAAAGCATCAATTCCAGATGGTTTCACAGGAAAATTCCACCAAAGCCTCACAGGTAAGATAATCCCAGTATTCCATAAATTATTCCAGAGCACTAAAAACTAAGAAGACTTTCTATTTATTTTGATGAAATAAATATAACACTGATATCTAAACCTGATGAAGTACCAAAAAAAGAAAGAATATTACAGGCCAATATCACTTAGAAATACTGATGCAGAAGTACTAATGAATATTAGTATAATTAGTATTATATTAGGAAAATAATGTGCCATGATAAAGTAGAATTTTTTCAAGAATGCAATAGAAAAGTCATATAGAAATAGTCAATATACAGAAATTATATAGAAATAGTTATTATATACAAAATAGTTAATAGAAAATCCATTACTATAATATACCAATAAATATATCTAAAAAGACATATATAATTATCTCTACACATGTTGAAAATATAGCAAATATCTGACTCTCTATATATATTTGACAAACTATAAAAATGATTCCTGATTTCAAAAACACTCAGGAAATAGGAATTGATGATATTTCTTAACATGATAAAATATGTGCATATTTTAATTTTAATTTAGCATTTACTTCATGAGAAATCATTACAGCATTTCCACTGAAATGAGGAAGAAGACAAGGATGCACACTACTTCCAACTCTTCAGCATTGTACTAGAGGTATTACAATGCCACTAGACAAGAGAACTGAATTAGAGGTATGGGAACTGATAAAAAAAAGTTTGAAAATTACATGAGAGTACAACTAGAAAACTTTAGAAAATCAATGGTAAAAATAACTCAAAGACAATAAACCATTAAAGCAGCAGGATGTAAAATTAACATTCAGAAATCAATAATCTTCATATACATACAGAAACCTGTTAGAGAATACAATGGTAGAGAAAAATCCCATTTATAATAGCAACAAAAAAATAGTTAGGAACAAATTTAATGAGACATGTACAAAAACCTATATGAGGAAAACTTTAAAACATTCCTGAAAAACACAAAAGCAGACTTGAACAAATGAAAGACATCCACTGTTCTTTAAAAGGATGACTCAATATCATAAAAATGTCACTGCTCCCTAAATTAATTCACAAATGTAAGTCAAACCTAATAAAATATTTGCAAACCATATATCTAATAAAGGGTTAATATCCAAAATATATAAAGAACTCGTACAACTCAACATCAAAAAGACACAATCTGGTTAAAAACTGGGCAGGATCTGAATAGACATGTTTCCAAAGAAGACATACAGATGGCCAACAGGTACCTGAAAAGATGCTCAGCATCCCTAATCATCAGGGAAATGCAAATCAAAACCACAATGAGATGTCACCTTATATCTGTTAAAATAGCTATTATCAAAAAGACAAGAAATAGCAAGTGTTGGCAAGAATGTGGAAAAGAGAACACTTGTGTGCACTGTTGGTGGTAATATAAATTGGTACAGCCACTAAGGAAAACAGTAAGAAGGTTCCCCCCAAAATTAAAAATAGAACTACCATATGATCCAGAAATTCCACTTCTTGGTATTTACCCCAAAGAAAATGAAAACACTAACTCTATAAGATATATGCACCCCCATGTTCACTGCAGCATTATTCACAATAGCCAAGGTATGGAAACAACTTAAATGTTCTTTGACAGATGAATGTATAAAGAAAATGTGAATATCATTATATCATATTTATATATATCATATATATATCTCACAAATGTGATAAATACACACAAACACACTGAAATATTATTCAGCTATAAAAAAGAATGAAATCTTGTCATTTCCAACAACATGAATGAATCTGGAGGGCATTAAGCTAAGTGAAATAAGCCAGACAGAGAAAGACAAATATTGTATGTTATTACTTATATGTGGAATCTTAAAAAAGTCAATTTTATAGAAACAGATAATAGAATGGTGGTTGCCAGTGGCTGTGGGGTGAGGAAATGGGGTGATGGAGTTCAAAGGATACAAATGTTCAGTTATAAGAAGAGTAAGTTCTGAGGATCTAATGTATAGCATCATTACTATAGTTAAAAAAAAATATGTATTATATACTTGAAGGCTGCTAAGAGTAGATCTTAAGCATTCTCACCACAAAAAATTTATTGCACACCAAAGGAAACCATAAACAAAACAAAAAGACAACCCTCAGAATGGGAGAAAATATTTGCAAACGAAGCAACTGACAAGGGATTAATCTCCAAAATACACAAACAGCTCATGCAGCTCAATAACAACAAAAAAAACCCAGCCCAATCAAAAAAATGGATGGAAGATCTAAATAGACATTTCTCCAAAGAAGACATACAGATGGCCAAAAAGCACATGAAAAGATGTTCAATATAACTAGTTATTAGCGAAATGCAAATCAAAACTACAATGAGGTATCACCTCACACCAGTCAGAATGGCCATCATCAAAAAATCTATAAACAACAAATGTTGGAGAGGGTGTAGAGAAAAGGGAACCCTTCTACACTGTTGGCTGGAATGTAAATCGGTACAGTCACTATGGAGAACAGTATGGATGTTCCTTAAAAAAACTAAAAATAGAGCTACCATATGATCCAGCAATCCCACTTCTGGGCATATACCTGGAGAAAACCATAATTCGAAAACATACATGCACCCCAATGTTCACTGCAGCACTATTTACAATAGCCAGGACATGGAAGCAACCTAAACGTCCATCTACATATGGATGAATGGATAAAGATGTGGTACAAATATACAATGGAATATTACCGAGTCATTAAAAAGAACAAAATAATGCCAGTTGCAGTGACAGGGATGGACCTAGAGATTGTCATACTGAGGGCAGTAAGTCAGAGAAGGACAAATATCGTATGATATCGCTTATATGTGGAATCTAAAAAAATGGTACAAATGAACTTATTTACAAAACAGAAATAGAGTCACAGGTGTAGAAAACAATCTTATGGTTACCTGGGGGAAAAGTGGGGAGGGATAAACTGGGAGATTGGGATTGACATATACACATTACTATATGTAAAACAGATAACTAATAAGGACCTACTGTATAGCACAGGGAAAAACAGTGGAGACATATAGATATATAACTGATTCACTTTGCTGTACACCTGAAACTAATGCAACATAGTAAATCAACTATAGTCCAATAAGATTTTTTTAAAAAATTTAAAAGAATTAACTATGTGAGGTGATGGATGTGTTATTTGATCTTAGTAATAATTCCACAATGTATATCAAATCACAACATTGTACACTTTTATATATACAATTATATTGGTCGATTATTCCCAGTTATTTCTCAATAAAGTTAAAAAATACCATAAAGCTTCTATCATTAAAATAATGTGACAATTGCACAGGAATAGACAACCATTCAAGTGAAATAGAAAACAAAGTCCAGACATAGACCCAATAACCATGGAAATTTACTATATGATAGGGGTGGCATCTTAAAATCACTGAAGCAAAGACAAATTGCTTAACAAACGGATCTGGGACAATTGATAAGCCATTTAGGAAAAGATAAAATTAAACATATATATCACAATATTCACAATAAAAAAAACTCCAAGTAATTTGCTCAAGGTACTCAGGCTAACTCCTCAATTCTCATTCAGAAGATATCCCAAAAGCACTGTACTTTCCAGATATTAACTTAAGCCTTTCATCACCCAATAATTAACAAAAGCTATCACAGAAGTATATACCTAGGACCATCATTTTGGCCTCTAATAGGATTACTTTTACTGGATTGTACTTTGACATTATGATAGCAATCTATACTCAAATATGGAAATCACATAATACCACGAATTGTTGCCCTTTTTTTGTACAAGTGATATGTTTTTATCTAAGGGAGAAGAAAAGCATATAACTGACCATGTTTCATTGTTTTGCCCAGTAGAAAGTTGAGACTCAAGTTTGCAATTCGGTTCTATTGAACTGTACTGAACTTTGTGGCTATATTTTGGGGAAAACGTTTTTCAGCCTCAGCTGAGTTTTTAACACAAGTCAGAAATTGTTACTAGTCCCTGGTTCCCTTCCCTGCTTAGTCCTCACAGAACTCTTCGAGCGCCCTCCTTCTGCATGCACACCTTTCTCCCACTCTTGGGATTTAGTCTCCTACTTACAGAGAACACAGACTCTATCCTATTTGACCTCATTCAACATCTTTTTCCTTTTAAAACAAATCCCTACACTTGTGTTATGCATAACTTATTTACTATTCTTGATCTTCCTTGCTTTTTAGAGAAATGCACTGACGTCTGTGAATTTCTCTCTAGGTGCTGCTTTAGGTACAACACTAGATTTTATAGTGATTTGTTACTTAATTCTAAATATTTTCTAATTTCCATTGTGATTTTTTTCTTCTCATAATGTTTTTAAGTTACCAAAGTTTATTTTACTGCTCTTAATACTGTCAGTTTAAAACTTAATTGCACTGTAAACAGAGAGTATAGCCTTCTGGAGTTGAGGGTCCAGGTGTAGTATTTTCGAACCTTGTTTTATAAAGCCTAAATTATTTCATCTATTACAATTGTGTCATCTAATACCTTTATGTGGATGACTATACAAACATGTATCTCTAGTTCACTCTTCTGAGTGTCAGGTCTACAATTTTCTATACACTTATGAGACTAATTTCCTGTATGTCCTATAGGCACTTCAGCCCTAACAAAATCAAAACCAAAGCATTATCTCCACCCACCCTGAGTATCTTCCTCCTTCTTTTTTATTCTCTTTTTTTAGAATGGTGATCTACTTTCTACATAACTGTTCAAGCAAAAATTATTATATTTGTCTTTTATTCCTCTCTCACACAAGCTGAATGAACTGAAGTGAGTGATTCAACTGCTGTGAATTATATTTCCTAATTATTTCTTGAAGCCACCTTTTCCTCTCTTTTGTTACAGGCCCTCATCATTAATCCCCTGGCCTTGCATTATACTCCCAAGCAGCCTTAGTCCTGTCATCTCTCCCTCTCTCCTTCTCTTTTATCTTTATTCCTTCTACCACTTATATGTTGAAATGCATGTCTGATAAGTTCATTCCTTTGATTAAAAATCTTTGATCACTGACTACAGGATAAAGTCAAAATACAGCACAACATATAAGATCCTTTACCTGAGAAAATTCATCTACTGTGCAAGTAGAAACTTTTCAGGCTTGATATACTGTTAAACATGCTATTTTAAATTCTTAGACATACAATTCTATTAAAAGCCTAATGTCAAGAAGTATTTAAATAGAGCTGTTGCCTCATATATGATATCCTACGTATTATATTCTTATGATCAAGAAGAAGTTATGATCTTTGGATTAGGCCCCATTTCCCAAAACAACCTGGCACCAATTATTGAGAGAATACAGGTTACATCTTCAGCCCCATCAAAAAATTTAAAATAGGTATGGAGGAAGAATGGGCATAGGTTAGGGCTTACTACCTTGCAGGAGTCAAAGACAATGAGGCAATGTTTTGAATCATGACTGCAAATCATAAAATCTCAAAGGCAACAGAGGACAAAAAATTTTTGGAAAATCAAGTAATAAGTAAAAACATGGCCCATGCATCCTTTAACCTGGCTTTATATAAAAGAAGAAAACGATCCAAAACCATACTGATAACAAGGAGGTGACACAGTCCTTCCTAGGACACATACCATCTGTAACTAAAATTACAACAGAATAATCCATGTTCATAAAATTAACCTTTAAAGATAATAAAAGATAAATTAGGTTCTGTATCCTCAGTATGAGAACACAGGTAAATATGATTCATTCCAGGAAGGTTTTCATGACAAATGATTAAATGAATGTAGGCTCATAAAAGAGATAAACTTATATTAATCTGTTAATTACTACTTTGTCTGTTAATAATCATTTTTATTACTCAAAACAATTTCCTTCTTCCCAGAATGATGACATGAATACATTGCTGTATTTTACCTCCTATTACCTCTCTATTATTGAAACTAGATACAACGTAGTTTTTTAGATCTTTGAACTGTCAACATCCAATATGTTTTTAAATTAGACAATAAGTAAGAATAGGTATTTGCTAAAGAAATCAGCCAACCCCGAAAGACAGCTGTGGAAGAAGAAATAGACCTTACAGTGTACAAAGAGAGGGAGAAAGCACCAGGACGGTACTATTCCTAGAAACTCTGCCTACTGCTTTGACACTATGGGGACTTTATTGCTCTGATTTATTTATTGTGAAGCCAAATTCACTTTCTCACTGTTAATGCTGCATCTATGACTCTGGATCAGATGTGAATGTGTATTTATATGCTTATGTATGCGTATGCTTTGGTATATATTTTTGAACTAGGGTGAGCTTCAGAAGCTTTATCTCTATGTAGTATATCTTTGAGTCATAAAATGATTTTTTTTAATAAAACTTAAATGTTTCATCTCAGAAGCTCATGTCCTATGTAGTCTTAAGAAAAGAAAAAGCCCCTCTACATCAAGCATTAAGCCAAAGTAAGAATTTCAAATATACAAGCAAATCTGATATATGTGCTACAGACTTAATTGTATTTATTCTAGAATATGAGATCCAAATGATATATGCATATTAAAAAATTGGAAGCATTCTGCATTAAAAATTCAATGGCGTTTAGGTCCTGAAATTTGATTTCAAGCTCCAAGCATGTGTTATTAGTAGTCGTTGTGCAGAACAAATAAATCAGCTGTGACCTAACCAGGACTGTAATGTAGCTAATACCTTTTCTATTTTCTAGAGATCACTGTTGCAAACCTCCTGACATAACAGAAAAAATTTAGTCCAAACTATTTTCAAAGATATAAACTTTAAAGAGAATCTTTCTTAAACCTATTATGTAAAAGCATGTTTTACTAACCAAGCTTAATTTCTATATTTATTTAAATTAATTATATTCCCACCAACATTTTACCTCTGGTCCTCGAGAGCCAGATGGTCCTTGGGGTCCTGGGTTACCTGTTTGGCCCTAAAACGTGGGGGTGGGTGGGAGAAATCAAAGTATAAACATTAATTTAATAAATATGATTTAAAAAGGAAACATATGGTAAGCAAAAAGCACTAAATATATTATGCCACACAAAGTTGTAATGACTTTCTGGCAAACAACACTCAATATATAATAATATGCCGAAGTTTTAATGACTATACAGAAAGACTTAATTTATAACCATCATCATTGTAGAAAACTTATTATATAGAGATATGTGTCCATATATATATATACACACACACACATATATATACACACACACACACACACACACATATATATATATATATATATATATATATATATATATTTACCCCTAAATGTTAGGGATACAAACAAATTAATAGAAATCAAATCAAGGAAAAAAATTGTGTGTGTGGGTATGTGTTACCCAGAGATAAGACAGTAAAGTTTGACTTAACAAAGTAGGGAACTCTAGATGAAGAACTGTTTCCATAAATAGCCAGGGTCCTCTGACTGTCTCTGAAAATTCCTTTCTCCTTTGATAACTATAAGGGGCCTGATTTTGTAATTAAGAATCACCTGGATTTAAATCCTTGTTGCTTAATCTCTCTCAGCCTCAGTTTTCTCACCAATAAAACAGGAATAATAACAACAGTAGTAACATTCTTACAGAGTCATTGTAAGGATTAAATGAGACAATAAATGTATAAGTGTTAAGCACAGTGTCTAGCATATAGAAAGTACTCATTAAATGTTAATCAATTTTATAACCATTAATCCTTCCCTTCACATCCTCTCTCCTCTCCTGGATGATACCTAGAATTCCTAGATTGCTTTAATCCTTTAACTAAACTTCTGAGGATTCAGTTTCAATAACTCTGCAGCCATTTTCTGACATTCAGGCTAACAATGTGAAATCAGGGCTGGAGAAGAAGTCCGAGGAAAGAGAAGTGGGTAAAAGCCTGCTACTAGAGAGGGTTGGTGATGCTCTCAAGAGAGGAAACTACAGAACAGGGAAGGCCGGTAGTCTGATACCCTTGTTTTCATAAAAAATATTGAATTCATTATTTCTGTCATATTAAATTTCTATGTGAGCTTCAAATTTGACTTAAATAGGTCTCAGAATACATAAAATTGCTTGCATTTCTTAAACATAAAATTTTATGTATAATATGGGTTTATCCACTTTCCAAGAAGTAAAGCACAGTTTTCCACATGTACTAAATTCAGTCTCATAGAGTGCTAGAGTATCTGGACTTAAACAGTACACAATACAACTACTGCAATCAAATCTAGAGAAAAGTAATAAAGTATTATGCGAAGTTCACTGAAGTTCCCCTAAATAAACAAAATTATAATCCATCATACTCCATCATAATCAGTATCTAAGGGAGTCAAATTCTTAAAATGAGTATTACCTCCAAGAGATAGAGATGAAGTTCTCACTGAGGCCCTCTAGTGGCAAAATCTAAACAAGACACTAAATTTACAAGCTTGAGGAAAAATCAGCATACACTAGGCCTCTGTTTTCAGAAAAGTTGATTGACAACCTGATATTTAAAAACATAAATTGTGGAATAATTTTATTCATCCTTCAGAAAAAATTTTCATTTTGAAAAACTTCAATGGCAAGTTTCCTTGAATGTCAATTCTCCTTTATAAATTATAAACTGAGTTTTCAAGTAACTTTTAGAGAATTGAATAATGATTAAAAGTAAACTTCTACAAATGACAGCAACTTCTAGCTAAAAAAAAAATGGAAAGGACATAATTGTATTTATTTTCTCTTTTAAAAAAAATATTTCTTAACAACTTCAGATCGGTAGTTTCCTCTAGTTTTTAAATACCTGCAGGGTAAAAGCTTCCCTATTCCAGAATGTTAAAAACCTTCTGGATCAGGACATTCTTCTATCTTGAAAACATTCTTTTATGTTATAACTTAGATTCATTTGGAAACAGTATCAGTGACACCAACATTTTAGATAAAAGAAAACCAAAAGTAGGAGATATAAAATAAGAAAGACATTCTTATGACTTTGGCATTCTTTGCGTGATAGTAAACAAATGATTTAGATAGGCACCAACTTGTATAATTTATTTTTAATATGATTACTGATATTGTGTACGTAATTTTTCATTCAACAGGTGTCTCCTTCCATAATGAGGAAAGTCAAACAACTACAATTTTTTCTAACAATAAGATAGAAACAAGTGATAAAGTGAAAGTCTAAAGGCAAGGCCATCTCATAAATATTAATTCATAAGTCTCTATCCTATCTTCAGTCCAAAGTATGTATATTTCGAAGATTTGATTAAAAAAAAACAAATAAAAAATAGCCAACTGTTTCCTACCAAACTAATCCCTGCTGACTTTAAAATATTTTTATTAGAATAGTACAAAAAAGATATAACACGAGCAAGCAAAAGCCTCACGCTCACCATTTCATGTTCCCTGCATCACTGCCTTAAAGAACCACATTAGAGTTTCTGGTGATTCCAGGAAAAAAAAAAAAAGTAAGGTTTTAAGACAATGTGCTAAAGGTAAAACAGGCTGTCTTTGCTTTAGCTTAGACTAGAGCAACGTTGGTAAGCATTATTACTAAGAGAGGATTAAAGAGTCACAGAGCTGCAAGGAACCTTACATATGATATAGCCTGACTCTCATTTTAAACACGAGAAACTGGATACCATGGTGGTTAAATGCCCAAGGTCACAGCAGGTCAGTGTCAGGGCTGGAACTAAAATCTACATGTTATTCAGACCAGCGATTTCCGCCCCCTCCCACCCCAATAAACATGTTATCAATATAAATTGAATCAAAGAGTAAGGAAGACATTAAAAAGGTTTACCTTATATAAGCATGATATTTGACTCTAGTTTTCTCAAGTAATTAATTACAAAGCATAAGAGAATAATATCAATTTTTTATTACTTAGTATTGACCTTAGAAAATGTGTCATACCATTTTCTTTTATTATTATCAAAAGTTAGAAAACCCTCACATTAGAAAAAAATGAAGATATAAGATATAAGAAGGGTCAATCACTGCAGATATTGAAAGTCCCTTTTACGTGGTTTAGAATCATCCTCGAAAAATAGAAGCTTTTTGTTAGCTTGACCTATACTTGTGCCCCTTCTGAAATTCAACACCACGGCACAAGTCTGGGTAGATGGCTGACTGAGTGAAAACTAGTTAAGGCAAAACTCACCACCAATATGTCATTAGCTAAATAGATGCCAACAATTGTTCTTTGGATTAAATAATTCCTGGGAAATGTATATGAAGTGCTGTCACTGTTAGAAGTCATAAAGAATGGTGTATGTAAAGTTATGTAACTTAATGCTGCTTCCTTTGATGCAAAAATAAACAATCCAAAGATGAGAGGGTGGAGTTAGAGGGAACATGATGAATTGCTCGGGAAAACAACACCCTTTTATAATGTTATATTAATAAATTATGATTTTATATCTAAGTTTTTGTATCTACAATCACCTTCACAGAGTTGTAATCAATATTAAAACCCTAAAGCAATCTTAAAACGTTAAAGCCTAAAACACTATGGCACAGTGGCTAAGTGCATGGGCTCCAACATATGTGTTTTCCTAGGTTTTCCCAGGTGGCTACTAACTAACTATGGGACCTTGGGCAAGTTCGTTAACTCTCTGTGTCTCAGTTCCCCTAACTGGTAAAATAGGAATAATAATAGTCCCAACTTCTTGGGGCTTCCCTGGTGGCGCAGTGGTTGAGAATCTGCCTGCCAATGCAGGGGACACGGGTTTGAGCCCTGGTCTGGGAAGATCCCACATGCCGCGGAGCAACTAGGCCCGTGAGCCACAACTACTGAGCCTGCACATCTGGAGCCTGGGTTCCGCAACAAGAGAGGCCACGACAGTGAGAGGCCCGCGCACCGCGATGAAGAGTGGCCCCCGCTCGCCACAACTGGAGAAAGCCCTCGCACAGAAACGAAGACCCAACACAGCCAAAAATAAAAATAAATAAATAAATAAATTAATTAATTTAAAAAAAATAATAGTCCCAACTTCATATGATTGTTTTAAGGATTAAATTAGACGTATAGACCTTAGAAGAGCACCTGGCACTTTGTAAGCGCTCAGTAAATGTTAGCTATAATAATTATTATGATTTTTAATATGCAGATAAATACCTTTAACTCATGTTTTAACCATTTTTCATTTAAATGTTTTTAATTATTCAGTAACTTTAGTTTTATAGTTTCTTGGGCTTCAAGTTAACTACAATACACGGTATCCTTTTATTTCAATTAATTGATGGTCAAAGGTTAAAAGAAGACAAGGAACTAGAATATTTGGGCCCATAAGAGAGTGTGACATGCTATTTTTTCTTCCAAATGTTTCCTTAATGAAACAGATATCTGGATAAATTAAAATATTATTTAAGGTGCCTTATATTTTCTGACTTAAAATCTACTGCTTAGTTTAAATACTGTCTATTATAGATCAACCAAGATCTTTAAGGCTCACAGAAATTTGGCTTTGGCCTGGGATGGGGTGGGGTGAGGAGGGTGAGACCCAATAATCTATGGAATGTGAGCTAAAAACTTCAAGGATTAGCTATATTCTAAAAGTGGAGAGAAAACGCCAAACTGGTAGTCTTACATCCTACTTCTTACATTCCACAAACAACAACAGGTATCCAGACTCATGCCATAGTGTGTAGTCCATAAATCAGAAAAAGCAAACCAAAAGTTCAAACCTACTGAAGGTCCTGGCTTTCCTCTCATCCCTGGTGGTCCAGGAAAACCCCTAGCGCCCTAAAAGAAAAGAACAGTACAGTGAAGAGAAAACACTATTCTACAACAGAAGGCAGATATGCCTCTATTTACAATTTTACTAAAAAATTCATGGAATTAGTCTAAAATAATTGAGAAAACTGTTTTAAATAAGACTTGTAAAACCATATTGATACCATATCCTAAAAAAAAATATAATCAATGATTAAAATAATCAGTACTCCTTTCTTTTTAAAGAATTTATACATTTCCACTGCTTTTTGTTGTATTTATATAAAATTAACGGTAAAAACATTACCTTGTCTCCAGGATACCCTGGTTCTCCTAGCTCTCCCACAATGCCTTGTTCACCCTGGAGAGCACAATTTCACGTGAAGACACTTAAGCAATGCAAATGTGGCAATATTATAAGAAGGCAAATACTAGTTATACAAGAATAATTTCTCTATTTTTCCTACTTTTGAGAAAAATTATATAATTGATAGTACAGATTAGATCCCATATTTTTTAAAACAAGTACTTTATAAGTTGTGTGGATTCAAAAGAAAAGTAAATGTGATAAGAAATCATCTCTATGACAATGTAAATATTTAAATCACCTTATCACCTTTGATTCCAGGTAGGCCCTTATTCCCCGAAAGACCCTAAAAAAGAAAGTGATACTTTGTGACATCATAGAAAATTCAAAGTGAAATATCCATTATAAAAATAGAAACATACCATTGGGCCAGGGATTCCAGAAGGTCCAACTGGTCCCATAGGGCCAACACTGCCCTGAAAAGCAATAAGAAAGAAAGCCATCCTTGAGCACCCAACTAGAATTAAAAAGAGAACATTGTAAACTTAATTAACCCAGAATGGTTCATCTCACTAAGCTCCCACACATGCCTTATTCTTCAATAACTTCTTTTCCTTTTCACATTTATTAATCATACCAATCATTCAAATTTTAATGAGGTCTATCCTGTTTCCTGAAGCCTACTCATACTGATCTTGTCCACGAGCCTCCTTCCCTTCCTTGAGCTCCTATAATACTTACTACCCACAGCATTCATTTTGAAGTATTTCTCCAGAGAGATAATATCTTGATGATAGGGGAAATACTTTAGTGCCATGTTCCCAGGAAGTATTCAATAAATACTTCATTTGATTGTCTTAGATTTTTCTTTCACCCATTTATTCAGCAAACGTTTATTGGGCAGTTACTATGTGCCAGGCATTCCAATGATTTTATTTCATGATTTACAACTTGCAGACAATAAAATTTACCATAATTTTAGGGAACTGAGTAGTAAACAAAAGGCTCTGCTCTTCTGGGTTTCTCTCATTCATTCATCATTTAATATTTATTGAGCATAATATGTATCAAACATTGTAGTGTTGTGTAGTAGTGTTGAGGAAACAAACATGAAAGAGACATAGATACCAAGGTCAAGGTTTTCAATTTAATGCTCCAAAGCAAGATTTACTCAAAAACATTAACTACCACTATCATCTCCTGCAAGCAACAGACCTAGAAAAACTTCTTTCTTAGAATGTAAAGGACAACTATAAGGGTTTTTGAAAGTAAAAATTTTAAAAATAGTGGAAATCTCTTGACTGTTTGGAGCCCACTAAATTTTTGTGTTCTTGACGCCTTCATTTTCCTTCTTTCTCTTGCAACCTCTCTGTGCCTGGCTAATGTATCATCCTTCATCTTCAAATACCGAGTTGCTTTAAACCTCCATTTCATGCTTTCCAAATGTTAAGGAACTTTTAAGGGTGTATTTGCAACAATGATGAAAATGTTGCCCTTTTTAGTTGTAATCCAAATTTCTTAGGATAGCATCCCAGGCCCTTACTACTAGTTTTCCATCAACCCTTTCAGTCTCATGTCCTTCCATTCATCCCTACTCCCCTTTGACTTCTTCTTCCTCCAAACCCAACATTTTAGACACAATGGGCTGTGTTCTAGCCTCTGAACATGCTCTCCCTTACCACATGCTCCAACCCTTTGAAGATACAGTTACCACTACTGGAATGTCCTTCTGCTTACCATACTGAGTATACTGCCTTGTTTTTGGTTTTTGGTTTTCTTTTTTCTGTTTTCCTAATCTGTGCATTATGTGAGAGCAGAAGCATGTTTTATTCATTTTTTTATATCTCTGACCCAACATAATAACTGGCACATAATTGTTTTGAAATAAACTATGGAATGAACACTGGAGGAAGTAATCAACTTTAAAAATAAATTTAAAACAGTGATTTCCAGAGGTCTACGTCCTGACATAACGGCACATTTCTAACAGTCCACATTTATATATTACTAATTTCAGAATGGAAAATATGACATCTTTACTTTGGGGTGAGTCTTAAAGTCTGTGAAATATAACTACGATAAATTACTTCCAACATGTGTAAGCCTGAAATACATGAGACTGCGAGAGGCAGAGTAATACTTTCCAATTTAATGAACAGATATGCAGTATTAATACATCATTGACAAATTCCATCAATAGGAAATAATTATTCTTATAATTACAGTGGCTAGTTTATTCAAAGTTCATAGCTTTAAAACTTATGATAGTTTAAAAAATACAGGGCTCTTGCCTCCGGAGACTGGTGGAGTCGGGTGGGAAGCTTTAAAGCAGTTTCATGCCAGGCCTCACCCCAGATTTTCTGATTTGATTCCTCCCCAGTGAGGCCCAGCATCCGTTCAAGATTCCCACGTGATTCCATTGCAGGCTGAGAATCAAAGTCTAAGCAAAATGACCTTGAAGTCCTTTCACAGAGGAACAGAGAGAAGTCTGGAAAAGGACCAAATATTCTGAAGCCCTGGTCTATAGCGTGTATGTGTATGTTTCTTTGTATGATTTTGTCTATTTAGGTTTGCTTTTACCATTTGTCCTAGGGTTCTGACTGTTCGTTTTTTGTTGTTGCTGTTGTTTGTTTTCTTCTTATGAGTGTGTATGTTTATTTGTGTGATTTTGTCTGTTTAGTTTTGCTTTTACCATTTGGTTTGGGGTTCTATTGTTCGTGTATTTTTCTTTTTTTTTCCTTCTTTTTTCTTCCTTTTCTTCCGACCCATGTGGGTGGCAGGGTCTTGATGCTCCAGCCAGGTGTCAGGTCTGAGCCTCCAAGGTGGGAGAACCGAGAACAGGACATTGGACCACCAGAGACCTCCTGGCCCCAAGTAATATCACTCGGTGAGAGCTCTCCCAGAGATCTCCATCTAAACCCTAAGACCCAACTCCAACCAACAGCCAGCAAGCTCCAGTGCTGGATGCGCCATGCCAAACAACCAGCAAGACCAGAACACAACCCCACCTACTAGCAGAGAGGCCACCTAAAGTCATACTAAGTCCACAGATACCCCAAAACTCACCACTGGATGCGGCCCTGCCCACCAGAAGGACAAGATCCAGCCCCGCCCACCAGAACACAGGGACCAGTCCCCTCTGCCAGGAAGCCTACACAAACCACTGACCAACCTCACAAGTAGGGGGCAGACACCAAAAACAACAGGAACTGGAACCTGCAGACTGTGAAAAGGAGACACCCAATACAGTAAGTTAAACAAAATGAGAAGAAAGAGACATATGCAGCAGATAAAGGAGCAAGGTAAAAACCCACCAGATCAAACAAATGAAGAGGAAATAGGCAGTCTACCGGAAAAAAAATTCAGAGTAATGATAGTAAAGATGATCCAAAATCCTGGAAATAGAATGGAGAAAATACAAAAAACGTTTAACAAGGACCTAGAAGAATTAAAGAGCAAACAAACAATGATGAGCAACAAAATAAATGAAATTAAAAATTCTCTAGAAGGAATCAATAGCAGAATAACTGAGGCAGAAGACCGGATAAGTGACCTGGAAGATAAAACTGTGGACATAACTACCGCAGAGCAGAATAAAGAAAAAAGAATGAAAAGAATTAAGGACAGTCTCAGAGAACTCTGGGACAACATTATATGCACCAACATTCGAATTATAGGGGTCCCAGAAGAAGAAGAGAAAAAGAAAGGGTCTGAGAAAATATTTGAAGAGATTATACTTGCAAACTTCCTTAACAGGGGAAAGGAAATAGTCAAGCAAGTCCAGGAAGTGCAGAGAGTCCCATACAGGATAAATCCAAGGAGAAACATGCCAACACACATATTAACCAAACTATCAAAAATTAAATACAAAGAAAAGATATTAAAAGCAACAAGGGACAAGCAAAAAAAAATATACAAGGGAATTCCCATAAGGTTAGCAGCTGAACTTTCAGCAGAGACTCTGCAAGCCAGCAGGGAGTGGCAGGACATATTTAAAGTGATGAAAGGGAAAAACCTACAGCCAAGATTACTCCACCCAGCAAGGATCTCATTCAGATTCGACAGAGAAATTAAAACCTTTACAAACAAGCAAAAGTTAAGAGTACCACCAAACCAGTTTTACAACAAATGCTAAAGGAACTTCTCTAGGTGGTAAACACAAGGGAAGGAAAAGACCAACAAAAACAAACCCAAAACAATTAAGAAAATGGTAATAGGAACATACATATTGATAATTACCTTAAATGTAAATGGTTTAATTGCTCCAACCAAAACACACTGACTGGCTGAATGGATACAAAAACAAGACCCACATATATGCTGTCTACAAGAGACTGACTTGAGACCTAGGGACACATACAGACTGAAGGTGAGGGGATGGAAAAAGATATTCCATGCAAATAGAAATCAAAAGAAAGCTGGAGTAGCAATACTCATATCAGACAAAACAGACTTTAAAATAAAGACTGTTACAAAAAACAAAGAAGGATACGACATAATGATCAATGAATCAGTCCAAGAAGAAGATGTAACAATCATGAATATTTATTCACCCAACATAGGAGCACCTCAATACATAAGGCAAATGCTAATAGCCATAAAAGGGGAAATCAACAGTAACACGGTAATAGAAGGGGACGTTAACACACAATTTCCACCAATGGACAGATCATCCAAAATGAAAACAAATAAGGAAACACAAGCTTTAAATGATACATTAGACCAGATGGACTTAATTGATATTTATAGGACATTCCACCAAAAACAACAGAATACATTTCTTCTCAAGTGCTCAAGGAACATTCTCCAGGATAGATCATATGTTGGGTCACAAAATGAGCCTTGGTAGATTTAAGAAAATTGAAATTGTATCAAGTATCTTTACCTACAACAATGCAATTACAGGCAAAAAAACTGTAAATAATACAAACCAATCGGGGCTAAACAATACACTACTAAATAGCCAAGAGATCACTGAAGAAATCAAAGAGGATATCAAAAAATACCTAGAAACAAATGACAATGAAAACATGACGACCCAAAACCTATGGGATGCAGAAAAGCAGTTCTAAGAGGGAAGTTTAGAGCTACACAATCCTACCTCAGGAAACAAGAAACATCTCAAATAAACAACCTCACCGTATACCTCAAACAATTAGAGAAAGAAGAACAAAGAAAACCCAAAGTCAATAGAGGAAAGAAATAATAAAGATAAGATCAGAAATAAATGAAAAAGAAATGAAGGAAACAATAGCAAAGTCAATAAAACTAAAAGCTGGATATTTGGGAAGATAAACAAAATTGATAAACCACTAGCCAGAAAAGGGAGAACACTCAAATCAATAGAATTAGAAATGAAAAAGGAGAACTGACTCTGCAGAAATACAAAGGATCATGAAAGATTACTACAATCAACTCTATGCCAATAAAATGGACAACCTGGAAGAAATGGACAAATTCTTAGAAAAGCACAACCTTCCAAGACTGAACAAGGAAGAAATAGAAAATATAAACAGACCAATCTCAAGCACTGTAATTGAGACTGTGACTAAAAATCTTCCAACAAACATAATTCCAGGACCAGATGGATTCACAGGCGACTTCTATCAAACATTCAGAGAAGAGCTATCACCTATCCTTCTCAAACTATTCCAAAATATAGCAGAGGGAGGAATACTCCCAAACTCATTCTACGAGGCCACCATCACCCTGATACCAAAATCAGATAAAGATGTCACAAAAAAAGAAAACTACAGGCTAATATCACTGATGAACATAGATGCAAAAATCCTCAACAAAAGACTAACAAACATAATCCAACAGCACATTAAAAGGATCATACACCATGATCAAGTGGGATTTATCCCAGGAATGCAAGGATTATTCAGTATATGCTAATCAATCAATGTGATACTCCATATTAACAAATTGAAGGAGAAAAACCATATGATCATCTCAATAGATGCAGAAAAATCTTTTGACAAAATTCAACACTTATTTATGATAAAAACTCTCCAGAAAGTAGGCACAGAGGGAAGCTACCTCAACATAATAAAGGCCATAAATGACAAACCCACAGGCAGCATCATTCTCAATGGTGAAAAACTGAAACCATATCTTCTAAAATCAGGAACAAGACAAGGTTGCCCACTCTCACCACTATTATTCAATATAGTATTGGAAGTTTTAGCCACAGCAATCAGAGAAGAAAAAGAAATAAAAAGAATCCAAATGGAAAAGAAGAAGTAAAATTGTCACTTTTTGCAGATGACATGATACTGTACATAGAAAATCCTAAAGATGCTACCAGAAGACTACTAGAGCTAATCAATGAATTTGGTAAAGTAGCAGGATACAAAATTACTGCACAGAAAGCTCTTGCATCCCTATACACTAATGATGAAAAATCTGAAGGAGAAAATAAGGAAACACTCCCATTTACCACTGCAAGAAAAAGAATAAAACACCTAGGAATAAACCTACAGAAGGAGACAGAAGACCTGTATGCAGAAAACTATAAGACACTGATGAAAGAAATTAAAGACGAGACAAACAGATGGAGAGATATACCATGTTCTTGGATTGGAAGAATCAATATTGTGAAAATAACTACACTATCTAAAGCAATCTACAGATTCAATGCAATCCCTATCAAACTACCAATGGCATTTTTCACAGAACTAGAACAAAAAATTTCACAATTTGTATGGAAACACAAAAGACCCCAAATAGCCAAAGTAACCTTGAGAAAGAAAAATGGAGCTGGAGGAATCAGGCTCCCAGACTTCAGACTATACTACAAAGTTACAGTAATCAAGACAGTATGGTATTGGCACAAAAACAGAAATACAGATCAATGGAACAGGATAGGAAGCTCAGAGATAAACCCACGCACATACTGTCACCTTATCTTTGATAAAGGAGGCAAGAATATACAATGGAGAAAAGACAGCCTCTTCAGTAAATGGTGCTGGGAAAACAGGACAGCTACATGCAAAAGAATGAAATTAGAACACTCCCTAACACCATACACAAAAAGAATGAAATTAGAACACTCCCTAACACCATACACAAAAATAAACTCAAAATGGATTAAAGACCTAAATGTAAGGCCAGACACTATAAAACTGTTAGAGGAAAACATAGGCAGAACACTATGACATAAATCACAACAAGATCCTTTCTGACCAACCTCCTAGAGAAATGGAAATAAAAACACAGATAAACAAATGGGACCTAATGAACCTTAAAAGCTTTTGCCAGCAAAGGAAACCATAAACAAGACAAAAAGATAACCCTCAGAATGGGAGAAAATATTTGCAAATGAAGCAACTGACAAAGGATAAATCTCCAAAATATACAAGCAACTCATAGAGACCAATATCGAAAAACAAACAAACCAATCCAAATATGCACGTAAGACCTAAATAGACATTTCTGCAAAGAAGACATAGAGATGGCCAACAAACACATGAAGAATGCTCATCATTAATAATTAGAGAAATGCAAATCAAAACCACAATAAGGTATCACCTCACACAGGTCAGAATGGCCATTATCAAAAAATCTACAAACAATAAATGCTGGAGAGGGTGTGGAGAAAAGGGAACCCTCTTGCACTGTTGGTGGGAATGTAAATTGACACAGCCACTATGGAGAGCAGTTTGGAGGTTCCTTAAAAAACTAAAACTAGAATTACCATACGACCCAGCAATCCCTCTACTGGGCATATACCCTGAGAAAACCAAAATTCAAAAGAGACATGTACCATAATGTTCATTGCAGCACTATTTACAACAGCAGGACATGGAAGCAACCTAAGTGTCCATCAACAGATGAATGGATAAAGAAGATGTGGCACATATATACAGTGGAATATTACACAGTCATAAAAAGAAATGAAACTGAGTTATTTGTAGTGAGGTGGATGGACCTAGAGTCTGTCATACAGAGTGAAGTAAGTCAGAAAGAGAAAAATACAGTATGCTAACACATATATATGGAATCTAAAAAAAAAAACATGGTTCTGACGGACCTAGGCCCAGGACAGAAATAAAGATGCAGATGTAGAGAATGGACTTGAGGACACGGGGAGGGGGAAGGGTAAGCTGGGACGAAGTGAGAGAGTAGCACTGACATATATACACTGCCAAATGTAAAACAGATAGCTAGTGGGAAGCAGCCGCATAGCACAGGAAGATCAGCTCGGTGCTCTCTGACCACCTAGAGGGGTTGGATAGGGAGGGTGGGAGGGAGGCGCAAGAGGGAGGGGATATGGGGATATATGTATACATATAGCTGATTCACTTTGCTATACAGCAGACACTAACACAACATTGTAAAGCAATTATACTCCAATAAAGATGTTAAAAAAATACAATAAACATCTCTGTGTGGAAATTATACAGCAACAATTCATGTAAGGAATGGAAAGGAATATCTTAAAAACAAACAAACAAATATTTCTTTATTGTCCTGTTGTTTTTTCTATACATAATATCCTAAATTTTTGTTTCAGTAAATATATTACTGTGCATAGTCTGGCATGTTCAGATGAATGTACTTTGTATGTACAATATGCTATTTTATTTTTAGTGACTCTGAAAGAAAAATCACAAAATAGTAAGTTTCAGAAGGTATCAAAAAACATATTCAGGGCGGAGTTAAGATGGTAGTGTGGAAAGACACGGAGATCGTGTCTCCCCACAGCTAGGGCACCTGCCGGATGCTGGTGGTGGACTGTGACGTCCAAGGAGATGGGTGGAACTCCCAAGCGAACCAGTAGGATGTGGCGGGACTGAGGGGGCAGGAGAAGTGGAGGCTGGAAAGGACCGGTGCCCCTAGGTGTGGCTGAGATGGGGGAGGGGTTCCCATGCCTGGAGGGACCCTCAGGGGCTCAGATCAGGGGGGAGCATGCACAGCGTTTCCCCTGCCCAATCGGCTGAGGAAGTCTGCTCAGCTCTCACAGGCCAGGTCCTATGCCCTCAGAGGGCCTCTGTGGGCCTCATTGCTCCTGGGGGCTAGGAGGGAGGCCAGGGAGAACAGGAACTCCAGGCCACATGGGTCCTTGGGGCATAGGAGGGAGAGCAGGAGAGGCAGGCAGGCGGGGCCCTCCAGGACCAGAAGAGCAGGAGAGGAGAGGAGGGCAACCACCCCGCCCACTCGAATCCAGGAAGCCTGCTGGGCTCCAGGGTGGGAGCCCCCGCCCTCTGACACCAGAGGCAGGAGGCACGCCTGGGCCCCTTCTGTTCTGTCGAGCCTAAGCCCCACCCCCCACCAGCCACAGGGCCTTTTCAAGCCCTGTGGATCCTAAGCATAGGCCCCACCCTTCAACTTCCACAGCCAAGGTCTTTACCACCTTTTTTTTTTTTCTTTTTTTCCCTCTTTTTTTTTTTTTACTACTCTGGTTCTGTTTTACCTTCCAGTTGTTGTTTCAACTATATTTTTATTTTTATATTCTTTCTAACATATCTGTTAGTATCCTAGTCTAATTTTATTTTTTACTTTGTTATTGTTCCCCCCCTTTGTTTTTTCTGCACTTCGTGGCTTGCGGGACCTTGGTTCACAAGCCAGGGTTTGGGTCAAAGCTCCTGGGGTGGGAGCTCTGAGTCTGAACCACTGGACTAACAGAGAACCTCAGACTAACAGAGAACCTCAGGGAATATTCATCGGAGTGAGGTCTGCCAGAGGTCCTCATCTCAGCACCAATACCCAGTTCTACCCAACAGCTCACAAACACCAGTGTTGGAAGCCTCAGAGCAAACAACCAGTAAGACACGAACACAATCCAACTCATCAAAAAAAAAAAAAAAAATGAGACGGCAAAAAATATGTCACAGATGAAGGAGCAAAGTAAAAGCCTACAAGACCACATAAATGAAGAGGAAATAGGCAATCTACCTGAAAAGGAATTCAGAGTAATGATAGTAAAGATGATCCAGAATCTCGGAAATAGAATGGAGGCGTGAACCGAGAAAATACAAGAAATGTTTAACAAAGACCAGAAGAACTAAAGAACAAACCGAGATGAACAACACAATAACTGAAATGAAAAATACACTAGAAGGAATCAGTAACAGAATAACTGAGGCAGAAGAACGAATAAGTGAGCTAGAAGACAAAATGGTGGAAATAACTGCCGAGGAGCAGAACAAAGAAAAAAGAATGAAAAGAACTGAAGACAATCTCAGAGACCTCTGGAACAACACTAAATGCATAAACGTTCGAATTATAGGGGTTGCAGAAGAAGAAGAGAAAAAGAAAGGGTCTGAGAAAATATTTGAAGAGAGTGTAGTGGAAAACTTCCCTAACATGGGAAAAGGAAATAGTCACGCAAGTCCAGGAAGCACAGAGTCCCATACAGGATAAACCCTAGGAGAAACACACCAAGACATATATTAATCAAACTACCAAAAATTAAATTGAAAGAAAAAATACTAAAAGCAGCAAGGGGAAAACAAAAACTAACATACAAAGGAAACCCCATAAGGTTATCAGCTGATTTTTCAGCAGAAACTCTGCAGGCCAGAAGGTAGTGGCAGGATATACTTAAAATGATGAAAGAGAAAAACCTACAACCAAGAGTACACTACCCAGCAAGGATCTCATTCAGATTTGACAGAGAAATCAAAAGCTTTTCAGACAAGCAAAAGCTAAGAGAATTCAGTACCACCAAGCCAGCTTTACAACAAATGCTAAAGAAACTTCTCTAGGAGGGAAACACAACAGAAGAAAAAGACCCATAAAAACAAACCCAAAACATTAAGAAAATGGTAATAGGAACATACATATCAATAATAACCTTGAATGTAAATGGATTAAATGCTCCAACCAAAAGACACAGACTGGCTGGACAGATACAAAAAAAAGACCCATATATAGGCTGTCTACAAGAGACCCACTTCAGACCTAGGGACATATACAGACTGAAAGTGAGGGGATGGAAAAAGATATTCCATGCAAATGGAAATCAAAAGAAAGCTGGAGTAGTGATAATCCTATCAGATAAAATAGACTTTAAAATAAAGGCTGTTACAAGATATGAGGGATACTACATAATGATCAAAGGATCAATCCAAGAAGAAGATGTAACAATTATAAATGTTTATGCACCCAGCATAGGAGCACCTCAATACATAAGGCAAATGCTAACAACCATGAAAGGAGAAATTGACAGTAACACAATAATGGTAGGGGACTTTAACACCACCACCTTCACCAATGAACAGATCATCCAAACAGAAAATAAATAAGGAAACACAAGCTTTAAATGACACAATAGACCAGATAGATTTAATTGATATTTATAGAACATGGCACCCAAAAGTTGCAGAATACACTTTCTTCTCAAGTGCACAAGGAACATTCTCCAGGATAGACCACACCCTGGGTCACAAATCAAGCCTCAGAAAATTTAAGGAAAGTGAAATCATATCAAGCATCTTTTCTGACCACAATGCTATGAGACTGGAAATCAATTACAGGAAAAAAACTGTAACAAACACAAATACATGGAGGCTAAACAGTGCGCTATTAAATAACCAAGAGATCACTGAAGAAATCAAAGAAGAAATAAAAAAATACATAGAAACAAATGATAACAAAAACACAACGACCCAAAACCTATGGGACGCAGCAAAAGCAGCTCTAAGAGGGAAGTTTATAGCAATTCAATCTCACCTCAAGAAACGAGAAAAATCTCAAATAAACAATCTAACCCTACACTTAAAACAACTAGAGAAAGAAGAACAAGGAAAACCCAAAGTCAGTAGAAGGAAAGAAATCATAAACTTCAGAGCAGAAATAAATGAAATAGAAACGAAGAAAACAATAGCAACGATCAATAAAACTAAAAGCTGGTTCTTTGAGAAGATAAACAAAACTGATAAACCACTAGCCAGACTCATCAAGAAAAACAGAGAGGATGCAAATCAATAAAATTAGAAATGAAAAAGGAGAAATCACAAGTGACACCACAGAAGTACAAAGGATGATAAGAGACTACTACAAACAACTATATGCCAATAAAATGGACAACCACGAAGAAATGGACAAATACTTGGAAAGGTACAATTTTCCAAGACAGAATCACGAAGAATTAGAAAAAATAAACAGACCTATCACAAGTAATGAAATTAAAACTATAATTAAAAATCTTCCAACAAACAAAAGTCCAGGACCAGATGGCTTCATAGGTGAATTCTATCAAACATCTAGAGAAGAGCTAGCACCCATCCTTCTCAACCTCTTCCAAAAAATTGTAGAGGGAGAAACACTCCCAAACTCATTCTACGAAGCCACTGTGACCCTGATACCAAAACCAGAAAAAGATATCACAAATAAGGAAAATTATAGACCAATACCACTGATGAACATAGATGCAAAAATCCTCAACAAAACACTAGCAAATCAAATCCAACAACATATTAAAAGGATCATATACCATGATCAAGTGGGATTTATCCCAGGGATGCAAGGATTCTTCACTATACACAAATCAAACAATGTGATACACCATATTAACATATTGAAGAAGAAAAACCATATGATCATCTCAATAGATGCAGAAAAAGCTTTTGACAAAATTCAACACCCATTTATGATAAAAACTCTCCAGAAAATTCGCATAGAGGGAACTTACCTCAACATAATAAAGGCCATATATGACAAACCCACAGCAAGCATCATACTCAATGGTGAAAGACTGAAACCATTCTCACTAAGATAAGGAACAAGACAAGGATGTCCACTCTCACCACTCTTATTCAACATAGTTTTGGAAGCCGTAGCCACGGCAATCAGAGAAGAAAAAGAAATAAAAGGAATACAAATTGGAAAAGAAGAAGTAAAACTGTCACTGTTTGCAAATGACATGATACTATACAGAGAAAATCCTAAAGATGCCACCAGAAAACTACTAGAACTAATCAATGAATTTGGTAAGATTGCAGGACACAAAATTAATGCACAGAAATCTCTGGCATTCCTATACACTAACAATGAAAAAATCAGAAAGAGAAATTAAGGAAACAATCCCACTTACCATCACAACAAAAAGAATAAAATACCTAGGAATAAACCTACCTAAGGAGGTGAAAGACTTCTACTCAGAAAAGTATAAAACACTGATGAAAGAAATCAAAGATGACATAAACAGGTGGAGAAATATACCACATTCTTAGACTGGAAGAATCAATATTGTGAAAATGACTATACCACCCAAAGCAATCTACAGATTTAATGCAATCCCTATCAAACTACCAGTGGCATTCTTCACAGAACTAGAACAAAAAATTTCACAATTCTTATGGAAACACAAAAGACCCCAAATAGCCAAAACAATCTTGAGAAAGAAAAACAGAGCTGGAGGAATCAGGCTACCCAATTTCAAACTATACTAAAAAGCTACAGTAATCAAAACAGTATGGTACTGGCACAAAAACAGAAATATAGATCAATGTTAGAAGACAGAAAGCCCAGAGATAAACCCACGTACATATGGTCACCTTATTTTTGATAAAGGAGCAAGAATATACAATGGAGAAAAGACAGCCTCTTCAATTAGTGGTGCTGGGAAAACTGGACAGCTACATGGAAAAGAATGAAATTAGAACACTCCCTAAGACCATACACAAAAATAAACTCCAAATGGATTAAAGACCTAAATGTAAGACCAGACACTATAAAAGTCTTAGAGGAAAACAAAGGAAAACACTCTTTGACATAAACCACACAGCAAGATCTTTTTTGACCCACCTCCTAGACTAAAGGAAATAAAACAAAAATAAAGAAATGGGACCTAATGAAACTTAAAAGCTTTTGCACAGCAAAGGAAACCATAAACAAGATGAAAAAGACAACCCTCAGAATGGGAGAAAGTATTTGCAAATGAAGCAACTGACAAAGGATTAATCTCCAAAATTTACAGGCAGCTCATGGAGCTCAACATCAAAAAAAACAAACAATCCAAATAAAAAAATGGGCAGAAGACCTAAATAGACATTTCTGCAAAGAAGACATACAGATGGTCAAGAGGCACATGAAAAGATGCTCAACATCCCTAATTATTAGAAAAATGCAAATCAAAACTACAATGAGGTATCACCTCACACAGGTCAGAATGGCCATTATTAAAAAATCTAGAAACAGTAAATGCTGGAGAGGGTGTGGAGAAAAGGGAACCCTCCTGCACTGTTGGTGGGAATGTAAATTGATACAACCACTATGGAGAACAGTATGGAGGTTCCTTAAAAAACAAAAAATAGAACTACCATACGACCCAGCAATCCCACTACTGGGCATATACCCTGAGAAAACCATAATTCAAAAAGAGTCATGTACCAAAATGTTCATTGCAGCTCTATTTACAATAGCCAGGACATGGAAGCAACCTAAGTGCCCATCAACAGATGAATGGATAAAGAAGATGTGGCACATGTATACAATGGAATATTACTCAGTCATAAAAAGGAACAAAACTGAGTTATCCTAGAGTCTGTCATACAGAGTGAAGTAAGTCAGAAAGAGAAAAACAAATACCATATGCTAACACATATATATGGAATCAAAAAAAAAAAGAAAATGGTCAGAAGAACCTAGGGGCAGGACGGGAATAAAGATGCAGACCTACTAGATAATGGACTTGAGGATACGGGGAGGGGGAAGGGTAAGCTGGGACAAAGTGAGAGAGTGGCATGGACATATATACACTACCAAACGTAAAATAGATAGCTAGTGGGAAGCAGCCGCATAGCACAGGGAGTTCAGCTCAGTGCTTTGTGACCACCTAGAGGGGTGGGAGAGGGAGGGTGGGAGGGAGGGAGATGCAAGAGGGAAGAGATATGGGGACATATGTATATGTATAACTGATTCACTTTGTTATAAAGCAGAAACTGACACACCATTGTAAAGCAATTATACTCTAAAAGATGTTAAAAAATAAAAACAAAAAATAGAACTATCATATCACCCAGCAATCCCACTACTGGGCATATACCCCGAGGAAACCATAATTCAAAAAGAGACATGTACCACAGTGTTCATTGCAGCACTATTTACAATAGCCAGGACATGGAATCAACCTAAATGTCTATCAACGGATGAATGGATAAAGATGTGGCACATATATACAATGGAATATTATTCAGCCACAAAAAGAAACGAAATTGAGTTTTTTGTAGTGAGGTGGCTGGACCTAGAGTCTGTCATACAGAGTGAAGTAAGTCAGAAAGAGAAAAACAAATACCGTATGCTAATGCATATATATGGAATCTAAAAATTAAAAAATGGTATTCATGAACATAGTGGCAGGGCAGGAATAAAGATGTAGAGATAAGAGAATGGACTTGAGGACATGGAGCGGGAGGGAGAAGCTGGGGCGAAGTGAGTATAGCATCAACATATACACACTCCCAAATGTAAAATAGATAGCTAGTGGGAAGCAGCAGCATTGCACAGGGAGATCAGCTCGGTGCTTTGTGACCACCTAGAGGGGTGGGATAGGGAGGGTAGAGGGGTGGGATAGGGAGGGTGGGAGGGAGACTCAAGAGGGAGGGGATATGGGGATATATGTATGCATATGGCTGATTCACTTTGTTGTACAACAGAACTAACACAGTATTGTGAAGCAATTACACTCCAAGAAAGATCTATTAAATAAAAAATTATTCATTATAAAAGACTTAGAAAAGTGAAGAATTAGAAAGTAAAATGGTATGGGTATAGAAACTTCTAAGAAACATAAGACATTTTGTGGCATGTCACAAGTTGCATGGAAAATCCTACTCCTAAAAAACTATAGCCCTCTGAAAGTGATCCATGATAGGTTAATAGCTGTTTTCAGTTCCACAAAGATAACCTGAAAGTCCTTCAGCACTACCTACCTACCACACTTCTCTTCCATAAGAAGATGGAATAGACAGAAGGAATAATTTCATGCATAAGAGTTTAGCTGAGGGTGTCAGGGATATAGCAACAGAGGCAAAAAAGCCTCCCACACAGTGACAACTAACAGAGAACTTTTGAGTCAAAGTCAGTCAAAGAAACAGAGAGACCCAAGGAGAGGTTCTTTGTGCAAAACAGCAGCCACTGGCCAATCACAGTTCATGAGTGAACACATCGTGGAAAAGACTGAATTCCATATTGGGCTTTTCAACCATTCCCACCCACTCACAGGCGATAATCACTGCCACTAATTAAGAAACCAAATGACAATAAGAATCAACTGCATGGAAAAAATAATTTAAAGAAAGCAGTATCATCTCTTGTCAGAAACTATACCTGCTGGAAGGGAACACCTGAGAGATAAAGCAGAGACTAGTTCTGGGCAAACAGATAGACTGTTTACTAGGAAACACAAAAGTTCACATAATCTTTCTCAAGTGTCTACAAAACCTCACCTCCTTCCATTCTGCTCCCATCACCCCATACTTCCTAGACTGCCATCCTGCTACTCCTCTTTTCATTTCCCAAACATTCCAGTTTCCCCCTCTTCCGTGCATTTGAATACAGCGTTCTTCTGCCTAAGAGCCCTTTTCCCTTTTCCAGTCCACCACCACTCATATATAATCTTCAGAACAGCTTAAAAGACATCTCCTTTGTGAAGCCTATTCTGACTTTCGGCGATAACACAAATTGCTCCATTCTCAGTGGCTTTACTTTAGTCCGTTATAGCAGTAATCATATTGTATGATATTGCCATTAGATTATAAAGCTGCCAAAAACAGGAATCTTAATTTGTTTGTAATTTTAGGTCTAGCATCTAATTCAGCATTTGATACACAGTAGGTGCTCACATTGTTTTGATTAAAATTTTTAATAAATGTAGAATAGAGGAAGTAATAATACATGCCCTATCTACTTTACAAATGAGATACATATGTGAAAGTACTTTGAAAAGTATAAAGTACCATCTATATCACTGCAGAAGAGATGATGACTACAAAAATGACTGCTAGTGTCATTAGCTATTTTCATTTCTGTAGAATCTCTGCGCACCTACCAAAGAGTGAGTGGAGAAAGGGAAAGGACAGAAAGCCCATTGTTACTGAGCATTATTATGTGTCAGGCACTGTTTTAAGTCCTGGCACTGAAAGATGAGTAAGAGTTAAATATTAGGCAGAAAAGTAAAGTGTTTCAGGTAGACAAACAAGTGCAAAGGCCATGTAGTAGGGAGGCTGCATGACATCTGAGAACGAACAGCTTTGCTAGTACACAGAGTATGTTCTCAAGATGCAGATAAGAGCCACCATGTTAAGAATTTTGGTCTTGATCTTAAGCATAATAACAGAAACTTTGGAGCTAACCAATTTAATGCTAATAGGTTAAATCAAGAATGCACAAAGAGTATCTTTGGAGTCCAATTCCCTTCCCCTACTTCCTGTCTCTCCCCACTGACAGGACCAGTGACCACCACTTACAGGTTTAGCCCTATTCTAAGTTCAGAGAAAAAAAAATTGGTTCTTTGGGTTCCACCTTCACATAGAGCTTCTCATGACATCTAAAGAAATCTCTTAAGAGAGATAGTATACCTGTTAAGGTATTGTAAGTTTTAAGGAGGTGGTATAGCACAATAGAGAGAATTTTGGACTCTGGATGTATGTCATCCGGCTTCAAATCCGGGCTCAACGTTTATAAGCTAAGTGGTCTTAGGTTGTTCTGAGAATTAAATGACCTAACCCATGTGACTAGCACATAGAAAATACTAAATGAAAGTGAGCTGTTATTGCTGATTTTATTATAATTACTATACTAATATTATTATGAAAGAGAAAACTTTAAATGTCCTAGACTTACTCAGGTTCCCTAACTCTTAATTCTATATTCTTGCCATCTCAAATGGGCAAGTTAAAACTTGTTATGCTGATTTTTACCATAGTTCCAATAACTGAACTCCTGACTTATTCCTTTGGCCAAGTTGCCACCTTCTGACTTGGGGCAGTTAAGGTGGGGAAACAACATTAAATTTGGAGTCAGAGGACCTGTGTTCAAGTTCAAGCTAAAAATACCGTAGCTATAATTTATGGCAGAAAACTCTAGAGTCTTAATTACCTACTTCACATAATAGAGCAAGCTCTAAATTGATTCTTTTAAATTAATTTATTAATTTATTATTTATTTTTGGCTGCGTTGGGTCTTGTTGCTGTGCGCGGGCTTTCTCTAGTTGCGGTGAGTGGGGGCTACTGTTCGTTGCGGTGCATGGGCTTCTCATTGTGGTGGCTTCTCTTGCTGTGGAGCACGGGCTCTAGGTGCATGGGTTTCAGTAATTGTGGCGCGCGGGATGAGTAGTTGTGGCCTGTGGGCTCTAGAGCGCAGGCTCAGTAGTTGTGGCACACGGGCTTAGTTGCTCCGTGGCATGTGGAATCTTCCTGGACCAGGGCTTGAACCCGTGTCCCCTGCATTGGCAGGCAGGTTCTTAACCACTGCACCACCAGGGAAGCCCTAAATTGATTTTTAAAGAAAATCCTACCTCTGCCAATGGTCATATCCTACTTTTAGATGAATAGAAATAGTTTAAAGATTCTATTTTCATTAGGCTCCTTACATTTCATTAAAGTATGTCAGTCTCACCTTTAGCTAGCTCAATGTTAAAGCATATGGCTCTAAATTTATCTAAAATATCTATAATTTATTTCCTGTCATGAACCAGAAGCTTGGATGAGAGAAATATATTTATGAAGATATATCAAAAGTAACAGTCTGTTCACTCCAATGAATAGTCAAAAATTTATCAGAGAGCTACATATTTGGACTACATTGTTTTGGCCTCCACAGAATTGCTTTTATTAAACTGTACTTTGCTGACATCAGAAACTTCAGTGAAACTCAAGAGTTGAATTCACTGTATAAAAACTGATTAAGTGAACAAATAATATAGTCACTTTTTTTAAGTACAATAAATAAGTTAGGTATTAAAATGATTAATGGCAATGGTGAAGTCCAGCTCCTACCTTTTGTCCAGCATGGTTTTCCTAACCATTTATTCAATTTTATTTCATAAAGCCTACTGTTATCATGTGCTTTTGTTTAGACCTATCTGCCTCTCTAGACCAGATGGTATGAAAGACTGTCTCAAAGGAAAGAAGTGGCTATTCTACGTCTTACACTTCTGGAGAAACTGAGTCTTGATTAAGTATCCTTAAGACAAATACACATACACATCAACCTGTAGAAATTTGTTATTTCAGTGTATCCTAAAGTATAATTAATTTTTAAATTCATACTACTGGTCTAATTTGCATATCTGGTGGGGAAATACATGTGAGCAAGGTTGATATTCAACAATGACACTAAAACTTTTCATTTTTGTAAAGTTTTAAAAACACATCTAACAAATATAAATACACACAAAAATATTTGATAAGAAGGATGATGATATCTGATACTCACTCTAAGCCCAGGAAATCCCGGAGGACCAATGCTACCTACAAGTCCCTAAGTAAGAGAAATGTGCAAAATTGGTTAAATATGATTCCAAACTACTAAGGGTATTTTCTAAAGATGAAGACAAAAATTTCTAGGAAAAAATATATCAAAATTTACCTTCTTTCAGCTAACTTCTGCAACTTCCCTACTCTTATGCATCCTCCTAAGAAGTGCAAACCTCTGGTGGCAGCTTATATTCTTTAAAAGTGGCCCTGGCTTCATGCTTTTAGATACTAGGACTACCACCTAGCCTAGGATATAGATTTCTCTGTGTCTCCTATGTACCTAATAAAGGAAGTAAATCCCATTAATAATCAGCATTATAAACATAATTAGCCTATATGTAGTATGAAAAGACAAGTGGTCAGCATGTCAGGTGAGAAGAACATTTTCAGATGATTTAAAACACTTATCAGCTCTTTTGAAGTACATTATTTAAATTTTCTAAATTTCTCATTTATGAAACTGAAATAGTAATATTGTTTTCATTTTGTATAGAATTAAAACTGTAATTAAAACTCTAATATATATATATATATATATATATGAGCTTTTGAAAATTTTCTTAAAGCACTATACAAATGTAAGAAATTACCAACCTTGTTAAATTATTTGTATGAGATTTAAAATTATCTATATTAATTTTTCCAGTTGATTCATGATGGGTCTTTGTGACAGTCTTAAACTCATCATTACAGTCTTTGTGATAATTCCTACTCTACTCCATGTCAGAGTTACATCATTTACAGGGTACAAAGTATAAGAATACACCCTCCCTTTATTTTTGCATTTCAAATTCTGTTTTGAAACAAAGGTACAGTATAAAATATAGAGAATAATAAACCAATAAACTGAAAATATCCAATTTATTCTTACATTCTAAAGAAGACTCCAAATGCTCTTCCAGAAGTATTATATTTTAAATATAAACAGCAGACTTCAAAGAGAAAATTTTTAAATATTGTTAGGAGTCCAACCCTAACAAACTTCATGTATATTTAACTGACAAAACATTAAATAAGATGGCTTCACACTAGGTATGCAAGGACATAAATGGTATTAAAGAAAAAATGTAAATAATGCTTTACTTTATTATGCCTGAAATGGGAAGCTCCCCAGAATCATGGGCAAGAATAAGATGGTAAACATTCTACTTAAGACATGATTCAACTTTTTAACAATTTGTTTGGAAATCAGTTCTACTCTTATTTTATCTTCCAAGCCTTATAACAAATAAAACTTTTGCTAAATTCACTGAATAAGCTAATACAGTTATAATTTAGAAAAAAATAAAAAAGAAACTATTTTCAAACACTTTATTTTAAGCATAAATGCTAATAATTTACATAGTCTAAATATAGGAACTATTCCTAATTTATGATCCAAGGATTTAGTAGTTGATTCTAATTCACCTTAAAAATCGTATGAAAACAATGTGTACATGACATATATTGGGGGATAGCCATTTTTTGAGGGCAAAAAGTAAAGACATTTCTGCCTAGTGTCAAAAAACAGCATTCCATCATCATCCTTTGATAATATAATTAAACTAATTTTAGAATTTTAACTTCCTAATCTGAACATAGATATCTAAACAATCCCCCCCAAAGACTTCTCTATAAAATACTGAAAAGTAAGGTAGATCAATGACAGGTTTGAGTCCAAAAGAGCAATCACCAAATGCACAATTTTTACATGAGGCTTGTTAGTACCTTGATGTACATGAAAGGCTTTTTTCCCCATGCCCCTCCCCACAAATATACAAGTCAGTATCGTGATTGTATACTTCTAATATTTTAAATAATCAGTCATGTTTAACATGGTCAAAATAATTAATTTTAATGATTATCTCTCAAGACAGAATTTATAACACTTCTGTCTTATTTCCCATGCTGTAAAAGCACAAAGTGGAATGTGCTCAGTGGTATCAAAACTGTCTGGCCAAGAGTGCTTGTCAGGAATGTGGTAATGAGAATGGCAAGTAGAGTTGCTATGAAGTGTTGAGTGATGTTAGACTGCGAGGATGGACCATCACAATTTACTCACAGGACTGCCATCAGGACCTGCAGGGCCTCTGTCTCCAAAGTCACCTGGAAAACCCTGGCCCAAAGAAAAAAGAAAGAAATGCTATTACAGCCAAAATAGATAAAGAATTCATTTTTGCTGCGTTTTCTGGTAAGGAACTTAGTAATAGGAAATATTTATTTCCTAACCTATAAATTATAGTGCAACAAAAATGTGTATTTGTTTTGCATAACACTTAATTGATTTTAAGTACACGATTTCTATAGTTTATAAAATTATTTTACATGCCACTCAATATATACAGAAAGCTAAGCTGCAGAAAATAGAAATTTGTTATCCATTATGTAAAGAATCATTGAATGAGAGGAAACAGAACCAAGATTTCCAGCTGACCAATCCATTAGTTTTGTCCACTACTTCATGCTGTTCCTATACACACACCACAGAGAATGAAATGACTATTAATATTTAGCATGTGCTTAGCACACTTACCTTGGCTAAAGGCTTTATACACATTATTATATATGCACTACTTCATTTCATCTTCACAGTAGGTCAAATCAATGAGTACTAACATCCTCACTTCATAGTTGAGGAAGTTAAAGCCCAGAGAGGTTAAATCACTTGCATCCACTAGTGTTGGGTGGGACTGAGCTTTGAATGCAGGCAGTCTGATTGCAGAGTCAGTGCTTGTTCTACTATGCTATATTGAATACTTTAACTCATCATTCCAAGATACAATACAACATGTAAAAACATCATTTAAGAAAAGGGAAAATGCACATAAATATTGTAAATACAAAATTTATACAAAATATAAAATACAAAAGTGCGATTGAAATATAAGCTTCCCAAAGGTCTATTGAGAATTCTACACAGTAAAACTGTGAAGGACAGGAAATTAACACACTTCCTCATTATAAATTCTATTGTAAAATAACTCAATTACTCAGTTACTCTTGCTTTATATACTCAAAGTTTTTCTCTAGAGATTTACCATTGAGTTTATCAACTTCAAAGCTCCCTTTTTAAAAGGCTACTTTACAAAATTCTTTATAATACTTATTATGAACACTTTGACAACACTCATTTTTAAAAACTTATAAGGCTAACAAAATAAAGTACATTATTAGATTCTTATAATCTTTTATTTAGGCAAGCCAGTATTAAATATTATGTGTTTAACAGATTGCCAAAAATCACTGGTTCACTAGTATAAACACGAATGGGCTAAGCTGAAAAGATGGTTTAACAATGGAAGAAAAGATATGACGTTTCTAAGACATAGTTAACTCGTAGGAGTGGTTTCTCTTATTTTGTAATCAGAGGATAATGCAAAAACCATCTGTATAGTCAAACATATTGCAGCCATACCCCCTTCAAAGTCAGTTGAAATTCAGGCAGGCATTTTGCTCTCATTGTCCTTGGAAGTCAAATCCTGTTGACAATAAGCTCACAAATCTGCAATACATCATTCCATACAGTATGAATTATTATGGGTATTTGAAAGTATTTATGATACACAGGTAATGGAAAAAGCAGAAGAAAAATACTGTAATAAATCTGAAACATAAGAGATGATTGACTTTTTAGATGGATCATAAGTAGGTTTTCCAGAAACCCCAGTGAAATAATAAAGAATGGGGGACATACTGCATGATTCCATTAATGTGAAATGTTCAAAATAGGCAAATCTATGGAGGTAGAAAGTAGATTAGTGGTTGTCGAGGCCTGGTGATGTGGTGAAGAGCTGGAGGGTGCCTGCTTACAATACTGGGTTTCTTTCTGAGGTGATGAAAATGTTCTAAAATTAGTGCAATGGCTGCACAAGTCTATGAATATACCAATAACCACTGAATTGTACACTTTAAAGGGGTGAATTTTATGGTATGTACATTACATCTTAATAAAGTTTTTCTCAAAAAACAAGGAAACAGTTGGTCTGGACAAGGAGTGGGATTGCTGAAAACATCTTTGGGGACTCACTCAGGATTGCCTAGAGGATGTGCTCTTTGGGACCGACTGGCCCCCCACCCTCATCCAGTGGGAGGAGCTGCTTTCCAGTTCAGCGTCCCACAGAACTAGTGATTTCTCCCTGCTAGGAGAAGGGCAAGAACTGTGATTAGTTCTCCACTTATCACAAAGCCTGTATTTTCTACAACCAGCATGAAAACAATGAAATAAGCACTTATTGATTTCAACTTCCTATTCTTTTGGTAGTTCAATAATACGTATAATAAATATTAGCTGTTCAACTTCACTTTGCCCCTGAAACAATTTAGTTGAACTGAGAATACACCTACTTTAAAATTTTTTATGTATTATTTCTCTTCTCATTTTACTACGCATTAAGCAGTTCATTTTTAACTCTCTATTCTAGATAGAGATATCTTTTTGTTTTAACCCATCTTACATGTTGACTATTGTGTCATCAATATTTGAAATAATTCCTACATTTTCTTGTTTCATGAAATATAGTACAGTTAATGCCATAAAAAGCATCATTATATGTGGCTACATATTGGACATATATTTTCTTTTGAAGGAAATCATGCCAATGTTTTATATTGTTAAATATGTCACTGCTTGTACAGTGTTATTCAGTTGTTATTTCAATTTTGGCAACTATATGCATTTTTCTTTTTTTTACTGCAGGTAAAGCTCTGAATTCCTTTAATAAAATAAACCTAAGTATTTGCAACCATATATCTTCATTGTAAAAAAAATGATCTTAAAGACTGGTTGTGAAATATGGAACAGTAGTGACAAAACACTCTGCCTTCTAACTTAGAATACAAAAGACACAGTTTCTACAATTTCTTTCTCCACTTGAAAGAATTTGTTGCAAAATGAAATACTAAATTTTCTCTCATATTTACTTAGTGGAAAATTATAACCCCTAATTTAATCAAACTGTGTTCTCTTAGAAACATCCTCCTACTACCAAAGGATATAATGGGCATTTTCCAGGATAATCATTCATAGGAAAGCTTGAGTTTTTGCCCTTTTTGCCCAACTTGCCAATTTCATGAATGTAATAATCATCTTCTCTGTCATACTGAGAGAAGTAAGTCAGAGAAAGACAAATATCATGATATCACTTATATGTGAAATCTAAGAAAATGGTACAAATGAACTTATTTACAAAACAGAAATCAAGTTACAGATATAGAAAACAAACTTATGGTTACCAGTGGAAAAAGGGAGGGGAGGGATAAATTGGGAGATTGGGACTGACATATACACACTACTATATATAAAATCATTAATAAAGACCTACTGTATAGCACAGGGAACTCTACTCAATACTATGTAATGGCCTATATGGGCCATTACATCTAAAAAAGAGTGGATATATGTGTACGTATAACTGATTCACTTTGCTATAAACCTGAAACTAACGCAACACGGTATGTTGTGTCAACTATACTTCAATAACAAACAAATAAACAAGTAAATAAATGGCATGCCAGAGTTGCATTGTTACTTCTGTGAACATAATTCTCTTTTTTATATTTTCATTGTTTTGATCAGTTGTAAAATTTTATTTTGTAAAGAATATGACATTTCAGGGATTTCACTTGATCTCTTCAAGTTATGAATAATTTTCTTGCTCATTTCCACTGTTTGATCAATGTAGTGGACAGATTTTGAGGTGACTCTTAATGATTCCTACTTCCTGTTGCCCAATCTTTGTATGATACCCTCCATTTGTGTGTGTTGGGACTATGACTTGCTTCTTCTAACAAATAGAATAGAGCAAAGGTGATGGTATGCCAATGATGTGATTATGTTGTACTATATAAAAGTCCATCTTAGCAGCCTGGAGCTAGAGTCTTCCTGAGTTTGATGAAATAAGCAGCTGTGTTGGAGAGGCCCACACAACAGGGAACTGTGAATGACCTCTAGGAACTGTGGACAGTCCATAGGACCTGAAGTTGGGCAATAGCCAAAAACCAGCAAAGAGCCAGGGTCTCTTAGTTCTACAACTTCAAGGAAATGAATTCTTCTCACAACCTGAAATGAGCTTGGAAGTGAACTCTTCCCCAGTCAAGCGTCCAGATGATAATGCAGCAGCTGACACTTTGACTGCAGAAGACCTAGTTAAGTAGTATCTGGACTGCTGACTGATGAAAACTATGAGATTTATTAATGGGTGTATTTTAAGCTTCTAAGTTTGTGGTATTTGTTATGTAACAACAGATAGAAAACTAATACAATTGGTAATTAAAACTACTTTAAATAAAGTCCTATTTGTACAATTTACTATGTGGTAATGCTCAATGTAAGACTTCTCACACTGTTTCTAGATTTTAAAATTTTAAGTAAATAATATGTTTGAAGATTTTCTACTGCTTTTAATTCTCTATTGAAAATTATAATCCATGAATAATCAATATCAGTTAAATAAATTTAAAAATTTATATTTACTTTAAAATTTTTACTGTAATCTAATTAAATATCTTTTTAAAACTGCATAATTCTATCATTTCCTATCCATCTAGCTGCCAACATAAACAATTTTTATCATGCTTCATGAATTTTGTTTCTATACCTATGATATACAAAATTTAAGAGTAATATGAATTGTTTAATAATACAAAATGTTTCTCAGTCTCTGGGAATTTCTCAGTCTCAGCTATTGCAAATATTGCACTAGTTCTACTACCTCTGAAACCAAAAATCAGAACACAAAGAGAGGCAAGAAAATAGAAGGTTTGCATTACTTGAAGCAGTACTTCATTATACAAGAGCCTATTGCATTCATACTAAAAGGAGAATTAGATAAGTAAATTCATCTTTCCTTTACCAAAGTGCTTCTACTGCCTGCTCAGTCTTCATCGCAATCTCAAGCAGTTTCCGTCTCTAATGTTGGCAGTGGTACCAGCTACAAAACTTCATGGTATTCAGATGTGAGGTTATAAGCAAGAGATGTGGAGAAGAATTTCTCTGAGCCTTGAACATTATTAAAATACTTTCGTAGCCAGCCTCAAAGATGGACCCTCATGATTCTCACTACCTGGTATTAATGCCCTTGTGTAGTGTCCGCCCATTTTGACTCCTGGCTGGCCTATGTGACTAACAGAATATAGAAGTAACAGAATGTGAATTCTTAGGCTAGGTCATAAAAGGCACTATACCTTTCACTTTGCTCCCATGGACCACTTGGTCTGGTGGAAGCCAAAACCATGCTGTGAAGACACTCAAGTTGCCATGTGGAGAGTTCCCCATGGGGAGGAAATGAGACTTCCCACCAGCCAGTAAGTGAGCCACCTTAATAGCAGATCAGCCCCAGTCAAGCCTTCAGATGACTGCAGTCTTGCCCAAAATCTTGACTGTAACCTCATATGAAACCCTAAGCTAGACCCACCCAAATAAGCCACTCCCAAATTCCTGACCCACAGAAACTATAAGAAATAATATATATTTATTATTACTGTTTTAAACCGCTAACATGGAGCAATCTGTTACATAGCAATAGGTAACTAATACGTAATAACAAGAATGGATGTCTAGGATTACAGGTCATACAATGCCAATGCTAAGTGCTAAATCCTGAGTGATGGGAAAATCATGTGTTTTTTAAATACATTTTATTTTATTTGTTTGTGATGTACAGGGTCCTCTAAAGTGCAGAGCCCGGATCAAGTTTCTCTCTTGCCTGGGTCTGATGGTACTGTTATCAAACATGGTAGTTATCAAACATTAAGAACAAAAGAAGTATTCTAGACTTGGTATGCCTGAATATATATGTGGTGTTAATATTGTCGACTACATACAGATACTATACTTGGTGGTATAGCTAAATATCAGGAAACAGTGGAAAACTTATTGCTTAGGGAGTCTAGTAAAAGAATTATTTTCCTAGTTCTACAAAGACATTAGAAAAACACTGAATATAAAATAACTAGAGAAACCTGAGGACTAAAATAACCATAAAATACTGGTGACTATATTTATGGAATTAAAAAATAAAGAGTTGCAAAACTTTTCTGTTAAAGACTACAATTAACTATGAACACATTTTGCTCTTTCTAAAGAACAAATGTTTAGAAACAATATATTCAATCTAAAGTAGAGATAAATTAAAATTATCATAAAAGACATATATACTAAACAGGCATTAGTGATAAAGTAAACAGGCATTACCAATAAAAAAAGAAATTCAACTTTTTCCAAGATGAAGCAATGAAAACAGAAGACTGCACTAAATTGTCTAGGACTAGACACACTAACATAAAACCCAGAGGTTAATTTTACACATTCTACACATGAATACATACTACTAGAAAATCCTGATATTTTAAAATCCTTCAAAGGGAAACACAATTATTGTAGGTAAAGGCTAGAGTGTAAAGTGCTCTGTGATAATCCAGCCTCTGCCTCTTTCTTTTCCTTATAGGTAAGATAATTTGATCCACATTTCAAGGTCAACCATGTCCTAACAGTTGAGACTAATTTTAAACTTAGGTAGGAATTTAATGGGTTTTAGACAAATCCTTGGAGATTTAGCATCAAGTCAGGCTTACTGTTAACCTAGCTATGATCTGGGCCTCAGTTCTCAGGCTCAAGTTCCTGCCTTGCTCTTAAAGACTGGTTACCAGCTTGTACTCTAATTCTGGGAATTGGAATCTGCCTTTTTCCTGTGTTCAAGAACCAGTTTTGCCACACATTATCCCTCAATCATAAGGGCCACGCCTCATTCTTGCCATTTTCCCACACTGAGAATACAAGCCAAGCCAAACCTCACTTCCATATTTGCACTCACATTTCCACATTCCTGATTTTGATAACCTACAAGACTCTCTTGAGTTTTCCCTTACATTATCCACCCTGAAAATAAATGCCTGCCTGAATTCCCATTTGTTGGTGTCATACCTCTATGAAGTCATGATCTTCCTGGACTTCCCCAAAGTTACCAACTATAGTTCATTGGGCATCCCTCTTCTCAGTAACTGACCCGACCTTGAAGATGGGTTTAATTCAAAGTACTGGTCTCTTCATACATCTTGTCAACCTATAGTTAGCCAAACATAGTTACTACAGATCATCCCAGTAGAATCCAGAAAATACATTTTTCCTGAAAGAGGCAGAATCACTAAAAATTAATGACAATATTTGGTAATGCTCTAGCAAGAGTAGTTCTTTCTTTATGAATTAACTTCAAACTTTTCCTGGGACAAAGAAAACACTGTCTCCAAATTCTCCATAAAATGTATGTATTTGAAACACGGTTGTGCAATACGTATTTAAGATTGTTTGGGGCTAAAGATAGAACTAATAACAGATGTCTAACAGAAGGATTTTATATTCTGAAATTCTAACACTGGAGTTAGAAGCCAAAATACAGTTTACTTTAAATAGACTCTTCTAACAGAAAGCTGTAAGAGAAAAGGAGACACTCCTTTCTATAGTTGGAAAAGTAAACATCTCTGAAGTCCCGGTGCCTTAAGGGTGTTATTTTGTTCACTATTCTAAGGCTGCAATATTTTGATATTCATAGGAAGAAAACTGAGTACTCTTTTGCTCTTTGTCAAACTTCAAATACAATATGATTTGATTATTTATAATCTATTATTATCAGATCTGAAAAAGTCCTTAGAAAACCTGTGTATTTTGACAACAGTTTTCTAGGTACTGTTGAGAGTCAATCCAAATCTCCAATACCACGTTACCTTCAATCCTGGAAAAATCAGTTCTGGCAGAGATATTTTAGGTCGTGGAGCTACATAAATTTGCTTCAACTTACTACAAGAGACTACTGATTAAATCAATCTGGGAGCCCTGTAAAATGCTTTTTTAATAGCAGCTATAGAATTTCCTGACTGCGCACTACAGAATGAAGTTTGGAAACTTTGCACTAAAAAGAGAGCTACTTGGAATTAGTAACATATATAAAATATGAAGTTAACAAATACATATATATCCTCTTTCCCTGTGTCTCCCATTTTTTTAAACAGCATTCTTCTTTTCTATTATAAATCAGCGGATGGTTTTATGCTTTTAAATAATTTGGTTCATATCATATGCTCCAAGAAGCTTCTCAAAGACAGTAAAACATGTAAAATAGAACAGGAGTTCTTTGGTGTTTTAAAAAGAGTCCTGACCAATATAGATTGTCTACTATCTTGTTTTTAAGATCTCTAGTATTAACTGACAACAAGGATTTTGATCCAATTGTGACATTATAGGGAGTGTAGGAGGGAAGAAAAGGAAGAGGTAAGAACTATAGTATCTCAATATCAAAAAGCATGAGTACACAAACACTGACTAATATGTAACTGATTACATAAGGCATTTAAAAATAATTGTGATTAGTAAGTACCTAATACTAAGATCTTAAAATCAAAAATAGTTTACAATACAAGGAAGAAAACCACTTCTCAAATGTCAACAACCTAAGACTAAGGAACAAATGAATTTGTTAATAAAACTACTTTTACATAATCTGATCCTAAAATATACCAAATTCCTAACAAAACCAGTTTTTTACTTTTCCTGATTGAAAAAGCAAAAACACATTATGTGACAAATATTAACTCTATCTGCAAACTCTGAATAAATACAATGTTTTATTTTGGGGAAGAAAGAGTTTTCTGGGAAGATTTAAAATGAAATAACTTAACACAAACATTAATGTAAAAAATAACAGTACAAGGCTAAATAATAAATAACTCAAACAACCAAAATAATATGTTATTTTAAAATGTATCCATTTTGAACAGCATTCACATAATATTTATACTGTCTAGGAGAGGATATCTCTTACCTGTAAGTCTATAATTTCATTAAAACAATACAAACATCACTAAGGAAGCTGGCTCACAACAACTTAATTCCATGCTTAGTGTTTACTCAGGGAAATAAGTGATTCTTTGGCAACCAGTATGAGCATATGATTTATAGCAACATCTTCCCAAACTTAAGCTTAGCAATATTACTAACAATTTTGGACAGGACTTTGACTACTCCCCTATATATTTCTATGCTGCACAGGTATATGATGTCATGTCAATACATATACACTTTCATATTTTTGTAAACTATTCACACCAAACATAGAGCTTTAGTACTCAGGTTAGAAACCAATACAGTAATCCAAAAAAGCTTATATTTATAGTGACCTAAACTTGGATTTTGAAGTTTTCTATGCCTACTGCCTTCACTATTTTGACTATCAGAGTGTTTCATATTTTATAATACAGAAAGTGAAGTAATTTATTTTACCAGTTTCTGGCTTTAATTTCAGAGACTCTAAAAATATAAGTGTAATATGTTACATAAAATTTAAGGAGTTATCTAAAAGGAGTTACTATTATTCTACAAATTACATGTTACAATAATTATTTGAAACTGAATCATGTCCAACAGGCACATGAAAAGATGCTCAATATGGCTAATTATTAGAGAAATGCAAATCAAAACTACAATGAGGTATCACCTCACACCAGTCAGAATGGCCATCAGATGGCCATCATCAAAGGTCTACAAACAATAAACACCGGAGAGGGTATGGAGAAAAGGGAACCTTCCTACACTGTTGATGGGAGTGTAAATTGGTGCAGCCAATATGGATAACAGTATGGAGGTTCCTTAAAGAGTAAAAATACAGTTATCATATGATCCAGCAATCCCACTCCTGGGCATGTATCCAGAAAAGATGAAAACTGTAGTTCAAAAAGGTACATGTACCCCAATGTTCATAGCAGCACTATTTACAATAGCCAAAATATGGAAGTAACCTAAGTGTCCATTGACAGAGGAATGGATAAAGAAGATGTGGTGTGTGTATATATATATATATACACACACATATGTGTATGTGTGTGTGTGTATATATATATATATACACACACACATATATTCCATTTTATATGGAATATATATATATATTAATATACATATTAATTATATATAATGGAATATTACTTAGCCATAAAAATGAATGAAATAATGCCATTTGCAGCAACATGGACGGATGTGGAGATTATCATATGAAGTGAAGTAATCAAAGACAAATATATGATATCACTTATATGTGGAATCTAAAAAAGTGATACAAATGAACTTATTTACAAAACAGAAACAGACTCACAGACATAGACAACAAACCTATGGTTACCAAAGGGGAAAGGGGGAGAAGGGAGGGATAAATTAGGAGTTTGGGATTAACAGATACACACTACTATATATAAAATAGATAAACAACAAGGACTGACTGTATAGGATAGGGAACTATAGTGAATACCTTATAATAACCTATAATGGAAAAGAATCTGAAAAAGAATACATACATGTATAACTGAATCACTTCGCTGTACACCTGAAACTAACACAACATTGTAAATCAACTATACTTCAATTTTTTAAAAACTGAATCATATGCTATGCTCAAAGACTAATTGTATCTACCTAAAATTTGAGGAAACAAGCTCATTTACAATGTAAGACTAATTAAATTAATTAAAGGGGAGTAGTGATTATAATAAAGTACATCTTATTCTAAGGACAGTAAATGAAATAACATGGATGGGATCCACATAGCTGTACCTTAATGAAGCACCAACCTACACTTCTAAATAGCTATGAAACCAGTAGAAGATTGGACATAACAGTCTTTGACATATGCTTAGCCAAAAATTTCTTAAATATGGGTCCTTTTTAGATTTCAGCATTTCCAGGTTTCTGTATTTTCTTTCACATGTATGGTTTCTGTCAGCTCTTTATTTTGGCCTGGATCCTTTAATTCTGCTTCTGTATTTGAATATCTACTTCATATATAACAACAAATAGTATACATAATTTAATAAATGACCAAGAGAAAATGGCTATATTTGTATTCACACACCTAATATCTTTCCACATCAAAGAGAGTGGAAATGTTAGCAAAAGATATCTTCCTTTTACTATTATTAAAACAGTAATAAGTGACAATTCTTCTCATGGAATTTGAATCATCTAAATTGAAATATAAGTGTCTCATGCCACATAATATCCCATACTAATATGTTTGCCCTTACTTAATGTCAAAGATATCTGAAGATGATTTTACTTATAATAAACAGAACATGGTGGAGCATTTATGCATAGGATAATATTCTGGAACAGTCTCTGAGGTCAACCTTGGCATAATTTGACTTGTGGGTGTAACTGTATCTTATTCTAAGTACAGTGATTTCCTCATAAACATGATCAAATCATCTTGTGGTAAAATCAAGAGAAAGTACATATAGCATACATGACACAGTACAGCACTAGACAGATTTTTTATAATAAACACTATTTAGGAAAAACGGAATGCATGTGTTTTTCAAATATAATTTTTCTAAGATGTAAATCTATTACAAAGGCATATATCTTTAAAGAAATAAGACTTTACAAATTTTGTAATATAAAGAACAGTGCACTCAAAAAAAAGAACCCAGTGATCATTCCATTCACTATTTTTCCACAGTTTTCTTGAACTCCTCTTTTGAACTCAATAGCATCTGTTGGATAATTTTATAGTTCCCTATGGAGTAAGAAACCAGAAGTTATCTATAAATTTCCATGGACGATTTTACAGTTCATTATGGAGTAGGGAAGTAGATAATACCTATATATCGTCAAGATAAAGTTAAGGGACTTCCGTGGTGGCACAGTGGTTAAGAGTCCACCTGCCAATGCAGGGGACATGGGTTCGAGCCCTGTTCCAGGAAGATCCCACATGCCGCGGAGCAACTAAGCCCATGCGCCACAACCACTAAGCCTGCACTCTAGAGCCTGCAAGCCACAACTACTGAGCCTGTGTGCCACAACTACTGAAGCCCGTGTGCTCTAGGCCCTGTGTGCTGCAACTACTGAGCCCACATGCTGCAACTTCTGAAGTCCACACAACTAGAGACCATGCTCCGCAACAAGAGAGAAGCCACCGCAATGAGAAAGCACGCGCACTGCAACCAAGAGTAGCCCCCAATCGCTGCAACTAGAGAAAGCCCGCATGCAGCAATGAAGACCCAACGCAGCCCCCCCAAGGAAAGATAAAGTTAATATCTATATAAGACCAGCTATATTAATAAATAAAGATGGTAGCTACTTAAGTGATATATCAGAGACACTCTGTGAAAATGTTTCCTCAGCAATGCCTAAAATTCCACCATTAAAGATTACTTATTTTGTCTTAAACTATACTTAAAATATAATTACTAATGGGTAAGGTAATACTTTAAGCACTGGAAGTAATATAGTAGCATAAATAAATTAATTAGTTCTTTTACTGACAGCATACTTTGGTAGGAGATGGATGAAAAAAAATCAAGACATAGAATGGAGAAGACAAGAATAAAGAAGATGAACTTCACCTACTGTCAATTTTGAGACACCCCAATCTGCATATTTAGATTAGATATTTGACACATAATAGAGGTACTTCTGTTGGGATATGTGTAAGAGGGATAAAATGTAAAGAAATAATATACTAACATTCAGAAGTATAATAGAGTGTAATCAAATGAGATAGCATACAAAGTATTTAACAAAGTCCTTGAGACTAAAAATTGGTGATGATGGTAATGATGATGGTACAGTTTCTGCTGTTATAATTCTTACAAGATTAACTTTAATGTTGAATGTAATTGCAAGAAAACAAAATGTTTGGCTTACTTTTCATTTCTTGATAGTTTCATAAGTTTATCTTAATATGTTTAAATCTTTAAAGTGAAACCACTCCTATTCAACACAGTTTTGGAAGTCTTAGCCACGGCAATCAGAGAAGAAAAAGAAATAAAAGAAATACAGATTGGAAAAGAAGAAGTAAAACTGTCACTGTTTGCAGATGACATGATACTATATACAGAAAATCCTAAAGATGCCACCAGAAAATTACTAGAACTAATCAATGAATTTGGTAAGGTTGCAGGATACAAAATTAAAGCACAGAAATCTCTTGCATTCCTATGCACACTAACAATGAAAGATCAGAAAGAGAAATTAAGGAAACAACCCATTTACCATCACAACAAAAAGATTAAAATACCTCAGAATAAACCTACCTAAGGAGGCGAAAGACCTGTACTCAGAAAATTACACAACACTGATGAAAGAAATCAAAGATAACATAAACAGATGAAAAAATATACCATGTTCTTGGATTGGAAGAATCAATATTGTGAAAATGACTGTACTACCCAAAGCAATTTACAGATTCAATGCAATCCCTATCAAATTACCAACGGCATTCCTCACAGAATTAGAACAAAAAATTTTACAATTTGTATGGAAACACAAAAGACCCTGATAGCCAAAGCAATCTTGAGAAAGAAAAATGGAGCTGGAGGAATCAGGCTCCCTGACTTCAAACTATACTACAAAGCTACAGTAATCAAGACAGTATGGTACTGGCATAAAAACAGAAATATAGATCAATGGAACAGGATAGAAAGCCCAGCGATAAACCCATGCACATATGGTCACCTAATTTATGACAAAGGAGGTAAGAACACACAATGGACAAAAGACAGCCTCTTCAATAAGTTGTGCTGAGAAAACTGGGCAGCTACATATAAAAGAATGAAATTAGAACACTAAGACCATACACAAAAATAAACTCCAAATGGATTAAAGAACTAAATGTAAGACCGGACACTATAAAACTCTTAGAGGAAAACGTAGGAAAAACACTCTTTGACATGAACCACAGCAAGATCTTTTTTGACCCACCTCCTAGAGTAATGAAAATAAAAACAAAAATAAACAAATGACCTAATTAAACTTAAAAGCTTTTGCACAGGGGCTTCCCTGGTGGCGCAGTGGTTGAGAATCTGCCTGCCAATGCAGGGGACACGGGTTCGAGCCCTGGTCTGGGAAGATCCCACATGCCACGGAGCAACTGGGCCCGTGAGCCACAATTACTGAGCCCGCGCGTCTGGAGCCTGTGCTCCGCAACAAGAGAGGCCGCAATAGTGAGAGGCCCGCGCACCGCGATGAGGAGTGGCCCCCGCTTGCCACAACTAGAGAAAGCCCTCGCACAGAAACGAAGACCCAACACAGCCATAAATAAATGAATAAATAAATAAATAAAATTTAAAAAAAAAAAAAAAAAAAAAAAAGCTTTTGCACAGCAAAGGAAACCATAAACAAGATGAAAAGACAACCCTCAGAATGGGAGAAAATATTTGCAACCAAAGCAACAGACAAAGGATTAATCTCCAAAATATACAAACAGCTCATGGAGGTCAATATCAAAAAAACAAACAACTCAATCAAAAAATGGGCAGAAAACCTAAATAGATATTTCACCAAAGAAGACATATGGATGGCCAAGAGGCACGTAAAAAGATGCTCAACATCACTAATTATTAGAGAAATGCAAATCAAAACTACAATGAGGTATCACCTCACACCAGTCAGAATGGCCATCATCAAAAAATCTACAAACAATAAATGCTGGAGAGGATATGAAGAAAAGGGAATCCTCTTGCACTGTTGGTGAGAATGTAAATTGATACAGCCTCTATGGAGAACAGTATGGAGGTTCCTTAAAAAACGAAAACTAGAACTACCATATGACCCAGCAATCCCACTACTGGGCCTATACCCTGAAAAAACCATAATTCAAAAGGACACATGCACTCCAATGTTCATTGCAGCACTATTTACAATAGCCAGGACATGGAGACAACCTAAATGTCCAACGACAGATGAATGGATAAAGAAGATGTGGTACATGCATACAATGGAATATTACTCAGCCATAAAAAGGAACGAAATTAGGTCATCTGTAGAGATGTGGATGGACCTAGAATCTGTCATACAGTGTGAAGTAAGCCAGAAAGAGAAAAACAAATATTGTATATTAACACATATATGTGGAATCTAGAAAAATGGTACAGATGAACCTATTTGCAGGGCAGTAATAGAGATGTAGACATAGAGAATGAACATGTGGACATGGTGGGGAATGGAGAGGGTGGGACAAATTGGGAAATTAGGATTGACATATATACACTACCATGGGTAAAACAGCTAGTGGGAACATGCTATAAAGCACAAGAAGCTCAGCTCGGTGCTCTGTGATGACCTGGATGGGTGGGATTGGGGGTGGGGGGTGGGGGGTGGGAGGGAGGTCCAAGAGGGAGGGTATACAGGTATACATATAGCTGATTCACTTCATTGTAAAGCAGAAATTAACACAACATTGTAAAGCAATTATACTCCAATAAAAAATAAGTTTATCACATTTTGCCCATATGTCATGAAAAATAAATCATGTTCTTCTAAGTAGTGTGAGGTAGAAGACAGACAGCAGAAATCCAGGATCTTGGATTTACATTCGAAGGAGCTGGGCTCAATTCTTTATTTTACCACTTTTAACCATGTGATTCTGAGCAAGTATTTTAACATCACTGACCCTCGTTCTCCTCACCCATATAATAGTGCCATTGTCCTATTCTATCTTCAAGAAATATTGCAAAGCTCAAAGAATAAAATGCTTTAAAAGGATATGAATATTCTGGTGAGATTTGTAATCCTTTAGTATTATAATCAGGATTTTAATTATACACACCAGAATTTTAGAAAAGCTGTTATTAAAGACAATTTTCTTCCTCACAGAGTAGAGAGCAGAGTATAGCACAGAATGTCTTACCCTAATAAATATCTTTGAATTGTAATAAAAAACAGCACAAGTGAAAAGCAGGTGGCTAATTAGCTATACTAACACAGCCAGGATAACCGAGGATGCTTTTTCTGAACCACGGTTTTCTCATTTGTTAAATAATGGGGTATTAGATAATGTCAAAATTTCCTCCCATCTCTGAAATTATTATATTATCTGGCAGAATTCACTTTACTTGATTTTTTTTAACATGAAAATATAAGAAACTAGTTTCTGAGCTAACTTCTGAAGCAGGCATTTTAAAAACCTCTAAAACATGAGGGTGAATAGTGCTTTCATTAGTGTTTTAAATTGTTCATGTATTTCCTGTGACATTTTAATTTTAGCACCTTGTCATGGGGATAAAGGTCTCTCCCACTGGTATATTAAATGGGTTAGAAGTGTTACATTTCGAGTTATTTTTTAATCTAAATACCCCTTCACATTCTCAGGTATTACTGGATAGGCTGTTAAAGTGGCAAATTTTAAACTCTGTTGAATGAGATGGATTGTGATAACAAGAACAACGGCTACATTTGTAGTTTAACAGGTGAGAAATATGCATATAATTAGATTATACTCCTCTAAACCAAACCTCATAAAACAAGAATCAAATTACCTGTCTTCCCTTAAGACCCCTCTTTCCACGGATCCCAGGAGCACCCTAGAATGTGAAAAAGTCAAAAGTAAATATTTGTTCCCTTCTTTGATTGGGTTGCTTGGTTTTTTGATATTGAGTTGTATAAGCTATTTATATATTTTGGATATTAACTCCCTGTCAGTCAAATTATTTGCAAATATTTTCTCCCATTCAGTAGGTTGTTTTTTTTGTTTTGTTGATGGCTTCCTTTGCTGTGCAAAAGTTTTTGAGTTTAATTAGGTCCCATTCATTTATTTTTGCTTTTATTTCTTTTGCCTTAGGAGACAGATCCAAAAAAACATTTTATTTTTGGATCTGTGATTTATGGCAGAGAGTGTTCTGGTTATGTTCTCTTCTAAGAGTTTTATAGTTTCAGATCTTACTTTTAGGTCTTTAATCCATTTTGAGTTTATTTTTGTATATGGTGTGAGGAAATGTTCTAATGTTCTTTCACATGTAGCTGTCCAGTTTTCCCAGCATCCAAAGAAGACATACAGTTGGCTACCAGGCACATGAAAAGATGCTTTACACTGCAAATTATTAGAGAAATGCAAATCAAAACCACATGAGATATCATCTCACACCTGTCAGAATGGCTATCATCAAAAAGAACACAAATAACAAACATTGGTGAGGATGTGGAGAAAATGGAATCCTCCTACATTGTTGGTGGGAATGTAAATTGGTGCAGCCACTATGGAAAACAGTATTGGTGTTCCTCAAAAAACTCAAAATAGAACTACCATATGATTCAGCAATTTCACACCTGGGTAAATATCTGGGAAAAACAAAAACACTAATTCGAAAAGACTCAGGCACCCTGATGTTCATAGCAGCACTATTTACAATAGCCAAGATATGGAAAGCAACCCTAGTGTCCATCAACAGATGAATGGATAAATATATCCATACGTGTGTATATATATATATACACACACATATGTATATATGTGCTTGTGTATACACACACACACGCATATACACATACACACAATGGAATATTACATGCCCATAAAAAATGAAATTCTGACATTTGCAGCAATGTGGATGGATCTAAAAAGAGAATATTCTCTCTAAAAGAGAATATTATGCTTAGTGAAGTAAGTCAGAGAAAGACAAATACTGTGTGATAATTCCACTTATATGTGGAATCTAAAAAATGAAACACACAAATGTATATAGCAAAACGGAAACAGACTCACAGATACAGAAAACAAACTAGTGGTTATCAGTGGGGAGAGGGAAGGACTGAGGGGCAAGATAGGGGTATGGGATTAAGAGATACAAATTACTATGTTTAAAATAGATAAGCAACAGGGATATATATTCTACAGCACAGGGAATTATAGCCATTATTTTTTAATAACCTTTAATGGAGTATAATCTATTAAAATACTGAATCAAGATGCTGTATACCTAAAAGTAATATAATATTGTAAATCAACTATACTTCAAAAAAGTAAATATTTGTTGAATCAATTAATGAGTTATTTTTTCTCAACCATCAATTTATGAAGTATGCCAAAGAGAAAAATAAGTTATCCTTTAAACTGGTGTGATATTCAAAAAAGCTTCAATGTATTAATTTAACTCAAGTGGCCCCTTTTCTTCTTCATAACAAAAATCTTGATTTTATTCAGAAATCCATCCCATCTGTATTTCCAAATGGGATCCCGCCATTCCTCTGGTGATAGTTATTTGTCCAGAGGTGGCATGCAACCAAAGTTGGTACAACCAGACAAACAGGAAGTCTTATTTTCTGTACCCAACAGACAATTACCTCCTCTCTGTCTCCCTGTCTCTCTGGCTGGACATACACAAAGGCATATTTAACCCTTGCACTGGGAATCTTGCAATCATATGAGAAACCAGCCTTAGGATAAAGCCAGCGTTAGTCAAGGCAAAGCAGAGAGAAGGATAATGATATCACTGTGCTCAGGATCATATTGTGCCTAGATCCCACCTAACCTATGGGTTTCTGGTCATAAGAAGCAGCTGTAGGGCATAGTACTTATGTACTCAGTCTTTGGAGCCAGAATATCTATGTTCAAATCCTGGCTCTGCTCTTATTACCTATATATAGTCTTAGGTAAGTGTGTGTCTCTGTATGCCTCATTTTCTTCATCTATAGTGAGAAAAATAATACTACCTATCTCACTGAGTGTTGTGAGATTAAAGGAGTTAATTCGTATGTAGTATTTGCACAGCGCCTTGCATATATACGTAACCATTCGATAAATCATTTGCTGTTATCATTATCATCATTTATTTTAAATTTCCTCATTTTAAAGCCAGTTTGAAATGGGATCTTCTGTCACTTGCAGTCCAAAGTGTATTAACTGATAAAAATCCCTTGAGACTTATAATCACTTTTACAAGCCTTAGGGACTAAGAAATATGTCAGAACCATGTAGCTTGGGATTTTTGTATATACAGACAAGTTAGCAGATATCAATGGTTGAAGTAATCCATTTACTTTAATTCAACAGTGCTTAATAAATATTCATCTAATATTCTCTATTGAAAAAAGAGTTCAAAGATGAGCAATATGACTCATTTCATGAGGATTTCACGCATCTTTACATAATATAGCCAAGCATTTAAGAAAAATAATTATTTTCTAAAACTTTAGTAGCTTCAGTAAATCTCAGCAGAAAACCTAAGGATAGTGCAGATAGAATTATATAAGAACTTTTTCATATATATATGCATGTGTATATTATTGACTTCCAGAAAGAACTTTTTCTTCCCATTTGTTTTCAGGAGTGATTAGAACATTATTTTCTTTGGCTTTTCTCTACTTAAATATTTCATAACATAATAACAACACCCAGTTAGCTATACCATTCAAGGTTTTAGTTAGAATTTTGAAGTAGCCTAATAATATTAGGACATGGTACCTATAATAGGCAGAATATCACAAAAGGGTCTTATATTTATGATTTGAGACAGTCTTGATATATTCATATAAACTAGTCGAAATTACTGAGTATGATTATAGGCATTGTGCCTACTGATAGTGTCACAGGGATCCTTGAATTCAAGATGATGACATTTTGCAAGGACATATAACTTTCGTTTATTTATTACATCAATTACTAGAAATAACTTCATTCAAACAGGTCAGGGAAGGATTGTATCATAAGCAGTACAGTAATTAACAATGTAAACTATATATACTCCTTTGGGTCTGTAAGAAGCAGTTCAATTCTTTGCATGATAGATTGGAAACATCATCTGTAAGTCTGCTGTGTTACATAGCAGTTAAGTGGCTTAGTTGTAGGATCACACTGAAGATACTGTTTGCAAGTGAAAGAAATGACCTGTGCGCTCACCACAGGAATATCTTCACCTCTTATCACCAAAGACAACTAAACATTTTGATTGCCATTACAGCACATGTAAACTCTGAATGTTTCTTCTCTGTGGAGGCATTCACAAGTAACTACAAGAAAATGTGATTTAAGTCACTCACTCAAAAAGCTATACATTTGAAATATTCATCTAGCAAAGAATAATCTGATTTATTTTCATTTGCAAAAATCAGTTTCCAGATATGAAAAAATCTTTGCCTGAACAGCACTTGTGTAATAATAGAGTTAAATGCTAAATTCTGAATATGATTGTTTTCAAACCTGAGAATATGCTAATATTGTTTATTCTACTTGTTTTTAATTAATATTGACAGTGTAGATGAAGAAATGCAACTAGAAATCACTGAACTGCGTATGGCACTGAAAACTAGATATGACGAAGTTGGAATGCCAGAACTCTGTATGTATCTTGGTTAATTTTTATAAGTAGAACAAACCATTTGGCAAAGATTCTACTTTATTCACAAGTACCTACATTTATGAACAGCTATCTTCCACTATTAAATTAAACAAAAAAATATATCTTTTGAAGTTGATTTATTACACATTGCATTGTAAAATACAAACCCTGCCAAGAGTTTATACTCAAATCAAAGATCACTTACAAAATAAAATTTTCATAATTAGATAGTATCAATTTGTGTTTTTTAAAAGTTAAATTTAAAGTTGCTAACCATAAATATTTATATCACCTCACTTACCTAAAACACAATTCAGTAAAATTGAAGAGAGTTTAATTATATTTCTGGTAGGTGACTTTCCTTAAAGCTGGCTTGTTTCACTGCCTGACATCTGGGTTTATGAGCCCTGTTATACTTTATCCTAAGTATATCACATTGGAAATAATATTCGAAGGAAACAGACTTACTCTTTCTCCTTCAGGTCCCAGTTGTCCTACTTCTCCAGGAGAGCCAATGAAACCCTTAAAGTAAGCAAATAATCTTTGTATTATCTCACTTAAATATTCACCCTGTAAATAATTCTAAATAGAGATACTTAACATTTATTCCTAGTAATATGAAATTATAAGGCATAACAGTTTGAATAATCTTGTGTCTTTTCTTCTAGAAATTACAGTTCAATCTTTTCATTAAAAAAAAAAAAAGTAGGAAATGTAACTTAAGGCATGGTGGCTAATAAAAATCAACAAGCCCAAATTCTTTTCTATATTGACTATCACAAAGGGCAGAAGACACAGATATACTATTAACTAAAATGTAAGGCAGAATGGAGGCATCCAAGAAACAGAAGTATGGAGGAGGAAGAGATTCATTCCAATGTGGCAGGAGGTAAAAGCAGTCAGAGGAGGTTTCAAAGGAGACTGGCACCTGAGGTAGGCCTGTGGAGTAGATAAAGTCTTGATAAGCAGAGGATGGAGAAAGAACACTCCAACCAGCACTACAGTAAGCAGAGATAAGATAGAGAGGACTCCGGGAGCGTTTGTAAATGGTTAACTGACAGTTTCTTACGTGTAAGATGCTTTGGAGAGAAGCAGACCCATTGTGCCCTCAGGGAGATTCCAATAGGTCTGAGAAACAAGGCGTAAAATAACAATGCAAGCTACTTTATACTACCATACTTTAGTTATATCTCACCTGTGGCAAATAATAACCTGTCTCATCAATTTAATAAATAAAGTGTACAGTAGTTTAGAGAATAGATTAAGGAGAGTCTTAAATTTCAGACTAAGAATTTTATACTTTATAGTTCAGATAAGAAGCTACTGGACTTTGGGGGAGTGTGGTAGTGCCCTGATGTTAAGCTGTTTTTCTAAAATATTAATCTGTGGACAGGCTACAGAATACACCCCAGACAGGAAACACTGAATGTAGGAAAATGTGTTAGAGTGCTGTTTCAATGGTCCAAATTTGAAGGAATATGAGTCTGGGTCACTCATTCACAAAACATCATTTTAGTGCCCACTGTGTGCCAAGAATTGGAATTATAAAAATGAATATGAAAATCAGTGCCCCCAAGAAGTTCATGGTTTATTAGGAAAAAGAGTCATACAAATAATTGTAATATCGTAAGATAATTGTGACATGATTATGTGATATGTGATGTGATAAATACAAGATATAGAAGCTGAAGGCAGAATGACCAACTTTGCCTAGAGGGAAGATTTAGGAAAGTCTTACAGAGGAGGCAACATTTAAGCTGAGTCTTGAAGGAAAGGAAAGGCATTTTATGCAGGGCTAACAATGTGTTATCAATCAATCAATTAAAATAAAATGACATGGCATTTTCATAGAACTGCAAATAGTTCTGTGTGATTGGTAGGCAAGAGCGGGGGTTGGGAAGGCAACAGTGGCTACATCATGAAAAGTCTTTTATGTGATGACGGAAAGTTTGGGATTTATACTGAGTCATCAAAAAAAATTTAGACAGACTTTTGATATAATCAACTTTGCAGTTTATAGAATTCATTTGGATTACAGTGGTTCAACTGGTCTTTGTATCTATCTATAGGATTGAGGCAAAGATGATTCTAAGGTTTATACTGGACTGATAAGCAAATGGTAACCACTGACAGAAATATGGAAAAGAAATAGGAAAGCTAATAGTTTAGTAGAAAGAGGATGAGTTCTGTTAGTCATTTTGAGATTGTGGTGATGAGGAGGCATTCAAATTTAATTATCTTGGCAAGAAACTGGAGATGTGGGACTCATAGAAAGAGCTCACAGAGTGATATAAGATTTGCAGGGCAGGGGCTTCCCTGGTGGTGCAGTGGTTGGGAATCCGCCTGCCAATGCAGGGGACACGGGTTCGAGCCCTGGTCTGGGAAGATCCCACATGCCGTGGAGCGGCTGGGCCTGTGAGCCACAACTGCTGAGCCTGCGCGTCTGGAGCCTGTGCTCCGCAGCAAGAGAGGCCGCGATAGTGAGAGGCCCGCGCACCGCGATGAAGAGGGGCCCCCGCTTGCCGCAACTGGAGAAATCCCTCGCACAGAAACGAAGACCCAACACAGCCAAAAATAAATAAATAAATAAATGAAAGTTAGCTTAGATTTGAAGGGCAGGTGGGTCAGAAGCCTTAAGGGTAGAATAGAGCTCTTAGGAGGAAACAAAGAGAAATTTACCTGAACCACTGAGAGGCTGAAATGGATGGAGATGGGAGAAGAAAAATGGTTTTATGAACACAGCGGAAACCCAAGGTATAAAAGAATTTGAAGAAGAGATACAGGAGGCCATTTTGACTAAGTTCGAAATAAAGTCTACTTATTTTGACTTAGAGAATGGGTGACTTTTCAGAGTATATTTTTCCATAATAGTATACATTAAGAAAGAACTCAGATTTTAAAAAAGTAAATGTCATTTGTACACCTAGAACAGCATTATTCACAATAGCCAAAAGGTGGAAGCAACCCAAATGTTCAACAGATGAAAAGACAAACAAATGTGGCATATACATACAATGGAATATTATTCAGCCTGAAAAAGTAAGGATGTCTTGACACATGCCACAAGGTGGATGAATCTCAAAGACAATCATGCTAAGTGAAATAAGCCAGTCATAAAAGGATAGATATTATATGATTCCACTTAAATGAAGTACATAGAGTAGTCAAACTCATAGAGACAGAAAGTTGAGTGGTTGCCAGGAGCTGGGGGGAAGGGAGAATGGGGAGTTACTGTTCAATAGATATAAAGTTTCAGTTTGGGAAGATGAAAAAACTCTGGAGGTGGATGGTGGTGATGGCCACACCGCAATGTGAATGTACTTATTGCCTCCCGCTATGGACTGAATGTTTATGCCCCTCCAAATTCATACATTGAAGCCTAATCCCCAATACGATGGTATTTGGAGGTGGGACCTTTGGGAGGGAATTAGATCATGAGAGTAGAGCCCTCATGAATGGGATTACTGCCCTTCTAAAATGAGATATGAAAGAAATATGATTGCTCTCTCTGCCACATAAGGATACAGCAAGAAGGCAGCACTCTACAAGCCATGAGGTGGGCCCTCATGAAACACTGGATCTGCCTTCCCAGACTGAAGAACTGTGACATATAAATGTTGTTTAAGTCACCCAGTCTATGGTCATTTTTATTATAGCAGCCTATGACACCAGTGAACTTACATTTAAAAATAATTAAAATGGCAAATTTTATATTAAATATGTATTACCACAATATTTTTTTTAAAAGTAAGTGTCTCAGGAAACATTTCTAAGTTTCCTGGAATAAGAACCATGGGAAGCATTTAGTTCCTGAGGGTGAAAGCTAGTTGGGTGTTGCCATAGTAAGACGAGCACTTTTCTTTGACAAGGAAAAACACCTTTAAAATTCCTGTGTTCTACAGAGTGTATGAATGAATAAGCAAAAAATAAAATAAAAGAGAAAAAATAGTTTCCTTCTAATTAACTTTAATGATAAAACATCTATAATTTGTTTGCTTGAAAGCCAAGCATCTGAAGGATGGGGAAGGTTTCTTTTAAAATGAAGCATCCAAAAGTATTTCTGATACCAAAACGTTTACGATTATGATGACAAGCTACATGTACTTTCAGAAATATCACCTACAGGCGGCCTCAAGTTTAGAAACAGTTAACTTTTGTTTTAATATACACAACTGGAGTTTTGCTTATAAATAAAAAGAACAAACACCCTAACTGATGTACACTTCTCAGTAAACTAAATACTCAACTGAAAACTCAGGAGCTAAAAAGTCAGACCTCTACTCAACAAAGTCTGCACAGAGTACCAGCACAACATTTTACAAGTAAAGATTTTAAAGGGAACAATGCTATGCGTAACTATGTAGGTGTTTCAGAAAGGTTTCTTGAGAATTATTATGCTGATTCTAACAGAAATAAAATGTCAGCAGCATCCACAAAAGAAATCATATGGGGTTGTGGTCATTCTCAAAACACTACCACTAAATTGGAGTTTAGTGTAACGTAATGTAAATTGGAATTTAGTGTAATGAAACAAGGAACATAAAAAATAATAAGGGACTTCCTTGGTGGTCCAGCAGTTAAGACTCCACGCTTCCAATGCAGTGGACGCGGGTTTGATCCCTGGTCGGGGAAGTAAGATCCCACATGCCATACAGCCAAAAAATTAAAAAATTAAACAGAAAACACATATGCTTTTGCTTTTTTGGATTGAAGGTTGTATATCCAGGTAGAGGCAATTTTGTGTCACCAGCAGGGCCACTAAAAGGTTGGGGGAGGCCTACATACTTCTACTTTTTGAGCCACCTAGCACCTTATTACACAAAGAAATACAAAAGGAGGGTTACAAAACGATTTATTTTAAACATTTACATTTTTAAAATAATTATCTTAACACCAAAAAATGCAGTCAAACAATGATGCCAGTCAAAAGGTAATTTATCATGATTTATAAAAATATTAATTCATATTGTATAGCATGTGGTATATAGTCCAGTAACAGGACCCAAATTAAATGAAAAACATAATCCTGTCAGTGTGATTTTATGATTTTTGTCTTTTTAACCCTATTTGGAGTTAATGTCTAAAGTCTACATTTGAGACTCTTCGTGAATATGAAACCTAGAGAAGTGACTCTTCTGACTCTTCCCTCACTCCCAAAGGAAAATGAAAGGTTAAATCAATTAAATTAGTCAGAAAAGGATTAGATTTGTTTTTTTTTAATGCTTTTATGAAGTTGGCCATCAAAACCTAAAAAAACTTAAAAAGAGTTACAACCTACACTATAATTTTCAGTACAAATGGGGAAAAAAGCAACAAAAGGATGTATAATATAGTACAAAAATGATATAAAGAAGAATTAGAAAAGTTATAGGAATCACTGAAGCAAGATGAGAAAATGTAGTAAGAGAAAACTGCACAGTGCCAAGTAACAGGTCTAGGAGTTTAGCTCACATGCAGAAGAAACTCCCAAATTCCAATAATAATGATAAAATCTGCATAGAAAGTGCATGCCATGTGCTAGGCACTGTGCCTTAAGAATATTAATTAAGCTCAGGTAGTTCTCATAACCACCTAAAGGTAGGTTTCATGATCACCTTTTAATAAGGTAAGAAAAATGAGGCACAGAAGGGTTGAATGACATCTAAGGTCACAAAGCTAGTAAACAAGGGGTTAAGAAAAAAAAAAAAAAAGAAGTGGTCCTTGTCTAACTCCAAAGCCCATGTTCTTTGTCCACTAATCTCTTCTTGCTTTCCAAATCCAAGTCAATATGTGCTTTCGGTGCAGTTTCCAATAAAGAATACATGACGTTTCCCCATTATATTTTCACTTAATGCAAGGGTGGAGACAGCATGGGATAGTAAAACAGTACAGAGCTGAAGGTGAGAAAACGCTGGTCTGAGTTCTGCTATGACTTTGTCAAATCATGTCAGTTCCATAGCTTACTGTTTTCTCATCTGTAAGATGGAGACAATACATGTGTTCTGCTACTTCATAGGATTGATAGCAAAAGAAATATGAAGTATTTGAAAATGTTTAAGAATTTTTTAAAAATTAAGGCATCATTATAGTACATACTGTCTAAATACTTTTTGTTTTCCTTATTTCAAAAAGGTATTTTAGATAATATAAGGCAGATGCAGATTCCGGAAAACAACTGGCTATTAAAAATAGAGAATTTTGGGCTTCCCTGGTGGTGCAGTGGTTGGGAATCCGCCTGCCAATGCAGGGGACACGGGTTCGAGCCCTGGTCTGGGAAGGTCCCACAGGCCGTGGAGCAGCTGGGCCCGTGAGCCACAACTACTGAGCCTGCGCGTCTGGAGCCTGTGCTCCGCAACAAGAGAGGCTGCGACAGTGAGAGGCCCGCGCACCGCGATGAAGAGTGGCCCCCGCTCGCCGCAATTAGAGAAAGCCCTCGCACAGAAACGGAGATCCAACACAGCCAAAAATTAATTAATTAATTAATTAATTAATTTTTTTTAAAAATAGAGAATTTTAAAAACAAAAATTTTAGTTTACTAATTTTTCCTAGAACCAGCTTTGATTTTAATTTGTGGCACACTACATAACACATCACAGTAATTTTTTTTGTTTTACTCCCTTAATGATTAAAAGTGGCTAACAACTTCTTTAACGGTTGGAAGTGCAATGGTATATGCTTGAATGTGACAAGCCCATTTCTTTCTCTGCAGATATTTCTTTACTCCAGATAGCTTTTGTATTATTATCGCAGCCTTGAGTGCGAATTTTTTGCCTCTTCATATTTCTTTCATCATTATTTCTTAGGTCTATATACGTCCACACATAAATAATACTACAAATGCTTAAAGGGCATATTTTCAACATACCAGACGTTTTGCTAGGAGCTAGCAAAATAAATGATGTAGATGTAGGAGCTATCAAAGAATGATGTAAAACCTACCACCATAAGACTGCTCTCTATGGCCTTAACAGTAAAAATGTCTATTTAATAAGTGTGTTTCTTTCCAGGCTAAACCTGCATTACATTCAAAGTTTCTATGAAGTGTGAAAATAAGTATTTTGTACACTTCATTCTACTCATATGCAAGCATACTTAACAAAATGATGAAAATGCTTACTTACTCGTACACCTTTAGGTCCTGGATTACCTTCTGGTCCAGCTAAACCCTAGTGTGAATAAAAGGCATCATCATCATACTACAGTACTTTTTAAAGAGTTGTAGATAAATAGATTAATAAAAAGGGCACATAAAAGGTATCATTTTCACAAGTATAAACTTCAGAACTCTGTATACTTAATGAAGACTATATACATTCAAGGAATTTTAGAATTTCAGAACCAAAAGAGGCACTGTATATAATCTATACACGAATATATTTTAGATACCTAAATAAAGTAGATTAACACATTGTCAGTAACAAAAATTATTTTTTAAGTTATTTCTTATTGGAAAACTGTGTTCTTTTAAAACACTTCTAATTAACTTATCTAAAATACATTTTAGATATATAAAAAGTATAAAGATTTTATATAAATGTAGTTTTCTAGTATGCTAAATGAATAATTAATTTCAAGAGTAAGTAATCTATTCATGAAAGCCTAAGAAAGAAAATTGGTTCTCTTATTAATCTATATGAAGTAGCTAGAGAAAGTTAGAAATTAGAGGGAAATAAATATGAAATGATTAGAATGAATTTTCACAACAGTATACAAAGACTTGAATCCAGTTCAGATAAAAGTATTCAGATAGTGGTACGTGCAGTGCTGCCAACTGTGTCCCAAGTGTTTATAGGTGTATTATTAAAAAATGTTGCTTATCATATAGAGTCTTAACTTGTACCATCACTTCATTTTAGTCAGTGGCAGTACTGTAAAATCAGTAGCAGGGTTGTTTTAACATTTTATTAGCCCACTGGGCATTTTAACTTAGAAGGTTCCATTGTATATTACTCACATCAAACCTGTTTAAAAATCCTACTCCCATTTTAAGCAAAATTTTCTGCAGTAAAATTTTTGAAGGATTTTTACAATTTTGATATTAGAATTTTTGGAATTATTTTGCTATGAGTAATTCATTATTTAATAAAAGTAAACCAATTATCATTTGAACACTAACTCTTGAAATCAGAACATACAATGTATTAACCAAGAGGAACATAAAAAGAGAAGTTTAAATATAGTTACCTCACCTGCCTGCCAGGGTAACCACGTGAACCAATATTACCAGTGAATCCTGGAATTCCCTAAAATGAAAAATAATGAAACAATACAACAAAGTCAAAAGAAACCCAAGGAAACAAAATTGGTTCATTCATAATACCCAAGTTTGGAAAGAATATTTTTTCCATATAAAAATTCTAAGGGTCCTACACATTGCTTATCTGATTGAAGTCATCTATTTAAAATGAAAATGAGATAAAATTGCTAAGTAAAAGTAAACACAACTATTAGATTAGGGACTTAAATGAGACACTGATTATTAGTAATGATAAATCTAGGGTAGAAAAATACAGTGATACATAACTTTTAAAAAACATATTAGAGAAATGGTGACAGCAGTGATAAATTTCATAGATTCTTTATTATGTAAAATTCATTTCCTGTTTGTTGTTTGGAAAAGAGATCATAAAAGACACTAGCTCTTTTGCCCCTCTGATCTGAAGTATACAGAAGAGTGTTACCTCTGGTTTAACAATAGAAATACTTCGAAATTCCTAAAATTTGGAAAATCTAGAGAAAAAACAGACCAAGAAAAAGGCAAACGGAGCATCACAGTGGAAAGTTTTTGCCCTCCCATTCCATTAGACTTGTAGGCTCCTGATTTGTCCTTCTCTCCACTTTTCTCAGAATCCATCTCTCAGTTTTGTTTTCTCTCATTTCTCCCTGTTGTCTCCCACTTCCTTCCCTTGTTCCAACAATTACCATTTACTTAGCACTTTTTTATGTGCCAACCCTATGCCATGCACTTTACGTCTACTTTACATCTATGAGATAGATACTATTTTCTCCATTTCACATTTGAAGAAACTAAGATACAGAGAAGTTACGAAACCTGCCCAAGATGGCACAGTGAGTAAGTAGCAGAGCCTAGATGTGAACCCAGACAATCTGACAAAAGTTGTCACGTGTGTGTATGCACAAACACACATATATATACATGTGCACACATACATACATATATACATATACATACAGACATCTATACATATATATGGCAACGAACTTAACAGAACGTGAATAAACAGTTGCCTTCTGAGAAGTACAAAAAATTTTCTTCTACATGTAGAGAGGTTATACCCTATAAATTTCAGAAACCATATTTATGTACTAGATATTACCTTATTAATATTATATATAATACATATTTTATTCCTATAACAGCATTTATTGAGCACCTATCATGTACCAGGCACTATTTCAAGAATTTTATATGTATTATCTTATTTAATCTGCTCAAACCCTGTAAGGTAGATACCATTATCCCTATTTTACAGATGCGAAAAATAAGACATGAAGTGTTTGTCACCAGTGGGAAGTCACTCAGCTAGTAAGTAGAAAGCCAGAATTTAAATCAGGAAGTCTAACTCCAGAGACCACCATTCAAGGCTGCCTCCCTAGTATAGGTTTGAAGTGCAAGTAACTTAAAGTAGTACTCTAAGGAAAGCCCTGTAATTATGAGACTTGCTTCAGTCTATTTACAACTGCTTCCTTTGTTCCCCATCCAATTCTAAAACACACAGGCCTATATCCAGACATCCACAAAACCTTATACTTGGGTATGCCAATAGAAAAGACTGAAATAAATTTAAAAAGCTGTTTTTATTTTGTAGGTTCTGGCTAATGCCAATCACCATCCCTTTCATTAGTTTCCTAGCCAACTTAGGTTAACTGACCTCAATTAAAAAGCAATCTGTTATAAGACATAAATGAAATCTGATTTTGAACGGATTTTCATAGAGGATGTTAAGACAACATGTAGATATATAACACATTCCAGCTGCACAGAGAAATACACAAAAGGACACCACTGGATGACTAAATCCTGCTCTACTGGAATAGCAGTAAACAAAGTCAACGAGTAAGCTTTCAGCAGTCTTATGTGGCACAAACATATTCTAAGCCAACCACACCCTAAAATCACTTGGACAACCAGAGCAGCTCAAAAGAAACTCAAAACAAACACTATACCTCAATTCACTCTGCATTTAAAAAATGGCTCACTTAAATCTGTAGATCGAATGGAGGAATTCAGACACAAAGTTGTATCTCTACCCCTGGAAAAATCAGGAATAATAAACCTGCCCCAATCCCACTTCTCACTCTAAGAATTAAAGCACACGCTCTGAGTCAGTCAGACTTCACTGAGTCCCGGCACTGCCAGCATGGGTCCTCCTTATCTCTTAGCTTTTTTCATTAGTAAAATACAATAATAATATCTAGGTCACAGGATTATTGTGTAGAGAGAAGAGAACAATGTGTAAAAATATACTTAAAAGCAGGTGTAACTGCAATAATTCTTAGTGTTGTAGAGTATTAAATGAGTGAACATATGGAAATATTAAATAAATAATTATACTACTTGAAGTTCCAGTTAACAGTAGTACAGTTTGGCAACTAATAAAGACTCCGTAAATGACAGCTCTTATTACTAGAGCTTGCCCAGATGGTATAATTACTTTCCTAAGTGTTTGCTGGCCAGTTTAGAGATATTTACAAATTTTCCAGAAGGGAATGTCTCCTAGCTAATTAGTTACGCTCCTCTTAATGTCCACAGTGTTTCCACAGTTAAAATGCAAAATGATTTTAGTTGTCCCTCACAGTTATCACCAATTTTGTCTTTTTTCTTCTGGAAATAAATAAAATAGAAAGAACTGATTCCAATAATACATTTTCCAACCTTTAAAACTGATTTCAGACTCTTCTCAAAAGCATACCACCCGCAGAACAATGACATGTATACTAACAAAATCAGGTTATAGAACAGTTGCGAGTAAACTGGTCAGTACTGACAAATGGTCAATTTTTCACTTACTTGTGATGTGTCAGGTTTTCTTCATTGAAATCTACACAGAATTTCTGCCAAAGCAGTATTCTAGGGATTTATTTTTCCTCCCCAGGAACTAATCCCTCCTGCCCTTCTGATTTTTTTTCCCCATAAATGCTCAAATGCTTTTCAGCCCTCATTTGATCCTCAGGAAACTGAGATTTTACTTGCTACAGATACATATATCGCTTGCCATGTCTAGTAATTAGCAATCTTGAAAAATTGTGCCTCAGGGACTGAGTAGAGTGTATTGTCCCTCTTACAATGAATAAAAGAGAAAACTGGCTTTATTTCTTCATTTATCTTTCCCTCAGGGATAATCCATCACTTTTCTTTCTGGAGCTCCCTTTAGGGCTTCCTGAGGCTCTTTGCTAAATCTCCAATAACGATTTGTCACCTTAGTTAGTACCTAATCTCCTACCCTTTTCACTGATTTCTTCATACTGGCCTAGTATATATTGTATTGAAAACAAGAGATATGACTTTATTTCTTCCTATGACATAATGATACATTATTTTATGGTGGGAGAGAGAAGGAATAACATGATCAAAAACTAAATAGTTCCCAAACTATTTTGACTTTTACATATGTGTGTATGTGTAGAATAGACAACAAACAGCAGATGTCCCATTCTAGTTTGGATTGTTATTAAAATTTATTTGCATTCCTTCATGCAAGGGTAGGGAACTAACAGCTGTGGATAGACTTCGGAGAACAGGAAAGCCCCTGAAACGTACAGAAAAATCAGTGCATATGTGTGTGTGCATATGCGTGTGTGCACATGCATGGATAATCCGGGGACAGGATACACAGCATTTATGAGATTCTCACAGTGGTTTATGAACAACAGAAGTTTAAGACTGCTGTTCTGGAGCATGTTAGGCAGACAGTGAAAGTCAGTCTAAGATATGAAAAAAACCCCACAAGATTTAATAGATAATAAATTAGGTTTTTCCTATACTAAACAGAGTAAAAAGCATTAAGAAAAATTGAAAGAGTTACATGGGGGAAAATAATCTCTCAATGGAGTTCCCTACCATGTGTCTTTTTCACTGGAGAAGATGCAAGTCTTATAAAGGAAGAATACTTACTTGTTCACCTCGGAGTCCTGGGAGCCCGGGATGTCCTTTGAGACCCTGCAAGGGTAAAGGTGAAGACGTACTATGAAAAGTAAACCCATTTGAGCCAAATAACTAACCACAGTTGTCTTTCACCCCAACTTTTGGTTTTCCCATTAATACAAATGTAATTCTTACTAATCTATTTCTTATTAAATGTAATCTTTTAAATTTAATAAAAATTTAATTTTTATTAAATAATAAATTCGTATTAGTAATTCTTAATTAATTTGGAGTGCTATTTGAATGATTTGTTATCAACTAAAATGGTTACATAGTATTGAATTTAAAAAAACAGCATCTTTTATAAAAGGCTGGTATCTAGCAATGGATCTGCTAAGTTTTTCTGAAGCTTTTTAAAAGTTGGTTTTAGTTCATTAATGCTGAAACAGAATGCCCTCAGGCATAATCTGTTTGTAATTATTGAAAAACTGGCAGTTTCAGGCAGTTTCCAGGCAGTTTCTCTAATCTAAAACATTGTCATAACATTCTATGAATGAGTGAATAAAAAGAGGCTGCTCACAGGTCCATCAAAAGGGTTTTATAAAGCTGTCTAAGAAATCAGTAACAAACGTTACATATCAATCGTACCTCAATAAAAAAAAGAAATTAGTAACAAAAAATTTTCCAAATAAGAACTAAAATCAAATCTTAATTTCTATCATTAACACCCAAAGATATAAAAGAGATAATAACTTTTATCCTCTAGAAAGATATTCTATGAGTGAAAGAAAGGAAGCTAAAAGAAAGGACAGGAAGAAAGAAATAAAGGACACTTCAGAGCATATTTGTACAGCTCTAATCAACAATCAGGAAATCAACCTGCTGTTTACTAGATTTTGGTGTATATAAAAGAACAAGAAAAAGTTCCTTTTTAAAAGAACCTTTTAGGATTTTAAGCAAACCTCAAAAACCTGAAATAAATTATAGTTAGTTTACAAATATCAGAAACTTCAAATTAATGTACTGCAAACTGAAGATAAGTTTTTGGAGTTTTAAGATATAGAGTAACAGAGTAAAAAGAGTCATTCAGGATTAATCACAGAGGGTTTATGAACTTGGATTAATGAATTAGAGAAGGAAATGATACTCTTGGGACAATGGGGAAATTAGAAGAGGTACCTATCTGAAAAATAAGGAAATGATTTAAGCAGGTTTTGAGGTGATAAACTTAAAACAAAAGTAAATGTTTAAGTAGAGAGGTCTCTTGGGAACCAGAGAGAAGACCAGAAATGTAAGAAGGCAAGTTGGAGACAAAAACGTTTGTGTTATCTGTATATGTAAGCATATTTGTAACAAGGGAGTAACAGAAGGAAAAAGCAAGAGGGCAGAGGAAATGCCCTGTCCTCTGGGGACTCTGTTCTTTCATGATTAGGCTATTAGAGATCAGAGAAGTGGCCATGAGAAAGAAGGGGGAAAAAAGAGGGGGGAAAAGGAACGAAGGCACAAAGAAATTTCACTGAGCCACTATGTACCAGACATTGCACCAGCCACTTCCAAATACCTCACCTAATTCTATGGCAATCCTATGAAGTAGGTATCTTCTTCATTTTTACAAATGAGAAAACTGAGCACTGAGAAATTAAATGATATGACCAAAGTCATGTAGGTAGTAAGGTGGAATCATGTCAATTTGACAGTTAGATTTATCAAGAATTGAGCAACCTGCCCTTCTATTTACTTAATATGCCTATATTTGTCTCAGACTCAAATGCAGGCTGTCCTCATTCTCACCAAATGTTCAAACATTAATTTTAGACAACCAAGACAAATCAACAAAAGGGATTATATATCATAAATCATGGTATTATTAAAGTTACACATTTACCACCAGCATTTTATATATACCCACAATTTCACTGAGTTTGTACATTTTTTAAGATAGCTAAAGACCAGCCTAATTACAAAATAGAAGACATACATTGTTCTCAGTTGTCCAAATGTTACACAAGATTCTACAAGTAAAATATCCACAAAGCTTTTAATAATGGGAAATAAGAAATGTCCTCAGCACTAAGATAGTGGTGGTGGCTCCCCTGGATGAGGCAGCAGCTCTAGAAGGATGGAGTTCCTAAGAGAGTGTCAGGAAGATGAGAAATGAGGAGCCAGGGCGAGAGGTACACAGGTAGAGAAACTCTCTGCCATGGGCTTAGTTTCTTTTCTTTTTTATTAAAAACTGTGCTTATATATTTACTTACTTGTTTTTATTTCTGTGTACTGCTGAGTCTAGCTAGCTACATGCTTCCCTTTCTTTGGCCACTTATCTGTTTCTCTGACCAGAGTTTCTTCCCTCCCCAGCCCTGGTGAAACAGAATGCAGTGGTGCTACAACTTCTTTAGCTTACTTTCCCTGAAGCAGTTTATAACAGTGAACTAGGCATGTTATGTTGATCATAATATCCTCTGAATGTACAACTCCCTCTGAAGAGATTCTTCCTCATCCACAGACTCTAATATAAAGGCAGCACCAAAAAGTCATGAGCTCCCTCCTACTCCACCTCAGCCCCAGGAGATGGCATTCAATCTAAGGGAAGCCAATATGAAGTCTGGCCAGTAGCCAGAGGCCACTTGGAATGGAGAGTTTTGCCTAAACAGGGTGAAGCTGGGCCAATCAAATTCTTTTTTAAATTAAGTTCAACAGGAAGGAAGGAAGGAAGGGAGGGAGGGAGGGAGTACTGATTCAGGTACTTAGCTGAAGCTAGAAAGACTGACCAAGAAAGGATAAGAGGAAGAGAAGAAAGCCAAAGTATGAGTAAAAAATTTACAGTAAGCAGGAACTATGCTGGGAAAGAAAGTTTTTGTCAGAGGAAAAGCCAGATAACACAAAAGGGCAGATGCAGAGAGAGGAGATGAGTAGCAGTGCTAATAGAAAAGTACAGTAAGAGATCCACAAACTAATGTTGCTAGATACTCAGAGCTGCTTTGAATCAGTGCCTGCCCCCGCGAGGCTAAGACATATTACAGTACCATTTTTAGATTCCATGGGTCCCTGATTTCCCTTAATGCTGTAGAGAGGATTGAAATAATTCTCTCTTCCCTGGGATAGCCTAAGTCTCCATTCTTTGCAATCAAAAGAGCTGAAGTGAAACAAAATGTTTTTGGTTTGGTTTGGTTTACTACTAATAATAATGAAAAGACCAAGCACACTGAGCTCTAGATCCAGTTTTGCCACTAAATCTCCTTTTAATTGCCAGCATTCTGTAACTAGTTGAATCTGTTAAGAAAGTCACTACTTTTTTTTTCACCTTTCATTGAATGAAGAACAAAGGCATTTATAAGAGTCAATTCAGGCTTTGAGGCATTGGAAGAATTCAGGTAACACTGATGTTATCACTGATGTACCTATCAGAGAAAAAACAGATTCAGGCTCCCATGGGCATATGACCTGAAACAAAGATGGGGACTCTGGGATGAGCAGAATGGAAAGAGAATGGGTCAGGTAGGAGGCTATTATGAGAGCCTAGGAGAAAGATGATTATAAATTAGATTTGAGGGCAGAGTTAGAGATGATATATATGCCCCTTAAAGAGTTTAAACTTAAGCTCCTGAACTATTTTATTCAATGTGGTATCCCCAGTGTCTAGAACATAGTAAGTGCTTGTTAATTAATTGATGGAAAGATTGGATGAATAAATGAATTGATGTAAAGACTTAGAGGAATTTGAGGGTTACTTGGGGGAAAATAGATTCTAAGTATTCAATATGATATCTCAATTCTCTTAATATTGAAATGAAAGGTAATAAGTGGGAGAAAAAATATCTTCTGTTATTTTTCAATGTAATAATATTTTACTGTAATATACTGGCATTAGCACCACTATTGTATAAAAGCCTCCATTTATTCCCTAATTTGTGACTACAGGTCTCATTTGTTTTCTACTTAAATACTAGTCTGTAATATTTTAAAAAACAAAGGGAATAAGTTCCTGGGAAGAATGCCTACATTCAAGCTTTGGCATAGCTCCAATCTAAGGACGTGACACTTTATTTTTAATTTTTAAAAAATTTTTTGGCCACGCCGCGCAGCATGTGGAATCTTAGTTCCCCCACCAGGGATCAAACCCACGCGCCCTGAATTGGAAGCACGGAGTCTTAACCACTGGACCGCCAGGGAAGTCTCCCTGACACTTTACTTTTAAAAGTTTGTTTATATTGTAGTCTTTTGAAAATACTATTTTGAGTCATTGTTCTTCCTATACTCACATAGGAAAAATAACAAAAAAGGCCAAGTAACTAACAATGTATGATTTTTCTCTGATAAATATACTGAAACTGATGTAAACACACATTTCTTAAGGAATGCCAATAGAAAAATTTACAAGTTCTGTTTTAGAACAGATTAAAAACTCATTATAATGAGTTATAGGGTTGTTTCAACTTTTGTTGTGATGTAAATTTGCCTTGCCAAGAACTCCAGTAATAAAAGGGGTTTAGAATCTAATTTTAATATAAAGATTTTAATTTTAATACTTATTTTAACAACAATTTAAAACCTAACAAATATGTTATCAACAGGTGACCACACAGGACCAAAAAAAAAAGATACAATTGAATCAAAATCGGAAATACTAAGGGATGGAAAAGAAACAAACTTCAAATATATACCTGAACTACCCCCAAGTAATTAAAATTTGGATACATAAATAAAATGTTTATCCATAAGGAAAATAGTGGTACCATTTACATACAGGGCCATCCTTGCTTTGCACCGGTACTAGAGGACCATGAAACTGACCATATAAGCTGAAACCATGCCAAGCAATCTTAATAATGGGAAAAACTGCAATTGTTCTGTGACCTTTAAAAATTTTTGTCAAAATGTTTAAAAGTCTCACTGTCAGTTACCTTTGTATAGGGAAATAAAAAATATGTTAAATATTAACTTAGTACAGTGTAATTTAAAACATTAGAAACAGTGAGAAATTAAAGTTCCATTTCTTAGAAAAAATTTATGAAAAGTAGTTTGAATAGTGCTTTTCTTGTATAAATAACCATACAGAGCAAGCATATATTCTATGTTTTGGCCAACTGTCATACTCCTTTCTAAGTGTGGGTCAGCTCTCAACATTTCATCCTCTGCACTTTCAATGTCATGAAATAGCTCCAAGAGTTCTTCTAACGTGAAGTTTTTTTGCTGTTGTAACCTCCTCTGGGACATGTCTGTCCTATTCATCACAACCCTTTCCTCTTATGTCAAAAAATTTGCCTTAAAAAAAGATAATAAAAACAAGTTGGCCTTTACCAAGTTCCTCTGTCTGCATATGTAGAGTCTCTCAAATTGCAGCAGTGCCCCAGGATCAGCTATTTCTTCTATAACTCCATTTATATTTGATTCTAATTTCAATTTCTGTGTTATCACTACTTCTTTATTTCATTGTACTTTTCATCTTTGTTGACCAGTTACTTTTTTTGATTATCCATTTGTGTAAAATGCCACATGAGTTTATCAGAGAGAAGGAAGCAAGACAGCTACACACTGCTGTCTGTGCATGAACTAACAGATGTGTCGTGTACAATCACCAACAGATTCTGAATGAAATGATGTGACCGATCACTGATCTTAATGCACATTTACTACTTCTGTAGTGACTTGTAAGCTGAAGAGCCAGTAGCAAAGTTTATACTTTACACAGCTAATCACAGTGTGATTAATTTGAACCATGTTGCTGGGAGACTGGTGTTATTTAATTAAACCGTGTTAAGTGAAATTTGTGTATATTGGAACCATGCAAAGTGAGGAATGCTTGTATATATGTATTGAGAAAGATTCTCGATGATATAATCTCTATGTTGTCAACTTCATATATAAATGGTTTTCTTCTTTTAACAGTTCTTTCCCCCACTAAATGCGAAGGACTTATATTCATTGAGATAAAGATTTTTCCTACATATGAGAAAGTATCCCCTATGGCATAAGACAACTGCTCTATTACCACTCTGCTTTTCTATCTTGGGCCTCCTTACATAAACTTTAGGTTTCAGAAAGGTAGGAGCATTTGTCTCTAGAATCCACAAAAATGCCAAAGAAATTCTGGCGACTAAATGATTTGCCTCTGGCACTCTCCTTCTTAAAATCCTTCAGTAGCTCTCTACCATATGATAAATGCTTTACCATGGCATACAAGTCCTTTATAATTTGACCCCTGAATGTCCCTCAAACTTTATCTCCTGACACCTCCTGCCTAATACTCCATAACCCCAAAACAAGGAACTGCTCTTGCCTCCAAGCCTTGGTTTATGTCATCACCTGTGTGTAAACAGCATACATGTCTACTAACTACAGTATCATTAGGATAACTTGCATCCTCAAGATGCAGCTCAAATGTTGCCTCTTTCCCTGTTCTCTAAAAACTCCCCCACCTCCAGTGCCAAGAAGTTTAGGGATCCCTCAGCCGTTGCTACAAAAATTTTCACATCTTAATCATTGCACTTGTTATAGCATAATATACTTTTGTGATTTACTTTAGTATCTATTTCCTTTTTTAGACAGTAGGCTACTTGAAGGCAGGAACTATACCTTGTTTACCAATACTGGTTTCCTGAATGAACTGCAGGACAAAAGGATGTGATTAAAACAACTGCAGCATTCCAGAGTTAGTGACAAATTTTATCTCAAAACTGCTCTTTTGTTTAAAGCAACTTCCTTGTATCTTTTGCTTCTGTCTAGTCTCAGGAAGCTGAGGCAAAGGTGGGCTAACCTTACACATGATCATGTGAAAGGCAACATCGCTGAGACATGAGTAGCAGATTAACTAGTTCTACTCACCCTACCTAAATGGGATGAAGGGTGTTTGGAGCCAGAGGACCGAGGCAAAATAAGACAGGTGAGAAGGGTCACTGACTTGAGAAGCAGCCCTTGAGGAGGAAAATAACCACTGGCACCAGGTGAAAGGGCACAGTCAATAAAACTTACGAGCAGCAATGTTCATTCACTGACTAATAACATGTGCTTGCTATGTACCATTCACTGGGCTGAAATACCACAGTGAAAAAATATAGACCTCGCACTGAAGGACTCCTGAATCACTCATATATTTCCCTTTAGCCCACTGCTACTGCACTGTTATCTGAAAGCCAGTATTAAATTATCCTTTTCTGTAACGTAATAATAGCATTCCTTTACAGATCAGGTGATTCCAAATATCTAATAAAATCTGTCAAACACTACAGGACTCATATGTCAGCAACGCCTTGAGGAATACAAACAAAGGTTTGTAGCCATGTTTTGGCCAAAATAACCAGGGAAGCCTATGGCAGACTAGAGAACTAGTGGTAAGACACCCATAGCTGATCCAAAAAGAAGCCTTAAACAAGAATTCAGAATGAGATAAAAAAAAAATCAACAACCATGAACATTTAAGTACTACTTGAGGTAAGGCAATAAAGTTCCTGAAGTTTTAAGAATAGGGAGTTTAATTGTTTTCAAAAAATTAAATAGAAGAATGATCCCAGGTAATTGGAGAGATTGAAGAGAATTAAATTAGAGAATGAATAGCACACAGACCTCTCTATCCTACACACCTCCCCTTCTTCTTGGAACATAACTTCCCTCACGCCCACAACAGAATCCTGCCCACCTCTGTCCCAAACTCCTCGCAATATTGACCCATTAACCTACATTAATTACTACTCGGTTTTCACCTTGGCCCATCAACTCCAGCTGTAGTCCTTCTCAACTAGTTCTCGTGGAGAAAAACAGTATGACAAACTAATTCTCAAAAGGGTGCCAAATGACCGATAACAGCTTTTTCTGCGGACACAGACATTTTTTTTAAAACCTTCTGGGAACTGAAATACTTTCAGCCAAATGAATTTATCATTAATGTTAAGATGTCAATCACAAGAGGAAAATATCTTTGGATGAAGGAACGTCTTCCTAAGTCCCACAGAGTACACCACTTGGGTAGCCACTGGCTTGCCTGTGAGGGAGTTCAGTACGTGTTGCCTTGTTCTTAGCTCCCCTTCCATTAGTGGAAATGGCAGAGTGCAGAGTAGATGGTCACAGTGGTGACAGCACAGCCCCCAAGCAGCAGCTTTTATGTTAGACTTTCAGTACTAAGCCTGAACTGCGAACCAAGCAGAGGAAAATGTAGCTCTGCAGACTTTTACAGGAATATTGGGCAGGTGAGAAGATGATCTATAGCGTTAACTATGGAACATAAGAATTCCCCTTATTTCTTTCTCCAGGCACGGATTTTATTTTTATTGTTGTTCTCATCAACATTCAGCATTGCTGTACTTCCTTAGTACTGTCCTTGCTTGAAATAGATTATGAAAAGCTGTATAGGTTTTGAGTGACTGATAAATCATAATGCATTCCACTTGATTTTTTCAGCTCTTTTTCCCTTCCAACTTTATAAAGATGTTAACTGTGTACCTCCTATGTAATGGAAAGATTTTTTTTAACTGAAATAATTCCATCAAACTAGAATAAGAATTCACACTGATTTATAATTATCACTAAAAGTATAGTAGTTGAATTTTTTGACATTCAGAAAAATACTGCCATACATTATTCATAACAATCTGTTTTAAAATGTGTGCCTCATATTTCACAATTGTTCTGAGTTATACCTTCATGCTAAGATGTGCTTAACTGCTCCCATCTGGCTTATCCTCTTGACCCCAGAAAAATTTCTTCAATTGAAATCGCTGTTAATGTTCTTACAATTTTAAAAAGCAGACTTCCAATAGAAATGTAGCAACTGATCAGCTATATTTAAAAACCAATTTAAAAATTCATCTGGAGTCCAAGCTCAGAATTATGACTCTTGTGTTCCAACCAACCCAGCATGCACTCTGGATCTAACTTATCTGATTTTTGGCACAAATTTAAACATTTAGTGGGAAGTGAAAACATATTTCAGTTCCTAGGTAAATAAGAGTTATATTAAGGTGGCTAAGTTGAGGCAATGTAACCAGTCAATCTGGGGAAATACACAGCTTGTTAAAGTGGTAAGATTGGTTTTTAAAAACAAGTCAAGGTGTGAATATTGATTTCAGATTCTTTTAAAAGAAAAAATTCAAGGGCCTTTCCTTATGAAACCCCCTGATTTCATTCTTAACTGTCCCTCTTCAGAGAGAAGCACTATCTTTTTTTTTTAATATGCATGATTTTATACATTTATATAAATACAATGTTTCACTGTTGAGTAAAGCATAAATTTCTGTAAGTTGTTTTGATAATGTTACATTTTTGCATGTTTTTGAACTTTATATATATTACACTATACAAATGCTTTGAGGCTATTTCTTTTGTCAATGTTATATTTTTGAGATTTATACATGTTGCCATAAATAGGTAGATTTAGTTTGTTCATTTTAGCTGCTGCATAGTGTTACATTTTATGAATCTATCCAAATATATCCTTTTAAAATTTAAATATATTGGGGTTTCTAGTGTTTTGTTTTCATAAACAATGCTGCAAGTAACATTTTAAAATTTCTTCTTGTGTATGTGTGTTAGACAGTTTCTCTAAGATACATTCATATGAGCAGAATTACTAAGTGTTAGGCAGTGTGAATCTTCACCTTTCCTAGACATGACAAATCGTGCTCCAAAGTGGTTGTTCTAGTTCCATCAGCAGTAAATGAGAATTCCTGTTGTATCTCATCTGGCCAAAAGTAGGTATTTTCAGACTTTAAATATTTGCCAATTTCACAACTGTGAAATGATACCTCATTGTTTTAATTTCATTTCCCTTATTCCTAGTATGGTTAAAAATCTTTTCACATATTAAGTGACCAATGGATTTGCTGTTTTGGGAACTGCCCATTTTTCTGTTGGGTTATTGATTTCTGTGCATTCTTTACATGTTCTGGATGCTAGTTCTTTGTTAGTTACATGGGTTACAAATATTTTCTCCCAGTCTGTGGCTTGTATTTTCACTATTTGTGTTGTACCTTGTTGTGGGGGGGGGGGGAAGCCTTATTTTTAATAAAGTAAATTTATTAATCTTTAAAAAAAAAGTCAAGGGGTGAGAGATAAAAGGGATAAAAGGCAGAAGCAAACCAAAAACTCTACTGAAGAGTGAATAAAAATACTGCTGCTGATTTACTTGCTTTGTTATTTCTATCTCAATATTACTTCTAGTTTTCAGAACATTTTATATTAATCTTCTGTTTATTTATCTCAACAGTTTCCATGAGTTGTCAGTATTTCTACACACACAACTTTCTTGCAGCCACTTCAAAGATTACTTAAAGAATTGTAATATTTCCAGATACTTCCAGAGAAAAGGAATAATGATGTCATTATTACCTGTCATCCCAAACTATATTTGTTCCCTTGGCTTTCAGGAAAAAACAAAATTTTACTTCCTCTTGCATTCATGCTTGAGGTAGTCAGAAGTAATCAAACTCACATATAACAAATATTGGCATAATGAACTAATATATGGAAAAACAGTATTTTAAGTTATTAAGAGCACAGTCATGTCAAAGATGCCTGGATTTGAGTCCTAACTCTGTCAATTATTAGTCATGTGGCCTTGGGTAAATGACTTAACCATTTTATACCTCAATTAACTTATTTATGACACACTGAACATACTATCTGTCTCAATGGGTTGTTTTTAAGATAAAAAGATACAGGGTTCAGCAGATAGACTATAATATTGCACATAAGAAAGGAGCTGTTAATATTTACTGTAATAGTTATAATAATAATTCAAAAATAGTTTGATAGATAAAATATGTAATAAACTTCATATTAATCAAATCCCAAGTACCTTATTCATCTTTTATAATAAGCACAGACTGTTAAAAGCACAGTGGATTCAGTATCAGCAAGTATTATCTCTTGATCCTGCTGTAACTCTGAGTGACCCTGAGCGATTCTCTTAACCTCTCTGGGCTTATCTTAGATTTATCACTTACAGAATGAATAACTTAAGTCCTTGTCTTGACCTTAAGAATTCATGTAGCATTTTAGGGGTAGAACTGAAAGGATGAAGGAATAGGAGTCCCTAGGTTATAACTAATATGAACTTTTATTCTAGGTACTCCTAGAATGGATCCTGTTTGCAGGAAGTAACTGAGAATGACCTAGGTGGTTCAAAAAATGAACCAAAATTAGTAAATTCCATAAATAATCAGTCTGGTCCTTCTGCCTTTCATATAAACCACAGGAACAGAGAGAGTCTACCAAGCTCACTGTGAGAGTATTTCTACTGCACATTCATATTAAAGTAAGACATGCACGTAGATAGTGTGATGGAAACTTGTTCCAAGCCTGCTATGTGGAGAATTAGTTTAGGTTTAGATTGAGCCCCTATGTCTGCAATACTTTCCTGCAATACTTGTTTTTAAAAAGTCTATATACAGTTTCCATTATTAGACAAACTCTGAAAAGAGGGAAAGCATTCTCAGAAAAACTACAAAATCATCTCAAATATTTCAACACTGTTTTGAACTACTATCAAAGCATAGTGAACCATGGATGCTTCATTTATCAGAAAGTAATTTGGTTTCTAAATACTTTCGACTAAACCTTCTCTAGAGAAAATTCAGCTATAGTTGCTAATTGATAACATAGCAAGATCCCTGACTTCTACAGTGTCTGTTTCTACTAGTTAACAACACAAGCCAGATTTTAAAAGTTTAAAAAACTGTGTAAGAGAAAAGAAGTCTGTGAAAGATATGTATCCATGACCCAGTTTGTTTACCTTAATGCTATTTCACTTTACTAGACTTATTGAGAATATATTATTTTTGGTCTGTATATTTTGAAATACCGATGGGCCAAGGCTCATATAATGTGTGCATAAGTCCTTGGAAGATAATATCTTCCGCTTTAAGTAAGTAAAACTTCAAAGTTAAAAATGATAATCTGCTCTAATAGTTAAAATCAGTCTTTTAAAATTTTCTCTATAGTATTTCTTTATATACTCCTCTACACAATCACGACTCAAGCTTTATTTATCAATAATTTTTCCCTTTCTGGAACGCTAATTTCATGAACCATGGGCATTATTAACCTTGGAAAGTAATGATTAGTTTGTTTTTCTCTCATACACAGTGGCATTCTTCAGGATGCAATAACTGTATATTTAATATCAAATACAATTTATTAAGGTAATTTTCATATTATGAGATTTTCTTTGTTTGATGCTATTCATCAGTACAGTTTCCTCAGAGGTACACTTAGCAGTCAGAGGTATACTAAGTAGCATTAATCAGACAGATTCATGACTGTATGTCAAGACCAATTCTGGTACAAACGATCACTCTGCAGTTTCATGGAAGCAACCAACAACCTCAAAGGAGTTGTCAGATTCTAAGTACTATCTAGGATGAAGACTAGTCTAAATGCCATAAGAACAATGGTGTGGTATGGTCATGGGAGGAAAAATACTCCATGAGATCAAAACCTTTTTAATCAATTTACAATTGTGCCCTGTAGAAGGGATTATGAAGGGAAGCAAACAAGGTCAGGATCCTTTCCAAAACCAGATAAATAGCTGATGGTTAACAGTTATTAATGGCTTGCTATTTTTCTGACACTGTATTGCATGGATTATTCCATTCCATGTTCCCAACAGCTCCCTGTGAAGTGGGTAGTATTATCTTCACATTTTACACATGAGGGAACTAAAGCTTAGGTTAAGCGACCTGCCCAAGGTCGACGGGACCTAGAAAATGGCAGACGGAATTTGAACAAATTAACCAGAGCCAGAATACCATCTCCAATCTGAATCTTCCAAGAGGAAAAGAATATGACACAATAAGACACCAACATAGCTCATTATTAAGTGTATTTAGGCGCCCATATCAAGTCAAATACTGCCCTCCAATATTTTGGGGCCTTTAATACCTTAGACAGAAATTTTGTATCTTCTTCATCCCCTGTAGAAAATCAACAACTCAGTGTTTGAGAAAAAGACAAGCTGAATATATTGAGAAGAATTTACACTTGTGTTAATTCAGGAAACTGCACAGCATATTTTATGAAATAATTATGGAGGCTGTGTTACTATTCCTTTTTACCCGAGAAAAAGCCAACTCACATGCATATGACTACTATTTTTTACTACCTATCCCCAACCCTCACTTCTACTCTATTTACGCTTCAGGCCTCACATTCATGTACATATCATGGCAGAGCTTATTATTCCCTAATAAAATTAGAAACTCTTTAAAAAAAAGCCAAGTATTTTACCTACATCCAAGTGTACCTCACTTTGGATATATACAAGTTACAATGTGACTTCAAAGTTTTAGAAGTAAGTTATTGCCCTAATGTAATAAAAAAAGAGAACTCCAAAATTCTATCAGTGACTTTCTCCTACATGTGAATTTTGTCCCCATCATTATCTGAAGGGTTTTCTTTTATTTTTCTTAAGACCCTGTCTTTGGTGGGCACCACTTTCCTGGATTAGGACAGCACCCTAATTCCTATTGCTGAGGAAAGGAATTTAAAACATTGACTTTGGGCTCAACTTCAGAATGAGATCTTAGGAGCTGAAGAGCTCCGAGATCCACATGGCACCCAAATACATCAAAGTAAAACTACATCTTACCTTAACACCTTGCATACCAGGGGGCCCCATTAATCCAGAAAGACCTTGATCACCCTAAGAACAAAACACAAACAGAGGTTTAATATTATGAAAGAGAATTGAAAATTATGATTTCCTTGCTGCAGGATTTCACTTTGGACGTCCAGATCTTACTGCATTCATTTCTGATCTCCTCTATCTGGCTCAAGGTCCACCTCGTTTCTGGGACTGTTCGAGACCTTTTCTGAGGCTCCCAGCCCTTATCTCTTCTAGTGCTGATTACCTGGACAGTACTTCCCCCACCTCTAAGGTCTTGCTTCTTTTTCTCTGATGTCCTTTTCTCTAGGAATGTCCTTACTTCCCAAATTCTCATCTTTCCCAAAGTCTACCGTGCTTTAAAAATGTAAAGGAATCTACTTAAAAATTCTACCAGTGCTTTGTGAGGCAGCTGTGGACAGCTCAGGCCTGCCCTTCTAGGTGAGGACCTGCAGCCCGATGGGACACCCATGTGGAACCTCAAGGCAGGGCTTGGGGGTGGGAGGCAGAACTGGGCTCTCGTCATGCACCAGGGAAAGGGGCACTTCCGTTTCTGGGGCTGCAGTGAAAATTTATTGGGAGGACCCTGTGTTTGACTTCACAGACCCAACTTCGCAAATTAGGGCCTTCTGTCCCCACACCCCAAGCCCTTCCCCCAAATGTGATGAAGGCCTGCGAGCAGGGTAGGAAGGAGAAATTATACCAGTGAGGGGGAAGGAGTATGTGGTGGGTAGAATGGCCAACGACATAGGGGAGGCTGTGTGAACTGACAAGGATGAAACATGTCAAAGTGGAGTGGGGGTATAATCTTAAACCAGTTTACTCGTGGTACGCTTCTTCTTCGCCTCTGTTCCTTTCCCTCTTCCTGCTGTGACAAAGTTATTGTGCATGAAAAAAAGTATGTTCTTTGAAAGAAAAAAAGAGTACTTAGTTAATAACCCTAAATAAACTCGTTAATGACTGTTTAGGCACTATTTAATTTTCAATGTATTATCTACTTTAATATGTCATCAAATGAAACAATCAGAAGGGAAAGGATGTTTCTGATTAACTATAAAGTGCTTTTCCATATGTTTAATATTTTAATGTTTTTTTGCTCAGTGTTTTATTAGGATGGCTTCCATTTGTTATGGAATGATGGGTTTATACATATACATATATTTTTTTACACTTATTTCTCTGATAGAAGGAAAAGAAAACTGCACTAGGAAACAGGAGACTGGAGGCTTATCTCCTACTAGCTCTAATCAAGGGTAGATCACTTGATTTCCCTTCAAAGTTTCTCCATCTGAAAAATGGGAATAATAATATCACACTCGTCTTGTGGGAAAGGAAAAATTACCACTATTTAAAAGTTATCGTTTTTGCCATTGAGGCCCCACAAGAAATTAAACACTTAGGTGTGCTCTATGAGAGATGTTCCTTACTGGATATTACATGCAGAAGGACTAGAATCTGCGTTGCTTTTATTGTTTCATCATTGACTATATATTTATTGTAAAAATAGCTAAATGTTTAAAAATAAAATTCAATTGTTTCCCAATCCCCCAATACTCACACCAATTTAATGTTTGTATTTTATTTATTTGTATTTATATTATATGTGTATAAATATCCTGCCTCCTCAGTATAATTGAACCTAATTGTATGTAAATATAATTTCTGAGAAATTGTTTTTAAATGTTACCATTTTAAAAATATCTCATTTTGAAAGTTGGATTTCACTTAAAGCTCAATGAAAACATTCTATTAAATCCTATATCTTACCATATTTCTCCTATATAGTATTGACCACAGTTAGTATATGAGTAACTCAAAAAGTTAAAAAAAAAATAAAACCCACTGACATACTTCCAAGTCACAACTCACAGGCTGAATCACCCTATATTTTATACAGATACTGTACACATACTGAACCACCCTATATTTTGTACAGAGAAGCCACAAGGGAAGATAAAAATAAGCATCTGATAAAATCTGAATGCGTAATTTGGGGAGTTTATTTAAAGCAGTCACCAAAAGAGAGTGGATGTCTAATTTCTAAATTTTAAGTAAGAAATCAAATGTTTTATATTTAGAGATTTTTAAAGATGGCATTTATGTTTCTCAGATTGCAGAATTTTTTTCCTTGTAATAATTAAGGGACCAATGAAAATACTGTTCCTAATAATAAACTTCCATTCCTTTTCTAAATTATTTAGATTCAGTGAACTCAGTTCCATCACAGAAATGAAATTCTTACAGTTCTAGATTAAATTTGAGGATTTAATTGCTAGTATAATATCCATTAATGTGATGTAATTTTTCTTACGTTTACAAGAGTTTCTGTAAACCAATTAAAGGATAAGATTTCAACCCAGTAACCACAAAAATTATTCAGGGATTTTTAAAGTTTGTGAATTTACACTACATAAACAAAAACATCCTATAATTGTATCACATTCATCAAGTGCATGTCTAAATAAAGCTTCCCAGATATATACCTAAATACTTGACTTGTATTCATCCTCACTGGAAAACAATATCTTCCTCTTAATAAAGATTTTCGCTGCTATCTTTACTTTGAAACATTAGTTTCTTTTTATCTAAATGCGTATGTGTATTTGAGCGCATTATGATAAAATAAAAAGCATACTGTACTGAAAGTCAGAAAACTTAGATACATCATTAATTCATCTACTTGCTATCCACTTAAATTCTATGAATCTTGTTTTCTCAACTGGAAAAAAGATAATGATGACCACCTCCCTCACTGTTACTGTGGGACTTAAACAAGATAAGTATGTAGAACTATTCTAGAAACAAAGGTGTAAAATGGCATTAGAATTTACAATGGCATCCATACTAACAGCAACATTTTTGAGGTTAGGACCAAAAGGATCTTGTTCTAATTTTTTGCCCCATCTGTTCCTAGTTCACAGGTAGCACAAGGGCATGACAAAGTAGACACTCAAAAAAATTAATGGTATGATTTAAAGTGAAAAGTTGGGCTGATAATACTGTTTACTTGATTCTTCAAATATTTCTTCTTTCATTAAAATCCAATAGTTATCTATATATTCTGTCTGAAATCAAGTAAAATCTACATTTAAAAAAGATAAAAATGATTTTTAAAAGCTTGAAATATATCACCATGATTTTATTTCATGGACGAATAATTACCTTTTCTCCAGAAACTGCATGACTTGGGGAAAAACCTGGATCTCCTTTGGGGCCCTAAATAAAAGTTATAAAACACTTAATGAAACATAAATTACATATATCATACTTCTTTGGTTGTATGCATTGCCAGATGCTACACACATTATATGGTATTGAATAAAATTATGTATTTGAAATTGAGATGTACAAGGATTATTTACCTTTTTAGTGTATATTTCACTTATCCTTAATTTTAAATGTTGAGAAGATTCCTAGAAATTCCCCAGACATACCTGATTTTTCTAATCAATAAAGTTATACTACGATTGAAACATCTTTTTTTTCTTATAGGTAACTCTTGTCACTTTTACTTTTTTAATTAATTTTTATTGGAGTATAGTTGCTTTACAATGTTGTGTTAGCTTCTACTGCACAGCAAAATGAATCAGCCATACATATACACATACCCCCTCCCTTTTGGATTTCCCTCCCATTTAAGACACCACAGTGCATTAAGTAGAGTTCCTTGTGCTATACAGTATGTTCCCCTCAGTTGTCTATTTTATACATAGTATCAATAGTGTATATGTGTCAATCCCAATCTCCCAATTCCCCCTACCCCACCCCTTTCCCCCTTCATATCCATCCACATCCATACATTTGTAGAGACGTGGATGGACCTAGAGAGTGTCATACAGAGTGAAGTAAGTCAGAAAAAGAAAAGCAAATATCGTATATTAACGCATATATGTGGAATCTAGAAAAATGGTATAGATGACCTTATTTGCAAAGCAGAAATAGAGACACAGACATAGAGAACAAATGAAACATCCTTCTTCAAGGGAACTACATAAAGGCTCTATTAACTTTTCCATTTTTGTGACATATTGAGTTATAATTCCTATTTTAGTATGGGAAAACTAGTTATTTTTAGTAAAAGAAAACTGCTTATAATAATTCTCAAAATTTTAAAACATCATTCCAAGTTTAAATATTTTCCAAAATCTTGCAATGTACATGCATTACTTTTATAATAAAATAAAAATAAAAAACCCTCTAACTGCCAAAATTCTTTTTATTGTTATAAAAATAGATATTTTTCATATTTTGGGAATCTTTATCTTTTATATATCAAGAGAAATATGACATTAGGTTTCAACCAAAATTTTTTGGTACAATAGTAAAGTACTCTTTCTTTCTTATTATGCATACTAGCAAAATATCTTTTCTATTTCATGCTTCATAAAATACAGAATTGAGATTCTTTATCATTCAAATTCTGACTTCATTACCATTCTTAGCTAATAATAATTTTCCATTTCTAAATGTTACTTTCACCCTATGGGAAGTAGGGAAACAGTCATATCTTCCTTCACATATTCAGGGATACTTTTTTTTTTTTCTTTCATTCCACAGATATTTATTGAACAACTTCCTGAACACATAGGGATGAACAAAACAGGTAAGTTATCTGTCCTCTTTAGGCTAACATTCCAGTGTGAGAGAAAAAAAAATAAAGAATAAATGGAAATTTTTAAAAATACAATTTCTTGTACAGATAAGTGTCAGGAAGAAAGCAGCAGCTGGGGAAGGGAACTGTGACCAGCCGGGACACAGAGGGGGCTCTTTTCTTGGGCGCAGTGGGAGGAACCGTCCCTGAGAAGGTTATCTGACCAGAGAACTGAAAGAGGGAAGGGAGGAAGTTGTAAATATATCTGAAGGGAGATCACTAAGAGCATCCCCAGCAGAGAAAAGAATAAGTGCAAAGGGCCTGAGGTTTGTCTGAGAAACAGCTGGTTGCCCGATGTAACAGGTGCTAAGTGGAGAGAAGCAGGCGTGTACTTCAGAGAGACAAAAGTGGCCAGAACACAAAAAGAATTATAGGGCCTTATTTGTGGTTTGGCTTTTACTCAGATCTGTCTTCACTTTTAACAAGATACCACTGGCTGTAGTGTTAAACAGACATTATGGGGGTTCCAAACTCAGAATACATATTGAAGGCAGAGCTGACAGAATTTCCAGGACGAGAAGTGAGAGAGACAGACTGGCATCAAGTCCACGTACAATGGGAAAACAACAAAGATGGAAAAGATTGGGGAGAACAGTAGGACTGGATGACGCTGTAGTTCTCTCTCAGACATGTTAAAAGCAAGGTGTCTCTTAGATTTCTAAGTGGAGATACTGTGTGTGCTGTTGGATGCTGAGGCTGGATATCAAAAGTCACCAGAATATAAATTGTATCTGAAACCATGGTAAAGGGTGAGACTACTGAGAAAAAGTGTAAATATAGAGAAAAGAAGAGGAAGGAGGATGGTTCACTAAATATGTTCTAATATTTAGAAATTGGAAGAGGAAAGACAGCAAGAGAGAATGAGGTGACACAGCATGTAAGTTGAAAGGCAAACGAGGTGATTGTGGAGCCTCCAAGTGTAGAGAAGACATTTTCAGAACGAAGCCATGGCCAACTGTGTGTGTCCACTACTGCTGAAAAAATGAGTCACGTGAGGAGAGGCTGCTGGGAGAGATGGAGGTGGTTGGTGACCTTGATAGGTGTCGTATCAGTGGAGTGGTTAAGAAGAACACATGAAGGTCATGGGTGGTAAGACAGGAGCTTTGATTAGCAAGGCAAGTAGAGAAATAAGAGGAGTACACCACATCTCGGGAGAAAGAAGATGTGAGTTCTAAGAGAGGGCTTAGGCTTTTAAAATTTTTTGTCAAGATGGAAACTAATATAGCAAGTTATTTTGTTGATGGGAATGATCTAGGAAAAAAGGGAGAAATTGAGCATAAGTTGGGAGAAATGCATATTTCTCTTGAGTATGCCATAGGAGATGGGGATCCAGGGTCCAAGCAGAGACATTTCAGAGGGAACAATTAATCTGGTACAACAATTTCAAAGGTAGAATATATGGGTACAGATATTAGGTCACTAGCCTTGGTAATGGGGAAAAAAATGAGAGCTAATTCTCATCTGACTGCTTCTAGTTTCTCGGTGAAATAAAACGTTAAGCTTACAGTTCAAAGTTAGAGGTGGGGAATGGTATGGGAGGGATACTCCTGAAATAGCTCTCAAACTGACTGATGAAAGAAGAAAGACAAAAAGTCCTTCATGTTCCCCAGTAAGTCTTTTCATTTTACAAATTAGAAATTAGTCTTCATTGGCAGAGTCCTGTATCCAAGCAACAAAAAAAAATGTTTAAGGAAAAGGTTGTTTTCCAGTCTGACCTCTTCCCTTCCATAGCTATCACCACTTCTACCACTAATACAATTTTAGATCACTGGTTACAAAATTACGGGACCTGACAAATGGCTTTAGTGATATCTTTTTTTTAGAAATTCACGTTCTTTTATTTATTTATTTATTTATGACTGTGTTGAGTCTTCGTTTCTGTGCGAAGGCTTTCTCTAGTTGTGGCAAGCGGGGGTCACTCTTCATCGCGGTGCGCGGGCCTCTCACCATCGCGGCCTCTCTTGTTGCGGAGCACAGGCTCCAGACGCGCAGGCTCAGTAATTGTGGCTCACGGGCCCAGTTGCTCCGTGGCATGTGGGATCTTCCCAGACCAGGGCTCGAACCCGTGTGCCCTGCATTGGCAGGCAGATTCTCAACCACTGCGCCACCAGGGAAGCCCCTAGTGATATCTTAATATTTAAGAACTCAACTCTTCATCTAAAATAAAGATAATCTATTTAGAATTTATGAGAGATAAGAGCTTATCCCTTTATAGAGCAAATCCCTTTATAGAGAAAGAAGCAATAAGGTCCAGAAAAGTTAACTGAATTGGTTAAGACTGCCTAGAAAAGTACTGGTAAATCAGGTCAATTTTCTTTCTCATATCACAACATCTGTTAAATTAAGATCTTATTGATTTTTATATATTTTAACCTATTATAAAGCCTAACTAATTGATTTGAGGCAATATTTACAACAAATTTAAAAGGAACTTAAGAAATGATAGCCCTTGAGAAATGTGAATATAATAAAACTTTTTTATGGCCAATGTTTTTACTTAGAATTCTCACACTAAAAACTCTTATTTTTTGGTCCTATCTGAATTTTCTATTATATACCAACTTCCTTAATAAATAATAATTATATTTCAGCTTTCTTGACATCATCATCTAATATGACATTTCATCTTCCACTTTAAGAAAATTGAAAGAGTGGGAGAAAGTAATCAATTAAGCAATAAAAATCAGATGTAAAGACAGACCTTTTTCTTATTCATAAGCTTTATACATCTTGGCAACATATGTAAAGAGATATATGTCAAATCTCTTATTGCCACACAAATATGCTTAAGTTAATTGATCATCTCATATTCTAGAACCAGAAATTTAAGTCAGTATGAAGAAAATGCTTTTAACCTGGCCTGTTGTGCACTGATCCTAGTATAAAAGGCATGAGGAAGAGATTATTGAACATGCCAAGTTTGCCTGAAGTGTCAAGGAAGTAGGGCATACTTTTCTGCATTTAAGGAAAATACTCCAAAATTTCTGTCGTTTTCCCTCCTTTTTATGAGGGAAATCATATTTACTTATTTGTTATCTATTTATTTATTTATTCTATGATTCCTGACACACTTTTAGCCACACTTGATTGGCTTTTCAAAAACTCCTTGGAATTAAAAATAATGTTTATAAAATAATCATAATTGACTTTGACCTTCAATACTGACTTTTACTTACTCCTACACGACTTTTATTGAAGGAGCTATATATCCTCCTTTTGAGTATGAATAAGAAGAAAAGGAAGTTGCCTACATTTTACTACTCAAGGATTCCAAAAGTCCCACCTATCTTACTGATCTGCTATAGTCTAAAATCCTCATTATCAGAATAGCTCTTTTAGACTGTTACGGATCTCCGGATGGCTCTCTGTATAAGGAGGGAAACTCCCTAAGGTATTAGACCCATTAAGATGTTCCAACAAATTTATCAGATTGGAGTCCACACAATATAATGGAAAGAGCATTGGGATTTAGATGAAAAGACTGAACAAGTCATTTAATCTCTCTGAACCTGAATTTCCTCCTCTGTAAAATGGGAATAATAATAATACCTACTTAGATTAGCTTGAAAGATTTATGATCAAATCCCCTATAGATTACATAGATGTTAGTAGTTAGTATTAAAAATAACAGTACTAAATACAATCATTAAAATAAATTTTACAATTATGGCCATCTTGAAAAGCAGAGAACACAACTCTTGAGTGAATTACTGATGGTGCAGCAAAATTTTAATGGAAAGAATTTGGAATTTAAAAATTCAGAGTATGAATGAGCTAAATTGGTAGAATATCATAAAGGAAACACTAAATGACATAATCTTGAGGCAGCACCACTTGAATATTCTTGGCTTTAATATTAGCAATAACTGCACAAGCTCCATAATCTCAATTTTAAGCACTATACTCTCTAACCAACACTTCTTATCTTTTTAGCTCACTCTAAGCCCTTATAACTTTAACAATTATTTGACCCACTGGAACTGCTAATATGTGATCCCATCACGTTTTCACTCTTTCATCCCCCACAGGGTCTCACTTCCCATCCCTAGCTAGCCTAAATACCAGTGTCTTATATTCTAATCACTTCCTTGCATACATAAATGACACCACTGCCTGTTTCTCCCTCTGTCTTATAAGCTTACCTGGAAAATCTTAGATATAAACTCTCTACCTACTTTGACCCTATCCCTAGCAGCTGAATGTGATTAAGAGAAAACAATAATGTTGACAAATCTCACTTGAAATTCATGACTTCTTACATTGATTTTGTTTTACTTTGTCTTTTGGTGTGTCCAGTAATTGCCTCAGTCGATTCACTTTCCCATTTTCATAGATGATTATTTCAAAACTTCTCTCTCTTTACTCTCAGATGGTTATCCTGCTTTCACCTTTCACAAGCTCTCATAACCAAATCCACTACACCTCACCTTAACCTGTTTCAAAATACTCTGCCTTCATAACCAAACCCCCCCATTGTCTCTCACCAGGACATTATTGGTGAACTGTCTTCCCTACATTATTTTAATTTTTACTTCTAAGATAACTGCCATCATCAAGTAAACACACTGTAATTTCTCCAATCTTAAAAAATAACTTTTCTTGAGCCCACATCTCCCTTCTCTGCTCCATTATACTGTTCTCTTTTAGAGAATAACTCCTAGAAAGTTGTCTATGTTAACTAAAAGACTTCCTCTCCATCCATTCTCTCTTAGACCTACTCTACTCAGGCTTTTGTCCCTACCACTATCCTACCTCATTGGTCATTCTTTCTCAGTCTCCTTTGCTAGTTCCTCTTCATCTTCCTAATACACTGAACTCTGAAGTACCCCAAGACTCAGTCCTTGGACACTTCTCTTCTTTGCCTACATTCATCCCTAGGTGACCGCATCAGTTCCATAGCTTTAAATTCCATATATACATTGATGACTCTGAAATGTATATTTTTAGTTATGATATCTTCCCTGAACTCCAGATCCATACACCCTTTTTATATCTCCACTTGGATGTTAAATAGTCCTCTCAAATTGAATACGATCAAAAAGGAACTCTTGGGAATTCTGGTTCAGATAGTGGCAGAGTAGCATATATGCAACTAATCCTCCTGAAGATTACAATTGTAAAGTCAGGACAAGATATGTAAAACAACTATTTGAATGCACAGGAGAACAATAAAAAACAGGGCTGGAGGGGATTCAACTCTTGAAAGAAGAAACCACACTTGGTTTAATACGCATTTATACAGCCTTTCTCCTAAAGACACTTCCCAGTCTGCACAGAGTGGCTGGAATTCAAGCAGAAAAACATAAACCTTTTGGCTAGTGGTATCAGAGGAGAGAGCATAGGAGTACCAAAATGACCGCAAACTGAGGGAGAAAATCCTAGAAAGAAAGAAAGTCAGCTTCCCCCAAAGCTTGAATATAGATTTTCTTCAATTCTTGGCTGATCCTGACATGTGTTTTCATGAGATAGATTCCAAAGAACTCAGCAGAAATCAACAAGTAAAGGCTGAAAGAATTAACAAATTTCAGCTGCTGGTCACTACAGGAGAAAGTTTGGGGTTTGAGCCACATCATTTTAGAAGAACATGGTAAATAGTTTGATAAATACCTTTCCATTGAAATTGAGGGAGAGTTATACTTTAGAAGCAAATACTATATTCTTGGACTAATGGACTTGCACTAATACTGTAAGCAAAACTGAAACAGATCTGCCCTTTAAAAAAGTTTCCAAACCTTGATGTGGATGAACCTAGAGTCTGTCATACAGAGTGAAGTAAGTCAGAAAGAGAAAAACAAATATTGTATATTAATGCACATATATGGAATCTAGAAAAATGGTACTGATGAACCTATTTGCAGGGAAGGAAAAGAGATGCTGACATAGAGAACGGACTTGTGGACACAGGGGGCAGGAAGGGGAGGGTGGGACAAATTGGGAGAGTAGCATTGACATATATACACTACCATGTGTAAAACAGATAGCTGGTGGGAGGCTGCTGTATAGCACAGGGAGCTCAGCTCAGTGCTCTGCGATGACCTAGAGGGGTGGGAGGGAGGCTCAAGAGGGAGGGGATATATGTATACATATAGCTGATTCACTTTGTTCTACAGCAGAAACTAACACAACATTGTAAAGCAATTAAACGCCAATAAAAAAAATAATAAAAAAATAAAATACAAATTTAAGGTGATGAGCCAGTTATTTAAGTGCCTACAGAACAAAAATCAAGTCTCCAAAGTATTAAAAAGAAAGGTAACAGCATCTAAAGATCCACATATCATCCACAACATGCAGTATGTAATCAAATTTTTCTAGACATGCAAAAGAGAAAATCTGACTTGAGGTAAAGAAAAAAAGCAGTCAATACAAACAGACCACAAGAGAACCTAGAAGTTAGAATTAGCAGTTGAAGATTTTATTAACTATTATAAATATGTTCAAGGGCTTAAAGGAAAAGATGATCATAATGAGTGAACAGACAAATATCAGCAGACAGATGAAAACTATATAAAAAGAGTCAACTAAAAACCTAGAACTGATAATACAGTATCTTAAATATAAAAATTTACTGGATGAGATTAACATCATATTGGAGAAGGCAGAAGTAAAGTTTAATGAAATTAAAGGCAGATCTATAGAAGTTATCTAATCTGAAGAAGAGAAAAAAAAGAATACATGGCAAAAATGAACAAAGATCTAGTGACCTGTGGGGCAATATTAATAGTATAACATACATGGAGTCCCAGAAGGAAAGGAGAGAAATAATGGGAAAGATTATTTGAAGAAATAATGGCCATAAATGTCCCAAATTTGTTTACAAAAATTTTTTATGGGTAAAAAGACATTCAGTGAAGCCCAAAGAAATATCTAAGGGAAACCACCCCTACAGACATCATAGTAAAGCTGCTAAAAGCCAGACAAAGAGAAAAACATTAAGACATCCTGTGGAAAATTTCACATTATATTGAGGGGAATAAAAATGTTGGCTAAATCCTCATCAGAAACAGTAAAGGCCAAAATATGAGAACATCAGACATGTTTAAAGTGCTGGAAGAAAAACATTCTCAACCAAGATTTTTTTACTCTACAAAAATTTTGTTTACTATCCTTCAAAAAAATGTAGACAAAATAAATTTCAGGTAAACAAAAACCAAGAGAAACCATCACCAGTAGAACTGTACTCAAAGAATTATTGAAGGAGTTTCTGCTAGCTAAAGGGAAGTGGCACCAGATAGAAACTCAGACCTATAGGAAGGAATAGGAGATAATACAGAAATTATTGCATTGTACTGTTGGGTTTATAATGACATAGATGTAAAATAAATGATAACAGAACACAAAGGATGGGAGGACAGTAGGTAAATGTAATTGTAATGTTACAAGAGTCTTATATTTTACATGAAATATTACCATATTAACTCTAAGTAAACTACAGTAAGTTAATAAGGCACACTGTAATCCCTAAAGCAACCACTAAAAATCAATCAGATACAGCTGAAATGCCAAGAGAAATTAAATAGAATACTAAAATATATTTGATTAACCCAAAAGAAGGTAGAAAAAAAGGAATAAAGGGACAAAGAACACCTGGGATAAATGGAAAAGAAATGACAATGCAGAAGGCCAAGACCCAATCATACCAAAATTACACAAATGTAAATGAACTTAACATTCTAATTAAAAATCAGAGATTATCAAGCCAAGATAAATATAAAAGACCCAATATACAGTATCTATAAGAGATGCACTTTAAATATAGAAAGGTAAAGGAAAGGAAATATATATACCAGGCAGACAATAAGCATTAAAAAGTTGGTGTGGCTCTATTACTATCAAACTAGACTTCAAGAAGAGGAGCATTACTAAAGATAAACAGAGATATTTGATAATGATAAAAAGGTCTGTTCATCAGGAAGACATAATAGTCCTTAAATATGCATGCATCACACAAGAGCTGCAAAATACATGAAGCAAACACTAACTAAACACTTCCTAAACACTAAAGATATAAAATCCAAAATCAGAGTTGGATATTTCAACACACCTCTCTCAGTAATTAACAGAACAACTAGACAAGAAAAAACCTAGTAAGGACAGAGAAAATTTGACCACCACCATCAACCACCATAATCGAACTGACATTTATAGAACACTATACACAATCCTTTGAAGTTCATGTGAACTATTCATCAAGATAGATCACATGATGGGCCATAAGATGCCTCAATAAATTTTAAAAGATTAAACTCTTCCATTGTGTGCTTTCTGAACACAATGGAACTAAATTAGAAACCAGTAACAATAAGATCACTAGAAAAGCTTCTAATTGATGGACATTAAAATAAACAACATACTTCTAAATAACCAATGAGTAACGAAGAAAGCATATATTTCAACTTGAATGATAATGAAAACACAACACATCAAATTTTGTGGGATGCAGTTAAATCAGTCCTTAGAGAGAAATTCATAGCTCTAAATGCTTATGTTAGAATAGAGCTAAAAATCAATGAAACATTATATGGTCCATAGAAAAACTTAACAAAGCCAAAAGTTGGTTCTTTTAAAACATTAATGGAAATGAACTCCTGATTTCCTCCCAGGCAAAAACAAAACAAGTAAAAACCTGAAATCACGTTCCTCCTCATTCCAGTAGATGGCAGCTCCCACAATACCAGCTGTTCAACTGCTTAAGCCTTAGATTACCTTTGACTCCTCTCTCACACCATGTAAGTGACTCATCAGCAATTATGTTAACTGTACCTCAAAATACATCTAGATTTTGACCACTTTACACCATCTCCATTGTTAACACTCTAGTCCATGCCATCCTCACCCATGGCGTGAGCTTGGGTAGACCAGTGAAGTAGTCTCCAAACTGGTGCCCCTATTTCTACTCTTCCCCTATCCCAATCTATTCTCTGTGATAGCCAGAACCATCCTCCTACAACATAAATTGCATGGTGTCATCTTTCTACTTAGAACTCTCCAATAAATATCCAACACAGAGTAAAATCCAAACCAAAATTCTTATCTACAAGATTCAACATAATCTGGCTCCTGCTATCTCTCTGATCTATCTCCTACCACTTATCTCATTCAGCTATTCCTCAAAGACTGCCAAGCAGTCTCCTGCCTCAAGGCCTTTGGACTTCTTGAGTTGTTTCTATTGTTTTCAACCTTTTCTTCATCAGGATTGCAAAAATGGTGATTCTAACTCTAGTATTCTTTCTTCATTTGCTAGCTTTTTCTGTAAAGAGAAACTTCCCTTTGTCAACTATTTGGTTGCACTAAGGTTCAATTCTATAAGAAAAGCAAGGCAATTTGTTAAGAAAAAATTTATTCTTTCCCTTTAGTTTTCTTCTATTTACCATTTTTCAAAATAATGACATTATGGTATAATAAAAGTATACATTTGGTCTGTCCCTGGTTCCTAGCACAGAGCTCCTAAAACCCTTGGAATCTCCTGAGTCATAGGAGTGTCTTTTGTTATTCATAACAAGCCCTTTGCAACCACATCTGAGCTTATGCTAATGAGGTGACTGAAGAGGGGGAGCTAGAGAGCTTCAGGAATGGGGACAAGTCACTGGAAAGGCAAACAAGTGATTAGAGTGTAGGAATTTAGCCCCATTCCCTCCCCCACCTCCAGGGAGAGGAGGGGGTGGTAGAGACTGGGTTATAAGAACTCTTGTACAAAGACATTCCAAGAGCTTCCAGTAGGTGAACACACTGATGTGCTGGGAAGATGACGCACCTGGGGAGGGCATGGAAGCTCCGGGTTCCCACCCTCCATATTTTGCCCTATGCAGCTCTACCATTTAGCGACTTGAGTTGTATTTTTTTAATAATAAATTGGTAAGCCTAATTAAAATGTTTTCCTGAGTTCTGTGAGCTGTTCTAGAAAAATATCAAACCTGGGAGAGAGGAAGAGATTGTGGGAATCCCTGAACGTGTAGTCAGCCAGGCAGAAGTGTGAGTAGCCCGGGCAACCCATCTGTTGCTGGCATCTCAAGTGTGTGGAGTCTTGTGGGACTGAGCCCTTAAATCTGTGGAGTCTGACACTAAATTGGGGTAGTGTCAGAATTGAATTGAATTGTTGAATATTCAATTGGTGTCAGAGAACTTGACAATCTCATAGATGTAATTCCCCAGCATCCCCTACAGGTGACCAATGAGGGTTTGTCTGTTTTTAACTACATTATAACTCATGGATTTAGAGATATTTGTTTTGATTCAATCCACTACAGTTATTATCCTTAATGATGCTCAAATTATACCAATCTTTGGCTAGTGGAAGCCTTTTCGAATTGGCTCCTGAATCCTTCTAACATGAACCCAATAGACTTTGATAGCTAGAAGGAAAAAATTTTAATATGTTTGTCATATTTGTCTGGTCCTTTACAAAAAGGCCCCTACATTGTGTAGAGTAATAGGAGCACCTCAGTCTTCACCATTTTATCATACTTTACATTTTCAGAATGTTGGACTGAAAATTTTTCATAGCAATCTGACTCAGTAAAAAATTCTTAGAATGGGTCAGCATCTATACTCAACACATTTATTTAATTCACACACAAGGAAAATGGGACTTTCAGTTTCGAGAAATAATGATGGAGACATGGGAGCAGAGGGTCAAAACCAGGAATAAAACAGCACAAAGATATATTCCTTGGAAATTCAATATTTAACATTACTGGTAACATCTCATTTAATATTACTAATGGGACATTGTTATTGCAGCTTATTAAAGTTAGATGTTTTCATTTAACTGGATTAAATTTGATGGAGTTATTGAACCTGACTAAAGTAATATAAGCTATGAATGTCCATGGGAAGGTTTTAAGCTGCCTTTAAGAAGCATTTTTGGGAAACGAACTATCTGGATGCAAACAGATTGCCTGGACTAGAATTATAAGTGTAGGGTAGGCCAAAGATCTAGATTCTGCATTTGGACTCATGTCCAAAGATCTACTGCATAATTGATCATGTGTTAATTAATAGTAATAAAAAATGTCCAGCACCCTGCGAATAAAGTTCATATTAAATAAGTAAATATGACGAACTGTGGACCCAGAAGGCATTCGGTGGCAAGAAAAAAGTCATTCTCTCTAGCAAATAGAGAAAGAGTTCACTTCCTTGTGTTGTTTTCTTTTTATGAAGACAATATTTCTACCCTTAGTCTACTGATTTCAGCTAATGATTTCAGCTAAAGAACTCAATAGTCTTTCTGTTTTAAATCAATTAGTCTTAATAATGCTGAAAAAATGCTACACTAGCCACTAAATTTTTGTGTGGCATTTTATTCTTCTACTATTTAACAATTTAACAACACAGTTCTGAGGGGCTAGAGTTCAGTTTCACTCTTTCTGGACTTTATATGTTATTATCAGTATCCAAAGGATAAGGTGGAACCTTGGAATGGACATATTTTGTTACTATTACTAAATGAATTCAGAAAGTCTTTAATTACATTAGGTTATTACCCTACCCAAACCCTTCCTCTTTAAGGTGCTGTTTCATAAATAAACTCCTCCCTATGTTAGTAGAGACAAATTAGTGTAAGGGAAAGAGTAAAACAGATCTAATTCTGATGCCAGTTACAACTGTGTTACCTTGGTTAAGTACTTACCTCTGAATATGTTTTCTTCTGTGGAAAGCAGAAGGTAATAAAGCCTGCTCTGAACAGTACTCTTAACTGAAGTGGAACTGAATGAGATGGCATACATAAAATAATTAGATGCTTAATAAGTGCTAGTTCTCATTCCCTTATGATGCTAGTGCCTTGTTTCTAATGTTAAGTCTGCTTATTGTTTCAGTTTAACATTTATTGAGTGCCCAACACATGCTGGGCACTGGGCTGGACACAAAGGCAAAGATGAGTAAGATCTGGCCACTGCATTCAAGTAACTCAGAATCTACTAAGGAAGACGAACAGATATGTGAAAACTCATTTTGCTTGAACAGAGTTGAGAACTACCAAAGATCAGTTTACACTTTTTTTCCTTTATGATAAATACTAACTTAATTGTAAAAGTATAACAGAAAATAAATTAATTTTTGCATCAATCTAGAGTATGTTAGCAAAATAAGCTTTATTCTTATAAACTTTTAAATAGTCTTATAAATAGAACATATTTCTTTACTATATTAAGGTATTTTCATTCATAAGAGCCACAAGACTTTTTTTTTAACTTAACAAATAATAAATGTGATACTTTCAGTAAAAGTTGCATTTCTAAATAGCCTAGTTACCTTATAAGTAGCTCCTCCAGAAAAGGGAAATAATGTTTTCTTAAGTGTCAACTACACACAAGTATTCTACCAGGTGTTTTACGTGCTTCACACCATTAACTTATATAAGGTATCTTTTGGTTCTGAGACAGGCTGGGACCTGGGACTCTTTGCTGCAGTGCTGCAATGCCTGCACCTGGACAAACCTCTCCTCAAGCAACAAAACACAAAGACACTATCAGGGACTAAAAATAACTGTGTGCATGTGCAATTGGGACAAATTAAGGATAAAAGATACAAAAAGACCAAAAAAAACCCCAACTGCCTTTTTGAAGAGCTGGGAGCAAAAGCCCGGTACTGCGCATGCCCCCTGAACTCAACACAACCAAAGGGGTGGGCAAAACACCTAAGCCACCCCTCTGGCCCGATCCTTGGACACACCCCTACCCTCACCCCATATAAGGAACTAGCAATTTCTATTGATTAGGGAAGGCCAAGAACTCTGGTCAGTATCAGTTCTAACAATTTTTTAAAAGTACATTAATCCAAATATGACTGTATAAAGGTTCCATAATGCATTGTATTTTCCATTTCAGTTAAACCTTTCTAAACTTGCAATTGCCTTAATTTGGTCTTTTCATAGGTTCAGGTAACCCCTTTTGAAATGGACAGATCATTTCTTGTGCAAGTGACAAGATGAATTTTTATACAATTTCCTTAGAGGCCAATAATTCTATGTTATTCTTGCTAAACAATAACTGAAAAGAGAAAAATGCTGAAAATGTCTTTATACTCTAAAATCCCTTAATCTAAAAGGGATTTTTGTTCCCTGAAGGAAAATAAATCCTGTGATTACATGTCAAAATTTATTGTTGAGAGCATGAAATTTGCATTTTTATTGCACTGTCTTGAATAAATACTATAAGAGGATTATAAAGTATAAGCCTTGAATGTGCTATTAATCCTGATTACTTTAAAGTGCATGTTAAATATCTAGGAAAATTGGTTTCACAAACCACATGCTACAAGCTTTACTTGATTCATTTAAGACACAGTGGTGATTTTTAACACCTGTCACAATCTAATGTCCTCCACAAATATGTGCAGTTAAAACAAATCATGGTCAGTCTTGCCTATTTTGAACATGGTTATCAAATTATCAAATTAAATATGAATTAAAGACTAATATTCAGGTCTATACAATTAAGTTCCCAAGAGGTTCAGTTAGTTGCTTGCAAATTAAAAGTGGAGGTTTTAAAATCCCTAATGTATGGGTTCATAAAAATATGTTATTGGTAAATAGTTATAGTCAAAATTATACTCACACTACTAAATATAATATTAAAGAGAAATCTTGAGATTAAGATTTCATCTCTCCTAGTTCATTTTACCAAAGACACACATTCATACCAGTCAACACTGAAAAATATCCTGTTCTTAATCTTTGGACAATGATAATTTTTTGTTACAAAGTTCATCATTTTCTCAAGTGTTTTCTCCTGAATAAGTACACACATTTTAAGAAGTCAATTAAATCAAAGGCTTTCCACTATCTCTACCTTCATCTCTCCTCACCCTATTCTCTATCTTTTTTGTTAGTTTCAAGTACCCGTTTGCTACTGGCTAAGGCAGGGGAAGGGGAGGGCAACACAAAACGTGTGGAAACCCACCCTCTCCCATTCTGTCTTCCTTCTTGTTGTGGAGATCAGGGTGTTAGCAGGATGGCAAGCCCCCTAGAATTTCAGCTCTGTGGAAAAACACGAGCTGGGTCTTTACAACTACATTAGCCTTTCACTAGTCTAAATATCCTGCAAGTCCCCAAAAAAGCGTGAAGGCTAGGGAATCACAAATTTAAGAACAAACTTCTCATTTCTTTAGAAGGCATTTGTCTTTTTTCTCACTGTTGCACATCCAGACTCTAGTTAAGTCTTTTTTCTCTCTGAGATATTTTATTAAACTCAAAAAATTGCTGACAGTGATGAGAAACTTTGGAAAATTTAGATTTAAAATATCTGTTATCATTATTACATATTAATAATAATGATACTACTTATGACATGTTAACACTGTTAAGGGCTTTACTCACAATTTATTTAGCCTTCACTCCAGCCCTCTGAGGACATACTATGATTTTTCCTATTTTGGAGAAGAAGAAAGTGAAGCTTAAAGCCGCTAAGCAAGTAATTTTCTTCTAGTCATACAAATCAAGAGGGCTAAAACTTGAACCCCAATCAGTTAAGACTCCAAAACCTGTGTTCTTAAGCTCTATCCTATCTTAACCTATATCTATATGGTAACATCTATATGGTTACTTTTGAGTGAGATAATTAATAAGCAGAGTGGTTATTAATGACCCTGAAATATTCATGATGTTACTGGAAACCAAAACCCTAATGCTTACGCATATATATAAATTTAATTATCTTTCCAATTCCATACCTGCTCTCAAGGTAACCAGCCTGGTATATATTCTTCCATCCGTTTTTACTATACTTATACTACTACCTATCACACTATTACCTACCATGCTACCACTGCACAACCATGTATGCTCATATATATACAGGCTTTCAGGTTAGTTGTTCTCATAAAAATATGAGTATCCTATAAGCATTATCCTCACAGATCTTTTTCAGGTAAAAATATTAGGTAAGTGTGGAACAGGGAAATAAATGATATTTTACTTCCTCAGTACTTATCTATACATTAAAATAGCCTTGATTTAAGGTAAATTACTCAAATCATAATCTGTATATTTCAGAGGTTTCCATATACTGCCATCATATTTTGACAATAAAGACTTTGGAATACCAAAGCAGGGCTGTGCTTGCCTTTACCACTAGCTATACATAAATCCAAGTGTGGTGGGCTCTCAGAGGAGCCTGGCTCTCTGCTAGGCTAAGACCATCTTGCTGAAAAATCATGCTCTGGAAATGACAGAGATCCTCAATATCCCAAGGTTGGCTTTAAAAGTTAAAGATCTTCTTTACGATACTCACTAATAATCACTCACCTTTGGACCTGGTAATCCAGGTAACCCAGGATTTCCATGTGGCCCTGGTATGCCCTGCAAATAGTAAAAAAAAAAAAAAAAAAAAGAAAGATCATTCTTAGCACGGATCTAGATACAAATAACAGACAGTGGTTATTATAACATTCAAATAAATATTATGTAATTCATTAAAATGGATATCTTATTTTACAAAGTTCTTTATCTCTTCTGAGATCTTGGATATTTCAGTCTAGGAAAAGACTAATTATAGAGCAGAACTGTGGTTTCTGTTTTTGCTTCAAAACACTGCCCTTGAGGTGTTTACGTCCCTTATTTACCACCCTTATCTCCAGCCACATTGCTTAGTGCTACTTCTAAAATTTGTGCAGAGTAAGAAGCCTAAAAATAACAAAGTGCAATTGTTTAGTTACTCTCCTCTCAACATGTGGTAACCCTTTCTGCACTTGGGGTTTTGTTTATGCTTTTCCCCTGCCTTTTATCATGCGTACCTTAAAGACTTACCTCATTTAACCTTGCCCCCCTACACCTGCCCAAATCACGTTCAAGCGTCAACTGAGATACCACCTCATTTTTAAATCCTGGCTACACCAGCATGAAGGGATTTCTCTTTCCTACTCACTTCTACAGAAATTGCTGCATGTAAAATTTATTTGCAATTAGTTGTATATTGCCTTGGGATATTTCTGTCATTTAAATATTTTATTGCTATTTTAACTTATGACATATGTTTAGTTTCAGAATTATAAATTCTTTGAAAAGAGGCTGTTTTTAATATTACCAGTGTAGTACTTAGCACATAGCAACTTCTCAATGAATATCTGTCAATTTGGGGAGTTCCCTGGTGGTTCAGTGCTTAGGATTGGGCGCTTTCACTGCCGTGGCCTGGGTTCAATCCCTGGTCAGGGAATAAAGATCCCAAAAGCCACACAAAGAAGGCAAAAAAAAAAAAAAAAAAATGGAATATTTGTCAATGTGAATTCAATAACTGTTTCTATTTACTAAATACCTACTAATGTGCAAGTAACTGTGTTAATGCTTTACTTTTTTATTACTAATCCTTATAACAATCCTGCAAGGTGGTTATTTACTCCCATTTATAAATGGGGAACCTTAGGTTCACACAACCAACAAGTAGAAGACTAAGATTCATCTCCAGAAGGCCTTCCAGGTTTCCAGGCCTCCTATACTCATTTGGGCTTAGTACCGCACCCCTGCGCTCTTCAGCTACACCTCCATCTTGACACATAAATAGTTATTAATTATCTATTTATCTGTCTTTTCACTTCTGAACTAATAGAGCATTATGTTTCAGAAAGCAGAGGGGTGCTAGCAATGCAAACACTGAAGGTATATCTAGCAAGATGAAAACTAAGGGAAAAAATTAGATTTCATGACATCTCATTTGTGTAGTCTTCAAAAACAAATTTCAGTAAAGCAGATGGAAAAATTTATAAGGATTAACAAATGAGTTTTTGATGTAGATGTGGGTGCAATGGGTATAAAGGATTATTTCACAAAGCTCAGCAGTGCAAGAGTGAGCAAGGACAATAACTTTAGGAAAAATTAGCATCAATGAAAGTTTGGGATTTTTAAAAAAGATAACTTGCTGGCTGTTGCCAAATAAGATAAAATCTAAGGAGAGAAAAAGGTCATGCTGTGGGAGAAGAACAGCCTTAACGGTGGAGAGGGAATGCAATTAGTGCAAAGGTGAACTCAGTCCCTCAGGGAAGTAGGATCCAGGGTCTCCTGACAGAAAAGTAGGAGGACAGAAATGGTCTGCTGGCTGGAAGAGAGGGGGCAAGTTTAGAAGACACTCTGGGAGGAATGTGGTAGGTCATCAAGTATAGAGAAAGAAATGTTAAACAGCTAGAACGGAGTGAGCAATCATCTTCAGCCTCATATGGACAAGATCTTGATGTGAATAGGACCATTTAAAGTAACATTTTAGGGTGATTTTTCATTATACTGTTTACATGATAAATAAAAATCAGCAAAGAAAGTGAATCATATATGGCATTTGCATTTGTCTTTATAACACACAATCACAATTCTTTTTCTAGCTCTTTGAAGACTTTCTGCTAGTAGAAGTCCATTCTTTTTTTTTTTTTTTTGAGGTTGGAAAGAAACTAATTCTAACCCAGCAATAAATCTTTTGCTGGACCTGTGTAATGTGAGAAACTACTGCTTATCCTTAAGGCAGCTTTTTTTCCTCAGGACAATTATTTTTTTACTTTATAGCTCCAATATTTTCCATTATGTAATCCAGGAATGCACTATTTTAAGGCCGCCCACTCTTTTTCATTTCCCAAAGTAAATGAACCCCACCTTGGACTATCAACTGCAGATGAGATCACTTTATAACTAAGAATAATGTTACAAGTAGCACTCAAACAGTCACTAATCTACAAATTTGATTATCTTTCTTGAGCGTGCTCACAGAGAATGCTTTGGGGCTGGGTGTTTATACTCAAATAAACAGCTGGCACGTATTCCCAGGCTTCTCTTGAATTGGCAAAGGTAGGGCTAATTTCCTACCTTTGCCAATCCAGGGCAGATTTCCAAGGGAAATACATACTGTACAATACTAGGAAAAAACATACTGGAAAGCTACCAGTTCTAACAGCAGGTGAGAAACGGAGGCCATCTACTTACCCGTGGACCTCTCTTTCCTGATGGACCTGGGACACCTGCTGGGCCAGAAGGACCCTTGGAAAACAAATGCCGAGATATTAGGCATGACAAGAGATGCATCCTCTCTCACAAGTCTTGCTAAGAGTCTCACTCCAGGGCTCCTTTTCCATCCCTAGTTACCAGCTGATGATTTTCAAACAACATGAAGCCCCTCACCCTAATCAGCAGGGGTGAGAGTTGAAACTCAAGACGTCCTCTTTAATCTGGCTAGATATGGCAGCAGGAAGTCTATGACTTATGGTTATGGCCACCGTATCTGGTTTTCACAGGGACCATAACTAGTAGTTTCGTGGGTAGTTTTTTACCTAAATTTACTTTTACTACTGAAGGAGGAATTCAATTTAGGGTTTAGAGACCAACAACTACAGGTTTTTTCAAACACATTTCAAAAGAAGACTTGCCTTGAAAAATTAAAGCACTAACCATTTTATGTTCTCTTAAAAGGCTTATACTAAGGATCTGTGTAATGTGGTAAACTGTTATAATGAGATCCTTCTAGTATATTCAGTAATAAATCTGCCTTACACAAAATGCAGCACACCAGGAGGTCACTAATAAGAGTTAAATGGTTTGTAAAAACAAAATATGAAAGCAAAAACAGGTCAATTTTTAAAGTATTCTGAGTTCTTTAAATGTCACTTATTAAATATATCAAATAAGAAATAGGAAACTACTACTTTGCTTCCTCATATTATGCCTTATGTTGTCTTTTTTGCTTACTTTAACAATCAACTGTAGAAGAATAAGTGTTCATTTGGGATACAGTTAATACATATTCATTCATTCATCTGTCCATTAATTTCATTGTTACTGTGCCCTCTGCTGCCATGGCATTATTCTTGATGTCTACAGAGCATACGCACATTCCATTTTACAAACATTCATTCATTATTGCAGTAAAAATACTATAAGTTTTGAAATGAGACATATTAAGGTTAAGATATTAGCCCTACCATTAACAAGTAGCATGGTCTACTGATCCTCATTTTTATGTAACATTTTTCTCTTTGAAACTTTCTCCTTTATTAATGCTACAGTCATTTTGCAGTTTTCTAATGCTCTTTATATATTTCAAACTGTCCATTTTCCTTTTAATTTTTTCCTTCTCCTACTCCTTAACTTAATAAAAACCTTTCATGTATTCTCTAATATTAAGAGAAAAGTAATATTCCTATTCAACCACAGAAGAGTAATATTTCTGTTCTCCCTCCTGAGCCATTCAAATATTCTGAGTCATTATTATATCACTAGCTTCCATCAAAAACTGACTTTCACTTATTTTCAAAAAAAATTAAAATTCTTTTCAAATTAATTCTGGTTCTGCTGTTATCATCAGAACTTACCAGCTGATGATTTGAAGTCCCCCAAAATAAGAACTAAAAATAAAAACTAAATGCAAAATTAAAACAAAATATCTAGTTTGGTTTATTGCCCTGTCACGCTACTTTGTGACATAAGAAAACACTACTACATTCACATTGAAAAAGCAGTTAATGTTACAGTTAATGTTAGATACTAGGGGGAAAAGACTATATTTTATGTTGTCACTGAAATACTTGAATTGTTTAATAAGCAATAAATAAAACTCAATTTTAACTTGTCTTCACAATTTTGCATTTCTGTATCTTTGAGAACAGGTTATTAATAGGCATTTTCTAGAAACCAGAGAAGGAAAGTAATTTTATATGATATGACTTTTTTTATGAATTATTTTCGATAAATAAAGTACTAAAAAAGGCACTTTAACTTTCAGGTTATTGGTTATTAAGAGAAAGTATAATTCAATTAAAAGAGCAATGGTATGGCAATCATCCAATCTAGATTCAAATCATGCTTCAATCATTTACTTGCTGAATGACCCTAGACAAGTCAGTTACTCTTTCTAAGCCTTAGTTTTCTCATCTTTATAATACTGATGATAAAAAATTTACTTCTCAGTGTTATTGTAAGCATTAAAGATATTGTACTATATAAAATACCTGTAACCTGTATGTCTAATATACAGTACTTAACCAATAAACTATAGAGCAATTTTTTAAAAGGTATGCCTGGGCACAAGCAGTACTCAATTAATGTTAGTTATAATACTATTATTACTAGGGTAATATATAACTAAGGCAAATGTATTCAGTCCTTCTAAGAGATAGTAATATCTGGTCAATTAATCTTGGAAGCCTGCATCTAAAGTTCCCTCTATAATTCATTCACTCATTCATTCATTCACTCACTCAAAAAACATTAGTAAACATCAAACCCTCCTGGAGGTGACAGTGAGATAAAAAAACACCCATTAACAAATAAACACATAATATACATTTTATTTAGTGATATGAAGAAAAGAACAAGCAACCGAGAGAGATCAACAGTGTACATAATTTATATTGTGGTATCAGAGAAGTCCTCTCTGAGGAAGTGCTAAGTTATATCTAAAAAATGAAGAGGAGTAACGAAAGAGGAGAAAATAAAATTCCAGGAAATAGGAATAAAATGAATTAGGGCATGAGTAAAATAAAACAAAACAAAGAAAAATTACAGTCTTATCAAGGAGCTAAAAGAAACCCAACAGTGAGATTAAGCAAAAGTGGAACAAAATGAGGTTGCAGAGGAAAGCAGGGGCCAGATGATATACGACTGCATGGGTCATGATAAAGAGTTTTTAGTTCATTCTGCTTTACTCTTCAGTCACTGAAGAGTTTAAGCAGATAAATGACATGATCTAATTTATATTTTAAAATCGATCACTAGAGAATTTATATAAAAGATAGCAGAATGAGAACCCTCCTTCCCTCAAAACCACTGAAAACAACAAAAAACACCAAAAGAAGAAAACATCTCTGATGAAACAAGGAAAAGACCACAACCACAAACCAAAAATATGAAAATTATCTTCCAAATACTGAGACACTTTGGAGTAAGGAAAGATGCTGAGAGATGACCAAAAACAAAAAGCAAACAAAAAACCTCTTCAGACGTCAAAGCTTGGACAGGCTACAGTTATCTAAAAGTATATCAGTCCAGAAAGTTCATACCAACAATCCTTTAATAACAATAGTAAAGTTTAAGGGAATGGGAAAGCCACAGGACATATAATTCATGACCCTGTAAAGACCCAGTTCAAACAACGAGGAGTAAGGAAAGTAGAGCTGAAGAGGAAGAACCCATCACTTTCATGATCTGCAACAAATCTCCTAACTTCAGATTTCTGGTTGTGAGAGGGGGTAGAAGACAAGAGCGTAAATCATCATATCACTTCTCAGAGCAATATAGAGGGCTTCACGTACATGAAAATGAGAGGAGATATGTTTCTAGATAGAGGACAAAATAAATATGGAAAGATGGTGTTGAAGACAGCAACTTAAATTTGATGTTGTGTACCACTACTTCCCTTTGCCTCTCCTTATACAATTCTAAAACAAATAGTGACCCAGATAGAGTAGTCTTTATTTTAAAAATGAGTAATAAATAACCAGAAAGAAACCAGCAAGGGACCTATGCATATTGAGGGGAGGGGAAAGTGTGAGGATAGAAACATAAATTAAAAGTAGATGAAAACTGTTTACCAGAAGAGGAATCACTCTATGCAACAGAGAAAAAGTTCATATAGTTCACTATAGATTCAAAAAATTTCAAGATGCTATTTTTCTACAAAATGAGAGCTCAAAGAAGAGTTATAAGACATTAAAAATAACAACCAAGGTAATAAAATGTGAGCCAGAGAGCTTAAAGATTGAAAGAGCAAAAAAGAAACAATTATAGATGAAAGCCAGGTCAGAAGCAATAAAAACTGACTACAACTGAAAAAATCAATTAAGGGATATGGATGTAGTTTAACTGAATTCACATAAAACAAAATGGAAAAAAGCAATCACATGGACATGATTGTAGAGAAGATAATAAATACTATTATCACAAAGGACATTTAACATATACTGGTGTGCCTGAAGAAGAATATAGAAAAATGGAAAAGAAAAATACCTGAGAATATAAGGAGAGACTTTTCTATAATAAGTAAAAATAATCTTCAGATCAAAAGAGTACCAGAAAAAACTGATACAGAACCTAACAGGTTTAATGAAATGAACTTCAAAGATAACAAAAGAACTGCATGGGCATACAGAGGAAAAAGTCACCTACAAGTAGGAAAAATCAGGCTGGCCTCAGACTTGCACACAGTAACATCCACTTCAAGAAGCAGTGCAACAGTCTCTACAAAGTTCATCATTTCATCACCATTCACTCTCTCATTAGCTTTCTAAAATCTACCTTTAGACTTCTACACTATGCTGAAGTCAGATTCTCAAAGTTCAATAATGACTTTCCCATCAGAAGATCCAAAGGATTTCCTCCACTTTTTCTCAGTCCTCTGCTGTAGCTTTCAGCACTACTGATCAATTTCTTCTCAAAACTCTCATCTTTGGCTTTTGTGATAGTATACTGTATTCTCTCCCATCTCTCTGACTATTCCGTCACATTTCTGCTTTTTTTTTTCTTTCTTCTATAACCACAAAGCAAACATTGCTCATGATTTGGCTCTCGACTCTATGCCGAACTCCTTTCCTTGAAAATTATCTGACTCTATAGCTTCAACTATTGATATGATATTGATGGGAAAACTCCCATATCTATACCCCCTACTTTGACCTCTCTTTTTTACTTCAGCTTCTTCAACTCTTCCAACAGCTTACTGATTTGCCAACAGCACCTTAGGTGTTTTAACTTGATTTCTTCTCCTAAAATCAACTTCCTAATTATTGGTTTTAGTAATGGTATCACCATTCTTTCAATCCACAGGCTTAAAACCTTAGAAGCCATCTTGGATCCTCTACCTTTTTACTTGGTCCCTAGGTCCAATTAATTTCCTAGTTCTACCAAACCTTCCTGCAAAACACCTCTTGAATCCTACCTTTCCTTTGCATTTTCACTGCTGGCATCCTAGATAATGTCCTAGTCTTGTAACATCCAGATGATAACAGGAATTTCCTGTCTGCTCTGAGCACTGCCACCAGATTGACTTCCCTATTCATGCCTCTGCTTAGAAACCTACAGAATTCCCCATTGAGAACAAGATAAAGTTGGAACTATCAGTTTGAAAATTAAGACCTCTACAACCTGTCCACATCTACCTTGGGTTTTATATTTGTCTAACATTATTCAGCCTAATATCATGAAAGAGTTTGAGCTTTAGAGGCAGAAAACCTGGGTCAAAATCCTGGCTCTATCATTAATTAGCAATGTGGTTATGGACAAGTAAATGAATTCCTCTGGGCCTCAGTTTCTTCACCTGAAAAATGAGGATAATAATACCAAACTTACAAAGTTCTTTAAGATAACAAACATAAAGGGCATGGTGGAGTGCCTGCTACCATGGTAAAACTCACTAAATTATAACTATTTTGGTTACAGGTAACCAAAAATTAATAAGAACTCAAATTATAACTATTTTTCTGTTTCTCCTACATAAAAGATATGCCAGTTCCTTTCACCTATCAAAATCGTATCCATTCTTTGAGGCCGACGTTCTGAAAACTTTGTCCACAAGAACCTATCCTGAACATTCAGCCTTAAGTGATCTTTCATAGGGGTCCCCTCAAAATCTATTTTTCTTACCTTTGAAAATGTGTACTCCATATACTTAGTTTGTATCTCTCAGTGACATTTAATCTTACTTGACCCTGAGATATAATTATAAATGTACTTCCTGTGTCCCCGTTACCACAATGTAAGCTCCTTCTGGAGCAGTAACTCCGTTATACATACCTTGTGTTTCTGCTTTGCCCAAGCAGAGACTAAGTTAGTATCTGTTGAATATTATTGTTTCACCTACCAATGCTGAAACAACTATTCTTGAATTTAGAGGAGAGAGTAATACTCATCTCTGACTTTTTTTTGAAGTAAATAGCTTACATAACTGTTTAATATGACCTGCCTAATGGCTCAATTTTATTACTAATATGTTGATAGTTGTCATAGCTGAAAAGTTTATTTCTCTATAATATATTACTCAGATTTTATTAAACCCTTTAAACATTCACACTAATAAGAATTGCTCAATACCTATCAAATCACTTTGAGTAATAACCACAAAAGAAACACAAGCTCAGCAAGTGGCGTCGTCTCCTATTCTATGATTTCTGGAACTAAACAAATGATTCAAATTTTATTTTCATCAAATAAAGGAAATACCTTAAGATATATTTTAGTCTGCTTGCAACTGAAAAAACAATTTCTAAAAACATATAAGTTGATTGTTTAAGGTATTCAAAAATATGAAAGGCAAAAACATAATGTTCCTAATGTGATTTTAAATAGCTTTAAATGAATTTTAAGTGATTAAAAAATTTTCAAATGTCCATCTGTAATTGCACCTACATGACAAAATAATTTCAGAGCTAAAAAAAAGAAATCAGTCTATTATCTCATAGTTTTACTTAGGCAGTATTAAGTAAGTGACTTGGCTTTTTTTCTACTGATGAACTGATGGGCTGACTGGCTATTTTTGTATGAGGCAGATGGAACTTTTATTCATCCATAAATGTAAATTGGCTATATCATGAAAGATATAATGAAATATGTTACTGTTTACAATTCTAAATGAAATATTTTAATTTCTATAATGTAAGGGTTTGCTTTTCCCCAGTGACTCACTATAAAATTATCTCTATCTAAAATTTTACACTCTATTTTAATTCATTTTTGATATGATTTTGTTGAAAGTATATTTAATAATGTATTTAAAGTATTTTTATTTAGTCTACTATAACTTTTATATCCTTCTCTTAACATGACTATGCATTAAGCCTATGGGGTTTTTTCATAAAAAAAGAATGCTGATCTATATTTAGCAGTTGAATTCCTGATTGAATTTCACCTGAACAAGAAAAACATATAGCTTACTCACCACTTTACCAGAATTAAGTAAACTTTTCAGCCTGCCAATAAAAACCAAAAAAAAAAAAAAAGTACAATATTTGACCCAGGGTTGCATTCTGGTTGGATATATTATAACAAGCATAATGTACTCATTGTAAGCCAGGGTACATCTCTAAGACAGATCTGTTCTGTACTGTTCAGCCTAGAGAATTCCTTTCAAAATGTTTGGTAAATTAGTGCATTAAGACACATTTTAAAAACAATAACTTACGGGAGGTCCAGTGTCCCCTTTTGGCCCTCTTAGATTCTCCATTTCGAGCATTGTATTAAGATCCTCATAATAATAATAATAATCATAAAGCTCAGTTTCATAGCTATTTTCGAAGGGATAAGTAGCATCAGGACCAAATTCACCTTCCTTCCTTAGATCAAGGTGATTATCCACAGATGGCTCATCTGTCACTCTGTATAAGGTTGTGTTTAAAATCTGTTGCAGTTCTGTAAGTTCATTAGTGTGTAGATTTGCTGTGATAGCTTTCTTGAGATTCTTAATTGTATCTTGTTTTATATGTGGAAGAATAGATGATATCTTCTTAAACGGTGACAGACCAGTTACTTTATCATTATGTTGTGTGATATTGTCCAACACATTTAGAAGAGAACTAAATTTCTCCTTGCTATTTTTCCTTGGCTCATTGAGGCTATGATGCGTCATTGGCAGGCTTAGATTTGCCTGAGGAAGTTGCTCAGTGATCATTTCTTTGGCCTGAGTCACATGGTTCACAAGATCCACAGCAGAGACATTGCCTGAATGAAGAGAAGTTAACTGAGATCTTGATATCTGGTGTTCTTGTTCTTTATGCACTGCCGCAGAATCATTTCTGGAATCTAGAATGCTTCTGCCTTTGGTAAGTGTGTCCTCCGACAGTACTTTTTCACCAAATCTTTTGGGCAAGAGAGAGTTTTCTGGTATCTTAGCTGGTACAATAGCTGTATGAAGAAGGCTTGTCTCAGGGAGACACTGCTGTTTCACATACCTGCAATAGTTTGCAGATGCTTCTGCAGAAGGAATAATATCCAACTGACATACTATTCCTTCAAAATGGACAGAATTATTATTCATACTTCCCAAGGTAAACACACTGTTAGAATCAAAGGTCTGAACTTCCGAAAGAGTCTCTCTGCTAAAATATTTCTTTCCACATTCAGCAAACATCGAGACAACTTGATAGCTAACAGCAATGGCAAATGTGTGCCATTGCTCATCGTGAACACTGTAGTTGAAAAATACAGACTGCTTTCCTCCAAGGTATACCACTAATTTTTTAGGCAATAACTGTACTCCTAATTGCAGTCTATTTTTACTTCTAATGCTGAAGAGAAATGCATTGTTTACTCTATGTGACTGTAAACCAATTAATATTGTAAATGGCTGTTCTAAGTTGACTGGTAAAATTTTCACGAGAGGTGACTCAATATAAGAATCATTTGTTAAAAGGACACCCGATTCTGTTAAATGGACCCCCTGAGGTAATGGTGTAGATGATGATGGTACAGCAGTCACTGATGTTGAATGTCTTACATCTTTGCCTCCAAGGCCTAGTTGATGAAGAATATCTATGCCTGGAAATTAAAAAGAGAGAGAGAAAGAGAAAGAGAGAAAGAATCTTACTCTTATGCATTCATGTGTTCATATAAATGTTTGAGTATGAGACAATCTTCCTTGTAGGTATCAACAGTAATCCCTAAAATAAACATGCTCTATCGATAACTAATTTCTAGGTAATGAGAGGTATGGAAAGGGAAAATAAAATGTTATACTCATAATCTGAAACACACACATACATACACCCCAATATCCCTAAACCCAAAATTTAATAAATGTTCTCTTATTCTTCCCAATTAGGAAACTTGTTATTCCAATGGATTACATGTTCAAAGATTCCCAGATAGTCATTTATATCTTTAATTTAGAACTTAAAATTTTATGACTTCTGTGTTAAAGAGAAACTAGGGACACACTTACAAAAAGAAATTTTTAATTTGGAAACCATTTTATAAATTAAGTTCACACAACCATTTAAACTATAATTTTTCAGGCTGTTTTCCGTTTTACCTTCTGAGAATTTACAGGTCACATAAGAGCTCTCCCTATGCCTAATACCTTAAGTGTGTGCTATACATAAAGTACCCAGTCACCCTGAAAACTCCTGGACAAGAGAACTTAAATTCTTACTGTTGCTGATCACTGTATTTTTTTCTCTCCCTTCCAAATTTCTCTCTCTTCCATTTTTTTCTCAGTCCTCCAGAGTAATTGTTAATCCAAACAGTTTGCGGAGTTTCTCAATATTTATTATAAAATATAGGTTTTATATACATTATATAATTACGATTTTTCTGGTTTTCATTGTAATGTTATTGATAGTATACTGCTTATCTCCCTTACCCAATTATAAACTCCTGAAGACAGATTCTACGTCTGCTTCCTTATTGGATATCTACTATATCTGCCTTCAAATAGTTCTATAATTTCTGAATGAATGAATCTGCCCCACCAGAATCTAATCAGATGTGACATTTACTTCTAGAGTTCTATAACTCTAGGACTTGTAAAAGATAATAAACTCCTCAAGGATACAGAACAGAACAGCTTAGTCAGCCATGTGATCTTTATTATTCTTCGGGTTATAAATCTCCCATTTGTATCATTGTATGTACATAATCATTTCCAACAAGAAATGTTAAAGAATTGTTCATTCATCACAATGATAAGTGAGGAAAAACAAAAATTTCTGAAGACTAGCCAGCAAGATTACACATCATCTTAACTTTCCTTTTATAGGAAATTAGTAGATATTTGATAACTCACTTTTATTACAAATCGCAAATATAGTGGCAAATGTCCACCAAAATATTCCTAACAGCAGTTATAAATTATATGCATCTCCAGGAATTTGGGGAAATACTTTAAAGAGGCCCCATAAAAACACACAAAAAAATCTTTGACTTCTCATGTTTTAAAATTATAATTTTTAAAAAAATTTAATTTTACTCCATAATATGGCTGTTTATTTTAACATAAAATATGAATTACCAGCTAAATCATTAATGAAAATTACACTTCTGAAACATAACATGCTTAAACTGTGACTTTGAGTACTCTTGACCAATGCTAATTGCTTCTAAGGATATTCTCAATCCAAGAAATAAACTATGGAAGAAACACTGCTAATGTGAAAATCACAATGCTTAAAATATATATAATAATAAAGTATGGGAAATATGATCCGGCATTCTATGATGCCAGATCAGCTATTCTTACATAAAGGAAGAGTCAAAATTATGTGGTATGATATCTAGGGCTGCTACTTGCCCAAAGAAAACCAGTCTTTGTATTTAACCCGTACTATGTACTGCCTCAAATTTCTGATTCTATTAGAATGAAATTCTATTGGAAAGAGTATTATTTTAACACTTTAGTATACATATATTTTTGATATTTATATATATATATACATGTACACATATATATATATGTTTCCTTTAATTCTAATATATATGTATACATATATATTTCCTTCAATCCTATTTCTGAGTTTTAATGACAAATAGCTAGGATTTTTTAAAAATCAAATGTTTTAAAGCATTAACTACACAAAAAATTTCTTGACTGAACCTTCCTTGCATTTCTAAAATAAAATCTACTTGATGGTTATATTTTATTCTTTTAATACCTTACTGGATTCTTCAAGAATATCTTATGTAGACTCCCTGCATTGATATTTACGAATTAAGACTGGCCTGTGGTTTTCCCCTTATTTCCCTTATCTTTATCTGACTATAATGTTGACCTTCATTATTTTTTATGGCCCAGAACAGTTTAAATACCTTTAAAATTCTTTTTTTTTCAGAAGTTAGATAAAACTCAGTTGTAAACCAAACTTATGTTGGCTTTTTCATTGATAGCTCTTCATTCACCTTCCTAATTTATTCTACATTGATTGATTTATTCTAATTTTCAACTACATTTTGAATCAATTTTTTTAATTTATATTTTTATATGAAATAACTTCCTTCTAGGCTTTCAAATGTATTACTCAGAGATCTTCATGTAATATTCCCTTACAATTCTTTCTGTTTCCCTATTTCTGTGGTTCTCTATATAATTTTCCAATTTTGAATATTTTGCTCTATTTGTTTTTTTTTTTTTTTTTTAAATAAGTGGCAGAGTGGCATTCAAACCCACTCTGGCTCTAGAACTCTTTTTTTTTAATTAATTTATTTTATTTTTTTATCTTTGGCTGCCTTGCGTCTTCATTGCTGCATGCGGGCTTTCTCTAGCTGCGGCGAGCGGGGGCTACTCTTCGTTGCGGTGCGCAGGCTTCTCATAGCGGTCGCTTCTCTTGTTGTGGAGCACAGGCCCTAGGCGTGCGGGCTTTAGTAGTTGTGGCTCGCAGGCTCTAGAGCGCAGGCTCCGTAGTCGTGGCTCACAGGCTTAGTTGCTCCGCGGCATGTGGGATCTACCCGAACCAGGGATCAAACCCGTGTCCCCTGCGTTGGCAGGAGGATTCTTAACCACTGCGCCACCAGGGAAGTCCTCTATTTGCTCTTTAGTATAACTATTGCTTATTTCAAAAGTATAGCCTTTGGATTTGTTTATCCTTTCTACTATTTTTGTCTGCTTTCTGTATCATTAATTTCTGCATTTATCTTTATTATCTTTTCCTATTTTCATTTGGTTTATTTGATTCTTTTTCTAGTTTCTGGCAATGAGCACTTAGTTATTTATAGCACTTAAGCAATAAATTTCCTGAATACTGCTTTTGCTATATCCCATAGATTTTGATATGTGATATTTTCATTTTGCGTGATTTTCATTTTTGTAGTTTTCTAGAAACTATGCAATTTTTACTTGTATTTTCCCATTGAACCAAATGATTTAAGAGGAAATGCAAAATCTTCCAGTTAGAAGGGTTTTTGTTTGTTTTCTAATTTTGTTAGGAAAATTTAACTTAACAGAATTGTGATCAGAAGACGGTGTCTAATTTGCACTTTGTTTTTGAAACTTAGCCTAATAAATGGTCAATTTTCAATAGAGTTTGATAAGCACTTACAAAGGTGTTTCAGGGTACAGAATTTAATACCAGTTGGCTGAACCTTGTTTATTTTATATCCTCTATACCCTTATTTTTATACAATTAATCTTTCATGGACTAAGAGGTAAAGAAAGTCACATCACTATTATGTCTTTTTGGCCTTTTATCTCATGTGGTCTTAACTTTATGAATATTAATATTGATTGTTATGCAGAGATAGTCATAAAATTCATACATTTATTGGGTACTGCACCTTATCTGGGATTAAGACCCCTTGCCCCACTTTTTGTTTGCATTTGTCTGATATACCTTTGTCCATGTTTTTATTTTCACCTACATTGAAACACTGTTTTAGATAAAGAGGAAGGAGTTTGATTTGTTTTGTGATCTAATCTGAAAATTTTTTTTTGAATATAAAATTAAATCTATTTACAGTTACTGATGTGATAGTTTGTTTAATCTGTCATATTTTATGTCTTCCCATTTTAATTTTTAAAGTCACTATGTGCTTTGTTTCCTTTGCTTTGTTTTTGTGCTTTGTTTACTTTGTTTTTGTATGTAGTTCTTTTGAAATTAGAAAGGTTTGTATTTTTATTCTAAAGCTGACCTTTAAAATTATAAATGTATACAATGTCCCTAGTCCTCTTTAGACATATCTATTATTTTTCAGTGAACAATGTTTCCTTTTCTTTTTTCTTTTTCCCCCTTTACTACCTAATATTAGTCAATAGGATTATTTTTCTTAGTATTTACCTTTTCATTATTAAATACTATCCTTACAGTATTTTTTATTTGATTTATAAGCTTTGGATAATTTTTAATTCCCAGCTTCTGATGAGCCAATCAGCAAACTTAATCTACTTCCTGGGGTTTTTTCCCCTTTCCTCCCATTTTTTTAGTGGTTGTACCATTCCTACATTGTTAGCTCATATGGTATTTAGATTCTGTTTCATTCCCATATTTTCTTTTGTTAAATAGAGCCAGTCTTTTGTAGCTGTTTTCTCATTTACTTTTTGCTGAAGTTTATGTTCTATTAGCTTCATCAAGAAGGGTTCATGAGAACTTTTCCTGACTTAATTGTTGGTAGCTTTGTACCTTAATTTTCACCGAATATAACATTCTTTGTTGGTATTTTCTTTCCTTGGATATCTTGTGGTTATGGTTCCACTGTCCTTAGGTGGTGAATGTTAGGACAGAAAAATCTGAAGTCAGACAATTTTTTTCTCCTTCTAAGTGACTCGAGTTTTTACCAGCATACCCAAAAGACCTGTTCTTTACCTTCGAAGTACAGAGATTTTTTATTATGATATGGCTTCATATTGACCATTCTGGATAAATGTTTCCAGGCACACAGTATGCCCATTTGCTGTATAAATTCAAGTCTCGTTGTTTTTTTGGGTTTTTTTTTTTTTATTTCATGAATTATACCCTTGAATATCTATTTTTTTATAGTTTCGATTTTCTCCTTCAAAAATTCCTATTATAAGTATGTTGAATCTCCACTGCTGTCCTCTATATCATTTCTCTGTAAATGTTCCTTATCTTCAGTTCCATTTGTTTGATTTTCTCATATCTTTATCGTGTTTCCTAATGTCTTCTCTTCGTGTTCCAATTTCATTTTGATTTGTAAAAGGGTTTTTTTCCCTACCACTTCTTTTGAGTTTTACAAGCTCACAGTTCATTTCCTTTTAATATCTTACCATCTCTTCCTGAGTTCTTATATTTCTGCTTTATGATCTTCCTTCATAGAGGTGATTTGTTTTTATGTATGCATTCTCATATTTGCTGTTTTTCCCTACATTTTACCTTGTTGTGTCTTTCTATGTTAGTTACTTATGGTTTCATAGCCCAACAATTTACAGAAGGATGCTGGGAGAGAAGATGGAGGGCCATGCCTGCCAAATCTCAAAACCCAAAGGTTCCATTTCAGCATTACCGGAGTTTCCTTCTCAAATGGCTCCTTGATACAGCCCCACCTTCTTCTCTGAACCAAACCCAGTCCCGGAGGACTTCCAAAGCCAGCCCTACTCACAACTCCTCTCTCCTTCCCCTGTATTCACTTCCACTGGCATATACTTCAGAATGAATCCTTCACCTTAGGAAGCAGATTTTTACATTTTCTGAGCTCTGTCCCCACTGAGCCATTTAGCTGTTATCTATGATTCTTTCTTATACTTCCTTCTGGGCAGCTTCGGTCCTCCCCAGATCCTGTGACACTTGTTTTGTACAAAAGCTAAAGGTTAAGTACTTCAGGGTGTGCTCCTCACCTTCAGGAAGTTGGCTTTTGCTGGTGCTTTCTGAAATCTTACTACTGGTTTTACTCCATAGGGCATCTGCTTTTCTCAGCAGATTTTGGGAGTCTGCAGATTATACCAGTCCCCTAGTTTTGGTGAAAATGCAGTTTTCAGGTTCATTTATTATTTCATTCACCTTGTATCATTAGTATGATATCCAGAAACAGAAATGGAAAGAAAGTATCTCATGGTTTCAAGTTTATACTGAAAGTCTATACTCATTTCACAGATGAAGAATCTGAGGTCCAGAGAGATTAAGTAATTTGGTCAAGGACACACAGCTGATGAATGGTAGAAATGGATTTCAGCACAGTCAGACTGACTTCAAAGTCTACCATCTTCAAAGTCTACCTGCCACATTGTCTCACAGCCACTGTATTCTCCATACCACCTCGTTTCCCTTGGCAAGCCTAATTAATCATGGCAGGGTTATTTCTCCCAACAGAAATCTCACAGTGGAAAATATTCTCTAGGTAGCCACCAGAGTTGGTATCTGATGTGAAATCTAATTGTTACTCTAGTTTTACCCTTTCATGTCTCACTGTGAATATGTTTAGCAAATCCTCTGAGTAGATGTTGACTGCAGAGAGCACAGGCATACCTCAGATATTGCAGGTTCTGTTCCAGACCACCACAGTAAAGTCAATATCAGAATAAAGTGAGTTACACAAATTGCTTAGTTTCCCAGTGCATAATAATTTATGTTTATACTATACTGTAGTCTATTAAGTATGCAATAGCATTATGTCTAAAAAACAATGTACGTACTTTAATTAAAAACTACTTTATTGCTAAAAAATGCTAACCATCATCTGAGCCTTCAGCAAGTTGTAATCATTTTGCAAAACAGTATCAAAAACACTGATCACAGGTCATAATACATAGAATGAAAAAGTTTTAAATATTGTGAGAATTACCAAAATGTGACACAGAGACATGAAGTGAGCAAATGCTGTTAGAAAAATGGCACCGATAGACTTGACTGAAACAGGGTTGCCACAAACCTTCAATTTGTAAAATATGCAATATCTGAGAAATGCAATAAAGTCAAGTGCAATAAAATGAGGTATGCCTGTAGAGAACTGTTAAGGATAAAAAGGCACAGACAAGAGGGGTGGGGAGAACAGGAGAAAAAAGAAAAAGGCTTCTATCAGAATACAGACTTTTTACATTAATTTAAGCCTAGCCCTGGATACCACCAAATTGCAAATTTAAATTTAGATATTTGGTACTGATGAATATAGCAAGAGAAATCTTAGTTGTCTATAGTAAGTTACTTGTTTCATGAGTGGCTCTAACCAGGAAATCAATCTAGGTTGTGTCACTTAGGAAATCAGTTACTATTTAAAGAAAACTCATTATCAACCAGGCACTTTATTAGATGGCTTACATTGTTTACAGAATAAGAATAACAGCATTTATTAAACTGTTTCTATGCACCAAGAACAATGCTAAGAACTTTACTGTATTAAGCCACATAATTCTCATAACATAATGAAGTATGTGCTATTGTTAATCCATCTGACAGTTATAAAAACAAGTCACAGAGAATTTAAATAATTTTCCCAAGGTCACCCAACTAGGAACTTCAGAGGCAGAATTTGAATGTAGGCAGTTCCCTAGAGCCAGTCTTTTAGCATGGCAACTTTTCGGAATGCATATGTAGCCTGATGGCAGAACTGACTGTATCTCCACCTATTTGCTTCTTAAACAGAATATATCATGGTGTTGCCAAGACAACGCCTTGCTCTGTTAACTGTAAACGTCAAGCCTAATGACTTCATCCAAACCACGGTTTCAGTAACCACATATGCTGACTCACAAACCTCTCTTCTGGGTTTGAATAACCAATTGCCCACTGAATTTATCCAGTAGAGGTTAGTTATCCCACAATCACTTCTAACTCAATACATTTTCCCCCAGATTCGTTCCTCTTCCTTTAGTGCCTTTCTCAGTGAAGATCCCCACTACCACACCAGGAGTCTGAGTAATATTTTTATAGTGTAAATTATATCATGGCATTCTCCTGAACAAAATTCTTCAATGGCTTCCCATTACACTAAAAGTGCAATCCAGAGTTTTACGGGGTGCACGAAACCTATGTCACCAGCTCCCTTCTTACCTATCTCATCTCTCCTTTCGTTTCATCCCACCTCAGCTCCAACCAAACTGGTCTTTTCTTATTCCTTAAAACCACTAAACTCATTTTTAACTCACAGCATTTGCACTTATTTTTCTCTTGGCTTAGAATGCTCTAAACCCTTAGTTCATTCTGATCTAGGCTCAAATGTGGTCCTCCTCAGAGAGGCTCTCCCTGGCCACATTACCTGAACTATAAAATAGTTATCCTCCTTGCCCCAATAACTCTCTAACTCTAATGTCTTACTGAGCTTTATAATTTCTTCATAAGACTGAAAATTTAGGGGAAAAATGTATGTACATATAAACTTGCCTATTACTTGGCTCTCTAATTGAAATGTAAGCCCTTCAGAGTAGACCTTCATCTTGTTTTACAGTAATATTCCAACAATTAGGACAATGACTAAAAACAAAGTAGGTCCACAGTACTGCTTGAATGAATTAATCGATCCAGTCATCTAACCCAGAAACCTGGTAATTATCTTTGGTACTTCCCTTGCCACCCATTCTCCATAACTATTCAGTCACCAAGTCCAACACAAGTCTTAGTTAGGCTCTCTTTACTTAGTCAGATTTTAATATTAGCCTCCTAATAGATTTCTGTCTCTTGTGAGACATTCTTATCCCATCCATCACCCACACTGCTGCTAGAGAAAGCTTCCTAAAGTCCAGAACAAAATGAACATTAGTTCATGACACTCCTTCCTATAACAAAACATCAGTATTTCTTATAGCTTTTAGTACTAAACTCAATCATCTTATTTCAGCCCTCAGCCCCTTAATGATATAACTTCCTGCCTATATTTCTAGTCTCACATTCCATACCTTCCTAATAAACTTCACTGCTTGGCAATATCCTGTGCATATTATCACATATTATTGCTGGGAAGGTTGGCACTGACCATGATTCCACTGGCAAAGGACAACTGGACCCTCCACATAAGGACTTTCCTAGACTCTTCTCCCTGAGTCTCTTCCCTAGACTGATTTTAATCTGTATCCTTTTGCTGTAATCTACCATAACAGAGTATAACAGATTTCATGAGTCCTGTGAGTCCTTCTAGAGCATTATTGAGCCTGAAATTGGTCTTGGGGACCCTCAAACTTGCAGTTGGTGTCAGAAGTAAGTGTGGTCTTTGGGACTGCCCCCTAATTTACACTGGTTTACACGTTTCTTCTCAATGATTTATCTTCTCACTCCATGGTACTTCCTACTCTTTTTTTTTTTTCCTTCCTACTCTTGATACTTAACTTTTCCTTGAATTTCTTGCCATATCAAAGCTTACAAAAAGTCATTCTTTCAGAGTCCTGGTAAGTATGTCCCTCCATGCCAAGTTTACGCATCTTACAAGACTCAGTTCAAGTGTTACCTCCTCTTTAAGCCTTCAGTTCAATTTTTGGTTTGTTGTTGTTTTGTTACATACTAATGACGAATAGATCCTTTCTCAGTGCTAATAAAAATCACTCTTCTAGAAACATCTTAAAATGGAAACAAATAGTTCCAGTACAGCCAGAGGCAAGGATGACCATTATTAAACTTTGTTCTGCAGAAACCTCCCAGCCAAGTCCCAGAGCTCTGGAAACCAGACTCATGCGTCCCCGGGTAGAAACCTGGTGGATCCTTCTGCCAAAAATCAACACTTCCCAAGAGGAAAGACCTAGAGAAGGTGAAGTACGGAGATTCCTCAATGAAACCAGTAAGTCCACTAGCCCCACTCACACACACAGAGCTTTCAGTCATCCCTTTGGTGCCCCACTCTTTAATATTAACAGCGAGCCAGGGATCACCAAGCATGTGAGGACAACCTCTAACAGACAGGATGGAAGCAGGAAAAGGAACTTCTAGGAGACAGAGACTGGCTGTCACATCTCTTTACAGACCATGAAAAGGCCATTTACACACTTTTGTCACACCTTAGCAGCTGGAGATATGGACATACATCTCCATTTTGGGCTTCAGATTTGAAACAAGTGATACAAAGAAGCAGACAGAGGAGAATGTGTCCACCGTCCAGTGATGACCACAGTGGCCCATACTCCTCCTGGGGAGTTGCTCTACCTGTGGTCTTGGTCCCTAATTTCCCTGGTTTCTGTTCTTAGTAACCTGATTCTCTAGACTTCCTGGCAATTCTGGGAACCACAGAATAGCTTTCAACAAAAACCTTTCTGCTTTTTAAAAAACCAGAATCAATTTCAGTTGCTCACCCTCAAGCACCTATCTTACACTGATCTCCAAATTATATTGTTAGGTGAAAAGCAATATGATAAGTATAATATCATTCAAATAAAAGCAAAAGCTATCTACAAAAAAAAAAAAAAATCAGTCTTCTAAGCCTGCAAGGCTAATGTTCAGATATTGGCACAGGCACCAACCTTACTTGCCTTTCATTTGAAACCTATATAATAAGCAGCACTGATATTATCACTAGCTAGGAGAAAAGAAAGACAGGCAGAGGGAAGATGAGAGGGAGATGAAAAGAGAGACAGACAGGAAGTGGGGGGAGAAAGGGGGACAAAAAGGAGAAATTGTGTCTCCATAGGTGCTAAAACTAGTGGCTATATAATTGACTCTGTGGTGGAGTAGAGTATATGCCTAAACAAACAGACATGGGAGAGCCAATGGTTACACTTGTTTTTACAAGTACAGAGAGCCAAAGAACCATTTTACCTGTCAACATTCAATGATATTCTATCACAAACTGGAGGAACAAGGGTAGTATTATGTTTACCTTTCAAAATGTAAGGATTCTTACATTTCTTAGAAATTAGTAGCTTAAAAGATTTTTTTTAAGTTATCAATTTTTAGATAAAAATAATGAGTAATATCATTTAACAGAGTGTAATAAATTACAGTATTAGCACATTATTAATTAACTAAATTAATATAAAAAGCACTTAATTTTAACAAATTCTCACTGTTTAAAATTTTCATATATCTGGGTCAGTTAAGTCACCAAAGCTATATTCTTTCTAGTTTGTAGGAATGAAAAAAATAAAATGATTGTTTAAAATAAAATCAGAGTTGTACATGAGGAAGATCATACAGGCCTCAATATACTTTTCTTTTCCTTGCCAATTTACCCAAATTGACTTAATAACTAGGTAAGTGCCCAATATCCACTTTCCATTGTTCTATATAGTCTCAGCCAAATCGTCTGTGCCAGAATTAAGACTCAAATATAGGCTTCTTGAATTCCAGCTCACTGAGTTAAGGAACTAAAGGAAGTTGTTTAAAACCAACTATTTTATTTTATTTTTTCAATATTATCAGTATATAGAAAAAGGAAAGGATCCAGAGTATTTTTTTTCTACTAAACTTTATCGTATGCTCATCATGTATGTAATAGCCATGCACTAAGCACTTTACATGTGTTCTCATTTTACCCACACAACAACCTATGTAGTAAGAATTATTATTATCCTCACTTTTAAGTTTCTGAAATTGAGGTCAAAGTATGTAAGGAACTTGCTCAAGGTCACATAACTGGTAGGCATTGGAACCTGGGCATAAACCCAGAATTCTGGCTCCAGAACCCCTGTGCACCACTGTCACTGGGTATGTTAGAAGAGGAAATTGTGACTTTAAAGTATTCTTAATGTAAGTACATCTATTTTGGATAAAGAAATAAAAGCAACTTATTTATAAAATGAGAAATGAAGCTTTAACCTACGTGTAAAATTTTTGGTTAAGTGTCCATAAGGGGTTTTGGCAGAAAATGCTTGGAGTTACTGCAACTAGAATGAGCTGCTTCTTACAAACACATTTTTGGGTTAATTTCCACAGAAAATACTCTTCTTGGAGACACGCATTTTACACAGAGATTTCTACATCTGTGGTTTGCACACCTAGGGATCATGAACCTGAGGAGTGCTATGTATGTTGACAATTAGCTTACATCTCATATGGTGTAAGGTATCAATCACATAGAGGTGTTGTAACTACGCCTACCTCAGTGGCAGCCAGCCCACCAACAGAGTTATAAGGAAAGTAGACTGTATCATATAAGAAAAGGGAACTTTCTGTCAAATCCTTGGAAAACTCAGTCTTAAATAATTTTTTCTTGAAATAGAATCATCTATTCATTTGGTTATACCTAAACCTCGGTTATAAAACAAATATAAGATTTATATTTATGAACAGGATATTTTAATGGTTTTCTTAGCTGTGCTAAAAGTTAAAGGAAGAACTGTAAACATGGCAAATAACAGATGTTTATCTCTGCATAGTCTTAAAGTCTCACTAAAATGAGAATAAGGAAATGTGGTTTAATACTACATAGGCAAAGTGAAAGGGTAGAAGAGACAACAACAGATAAGAGATATCAACGAATTTTTGAAAGATGAAAAACACATGAAGGAATTAGCAGAGCTGACAAAACTGAACACTAAGGGCTTTCAGAAGGAAGTGCTAATGACGGGCAGGCCAGTTCACACTGAAAAGTCCTGAAAAGGCTCAACAACTGAAGGCTCCAAATCACTGAATTCAGGAGAGAAGCATGAGGCATCATATGGGAGAGAGGGGAGGATCTGAAAATCTGTATAAGAAGCTTTGAGAGCAAAACTGAAGATTAGAGCCTACTTATGTAGAAACACTGAACCAATCCTAGCAGAAGAGGGAAAAGAAGCGCCATAATGAGAACAAGGGAATTCAGTAAAAATCTACATACTAAACGGTGAGACGGCAACCCCCCCCCCCCACCAAGAACCTCTTTATATCATTTAAGTCCAACAACAGTGGCAACCAGGATTATATTCTACAAGTAAGAAATTGGAGGATTCTTCTCTAAAGAAACTGGACAGCCTTAGACATTTGCGGTCCAACAACGAGATGGTCAGCAATGCTCCTCATTTATCACGCTCTAGGTAAACTATACCAGTTAACAAGCCCACCCATGCAAAAAGAGTTTCCAAGCATATTTTTATTGCCTTGCTTTTAAATGATAACACAGGTAATACAGACTTATGAAGAATTTTTCCAACATAAAAAATAGACCAAAGCAAACCAAAATTTGTGGGAAACAAAGACGATACAGGGAGCAGAATAAAAGTTCAAAAAAATTATTTTTATCTTTGGAAAGCTGAGTAGATATTACATCAAAGAAACAAGAACAAAATGTTATTTTTTAAGACACAATCTGAGTGAGAAAACTCTTAACAATTTAAATACAGCGCAAGTAAATAATTTAAATATTTGGGAAGAGTGACTCATGAAAATCTGATATAAAATGTAAAGGAAACAAAGACAGGAAATCAGAGCTAAAAATAAGAAAATACGGAGCTCAATCCAGATCCAATATCTGACCAACAGAACTTGCAGAAAGAAGAAATAAATACGTCAGAGAGAAAAAACTAACACAGGAAAATTCCCAGAAAAATGAAAGATATTTCCCCATTGAAAAGGCCTAATGACTACTCATCAGAATACCTTGAAAAAAGACCTGTAACAAAACACGTTATTGCAAAATTTCAAAATATCAAGGATCAACAGCTGATCTTAAGGTTTAAAGTGGAAAATTAAAAGGTCATACATAAAGAATCAAGAATTAGTATAACATCAGATTCTTTAAGTGCAAGCCAGAAGACAATAGATGGAAGTCTTTAAAATTCTGAGAGACAACTATTTACAGCCTAAAATTCTATACCCACCCAAACTACCCTCAAGCATATGGGTGAAATAAACACATTCTCAGAAATGCAATGCTGCAAGAAGTATACCACCTAAGTACACATTCTCAGGATGCTAGTGGATGATATGCTCCACTCAAATTAGGAAATGGACAATGCAGAAGGAAAATATGAGTTCCAAGATACTGGATCTAACACAGATGAGAGACATCAACTTTACAAGAAGCTTAGACAGCTACCAATCCATGGTAGAACAGAATCTTATTTTCCAGAAGAAATATCTCCAAGAAAAAAAAAATCGAATGGTTAGAGTATTTGGTGTACTTTTTCAAAAATATTTTTCAAAGAAGTTTTAAAATTCTTTCGGAGTATCTGAGAATTAGTCAGTGCCATAGAAAACAAAACAAAACAAAAAAAAAAGGAGGAAAACTATACAGAAAGGACAGAAGAAAAGAGGGTGAAGAGGGGGCATAGAATGGTGTAAAAATGTTATACCCTCTTCATCAAAAATAGGAAGTCAATACAATATATAAGCACATTATTAAGAACTATGGAGAGTAAAACCAAAAGGAAGTTTGAGTAAAGGACTCCAAGACTAGGTAAGGTCAAGGGATATTATTTTCTGTTATATATTTTGTAGCACAACTTGACTTTTTAAACTATATACCTGTATTACTTTGATACTTTTTTTAAGTTTTGGCAACTATCATAAGCACCAATAAATATTTATATTTATTTCTGAGAAGTCTAATTTGGGATCATCTCTAGCTCAACTAGACATATTCAGCAGTATTAAGGTTGCAAATGATATTTGTAATCATTATCAAATCACAATTTCTCTGAAAATGTTTTTCTAACCTCCTGATTAGATATTGTATTATTGTATCACGCCAATTCAACAACAACAAACTATTTTAGGAAAACAGTACTTCTAAGTTTCTAATAACATACCACTACTTTCATTTCATTTTTGTGCTCAAAAGTACTCAATTTTATAAAGTCAAAGAGGTTTTTAAAATATTTTTCTTTTTGTTAAAAACTCAAAATAAAATTTTATGAAGTCTGAAAAGTAAGATGTTCACCCTGAAATAAAAAAGCACATTTTGTATTCTGTAAATGAAATCTTAAGGTTGAAAGGAATATTATTTCTTTCATTTACTCCTTTCATTGCTTCTGACTTTTTTTTTAAAAAAATCTATTCATAAATATTCAGTATTCCTTATATCTTTCTTTGTCTGGGTTTTTAATATTTGGATAATGACACATTTTATAAATTATTAAACTCATAACACTAACAGATGACAACTGTAAAGCAAGGGTATGTGTAATGGAAAGAAGTGGGGTTTTTTTTTGATGTTGTTGTTTTCTTGGGTCAGACGTGACAGGCCCAAATTCAGCTCTTAGCTATATAAGCCTGGGCAAGCCCCTTCCTTGGGCCTCAGTTTCTTCATCTATGATACCTACCCTACACGTTCATTATGAGGATTAGAATCACATACGTAAAATTCCAGCAAAGGACAAGACACAAGATAGATATTTAATAATGGCAATTCTCCTTCTCTTTCTTATCTTCTCTTGTCCAAGAGGCCTAATTTTAAAGAATTTGTAGACTTTATAGTCTAAATACCTGAGTTCAAATCTTGGTTCTTCCATTTATTAGCCTGCAACCCTTGGGGTAGTTATTTATTCTTCTTAATCTTGGTTTCAGCAATTCATGGGCATAATTATAAAAACCCTGCAATGAGGTAGTGATGAAGAAAATGTATATTCTACTACCACAGTGACTGGTAACATAAGTTCTCAGAAACTGTAACAGTAATGATAGCAAGAAACTAAGAGAGAGAGTTTCTCTCCTCTTCTTGGCTACTTAAAGCAAACTAAAGTAACAGAAATGACTTGGTCAAGAATAGCATTTCATGAAGTTACATGTGACCTGATTTAATGATCTCCCCATAAAAGACAGTTAGAAAATGCCTTCCGTGATACCTTTTAATTCATATATGTGCTATTTGACAGAATACTTAACGTATGTCCATTGGTCAATTTGGTCAATAAATAGAGTACCACCCCCTCCTTTGTGCCCTCTCTCTACCTACATGTATTTTGTTTACTTGTCTTTTTCTACTATTATTCGATTGACTAAATTGACAAGTGACTCCTTGAATTGGTCATTGAACTGAAAAGTTGGTTCTGTCAAGTGAATAATTTGGCAGCCCTGCTGATGATACAAAGCAGAGGAGGAAAAAAAAAAAAAAAAATCAGGACCACGATGATATTTCCTGTAGATCCAGCACAGTTCCAGGGTTTTTCTCTTTGACTTTGGCTTTTTTTTTTTTTTTTTTAACCTTTGACAAAGGCACTTGTTTTTTCACTTTGGGGCCAGAGGCATTATCTTATTCACATTTCGATCACTGGCAATTAGGATATTATGGTGGCAAACAGAAAATATTATTTAAATGTTGTTTAATAAATGAATAAATTAGGGTATATATAGATTCCCAAAACTCTATCACCATACCACCAGAGCAACTAGATAGCAAGCAAAAACCAAACCAAACCTTCAACTACTTTCTAAACCTCTCCATTTGAATTAAATGAAATCCCAAGCCCACTGGTATTCACATTTTATTTTGTTTCTTAATGATGTAAATCTAGACGGAACATTTCATATATGCCTGTGTTGTTTCAAGAAGTGCAAAGGTAATTCAGTCAGTTTGCCACCCCCAAGAACTCCCACTTAAAATGAAGTCACAAGCAAAGCCTTTTTACTGTACAAAACTTCCCTTTTACAGAGAGTGTGCTTAAAAAGGTAAGCAATTTCACAGACAGAAGATATGAATAATTCCTCAAAGGTCATATTTCCCCCCAAATTCGTTTCTTCACCCTTACATTCTCATTGTACTGGGTAGAATTTTTTATTGTTTAATGTTGAATTTAAGGTCATGACGACTTGAAGTCATGTACTTTTGCTGTCTGGAAGCTGACTTTTTATATAAGTAAATAAGTAACAAGGTAACATTCTTACCTTGATCTTGTGCATGAACAGCACCCCCTGACACACATAGTACAATAAAATGAAGAAGCAGTTTCCTAAGAAAAGAAAAACAATTGGGAAAAACTTAGTTGGACATTCATGACCTATAAATCATAAAATTCAAAATGCACTCTAGTGCAAGATTAAGAATTGAGCTATTATTTTAATTAACACAGTATTTTAATACTCATATTGGTTAAAAGCAAGGGCTCTGAATTCAAGTTCCAGCTTTGCCACTTACTATGTGTCTTGGGCACCCCTTTTATTACTCTGTGCCCTTGTGTCTCCATCTATTAAGTCTATCTCATAAAGGTTTTTGAATATTAACTAAAAAACTTCATGTAAAGTACCCCAAACAGTACCTGGCACATAGGAAAAACTCAATAAATGTGAACTATTATAGGTGAAATTATTATTAGTAGTATATATTATGTCAAATCACCATACATGTAATTTTACACGAAGTATTACAGATTGGCACAAAATAATACAACTTAGTCACTTAACCACAGTGATTATAAATTGATGGAACCAGTTATTTGCTTAAATGTTTTTATACAAAATCTATTTGCAGATCATATTCAAATCACTCGCACTAGATTCACGACTCTTTGGTTCTGAAAATACTAACGACCTGTAGATGTCAACATTGACCATTGTGATTAGCAGTAATTGTGAACACGGTACTCAACCACTACAAATCAAAATATTCATTCACATTGATTAGCAAGGTAAAAATACTTTGTGATTTTTTTTAAAAAATTATTTATTTATTTATTTATGGCTGTGTTGGGTCTTCGTTTCTGTGCGAGGGCTTTCTCCAGTTGCGGCAAGTGAGGGCCACTCTTCATCACGGTGCGCGGGCCTCTCATTATCGAGGCCTCTCTTGTTGCGGAGCACAGGCTCCAGACGCGCAGGCTCAGTAATTGTGGCTCACGGGCCCAGTTGCTCCGCGGCATGTGGGATCTTCCCAGACCAGGGCTTGAACCCGTGTCCCCTGCATTGGCAGGCAGATTCTCAACCACTGCGCCACCAGGGAAGCCCCTGTGATTTTTCAGTTTAACCAAACTTTTGATAGATTTTGTTGATTAGTCTTCATAATTGGCTTTACCTCCCAACTGAAAATCATAGAGATTGTTTCAAAAAGTAATGATGAGCATACTGAAAACTATTTTATTACCTAGTTTTTCTTGCCAATATAGACTCTGATTCTGTTTAGTCTAACTCAGAGACTCCTCAAATGACATTTCTGAAAATACAGTTCTGCAAGGAATGATTACAGAGCCCTCTGAAAATCATTCTTATTAAGTTCCTGGTGTGCTAGTAGTAATTGGTACATTTTCTATTTATCACTAATACTATGTTTTTACCTTTATCAACAAGAATAAGGAGCATGTTAACGTAACAAAGTAAGCCAGTATAAACTTATACTATTATAACTGTATGTTTATACACAATATAAAATTATACTATTCTCTTTGCTATAATGGACATATTATTTGTATTAGAATAGTATTAAGCATTTTTTCAGTAAGCGAAAAATGTACATTCTATGGTCATACTTAGTACAGAGCACAGCTTTTAAGACTTTGATAGAATACTTAATAGTCATTAACTCTACAAACTCATCAACTGAATCATTATAGAAATTTCAACGGATATGGGCAAATAGTTGGACCATATATTTTAATGAAGCCTATAAAAGATTCCCATATATGGTGTCATCCATGAAATGGTTCTCAAATGTTAGTTTGCCAAAGAACCACCTGAGGCTTTTTTGAAAAATCCAGATTCCGGGCCTTCCCACAGTGACTATGATTCATAAATTTGAGGTGGATCCTCAGCACGTATACATTTTTAACTACGTGATTCTAACATCGATTGCATATGTACCAAACTCTGAGGAAAAAACAATTTAGAATATCTACTATTGATAGTTACATTGTACTTAAAATAACCTAATATTTTGCTTAAATCACATATATCTAATTTTATGACCTGACACAAATAAGGTTCTTTGACCCTTTTAAAAAAAAATCCTTTTCTACTGCTCTAGATCATGGTTTTTCAAACATGAGTGTGTATCAGAATCACCTGGAGGGCTTGTTAAAGATTTCTGGGCTCCACCCTGAGAGTTTCTGACTCAGTAGGTCTAGGGTGGGACTCAAAAATTTGCAATTATAACAAGTTCTCAGGCAATGCCGATGATGCAGATGTGGGGAATCACACACCGAGGACCACTGTTCTGGAATAGATGATGCTCAAGAGATGATGTGAGGCCAAGTTGTTTTGCATCTTTTTACCGTAGCTGCATAGTGGAATCACCTGGTGATTTTTCAAGACTACTAATACTTGGGTTCTTCCCTCCCCACCCCCACCCTCAGAGATTCTGATTTTAGTTTGTCCTACAGGGATTTTTAAACACTTCTCAGGTGATTCCAATGTGCAACGTTGAGGACCACAGTGTGAAATTAAAATAATTTCCTTGGGTTCTCCAGGATGGATCCCAATGTGATCTAGAGTTTGAGTAAAAGGAGGCTCTTTTCCTTTCAGATTTCTATTTTCAACTGGCAGGATGTACATCGGTAAGACTAGAAAATAGCTCAAGATTCCGGTCACTGAAGGACAGTATATCAGAAATATGCTGTTTTAACAGAAAATGGAACATGAAAGGATGCACTTCTCACCTGGCCAAAGTAATCCGGCTCACTGAGAGCTTAGAAATAACCCACAGGCACTGTTCCATCCAGAATAAAGCTAACTAGTGAAGAGTATAATAACTAGCATTATTCACTTGGCAATTCAGCCAACTCACAGACTTCCCCAATGACCTCAGGGGAGAAAGATGGAAAATAAAGTTCTTTCTAGATATGTTAACAAGTCTATTCCTGGCGTGAGGCAGGAAAACCTGAACACATCAAACATCATCCCTTAGCCAGGTGATTTTAGGAGATTATGACAAATCAGTTGAGCCACACCTTAGGTAAGCGTACCTATATACTAATTTGATGACTGAGAGAGAGAGAGAGATCAGTGATATGAAATAGAGATTTTCTTTCTCTTTTTCTAATTCTGCCCCAAACTTCTGGTCAACTGTCGGGTTGTACCCCGCAGTCTGGCAAGCCTCAGAGTTGTCCAACCTCTAAACTGAAAAAAGAGCCCCAAAACAGCGACAGAGGAGACATCAACGGCTTATTGGACAGGGGATCTTACAAGTCTGAAGCAAGAGGTCCTGGAGCAACACCCGCACCGTACCTAGCAGACAGCAAGCAGGACACAGCAGCAACCTGCCAGCGGGAGAAGGAGGCTACCCTTTATAGGGAGAATTGACATCAGGTTGGCTCATCAGTTACCAGGGAAACCAGCGGCTGGGGCAGTTACTAATTAAGTCCTATAATTAAGAAGATTGGATAGTCATGTGAGTGAAGCAGGGCCTGGTCGAGCAGGGGATGTACAGAGAGCAAGAGAACAGCCATCTTGAATGGCCTGACATACAACTACGGAAGAGCAGGAAAAGTCAAGTTCCTCACCAGGTGTTCAAGGCCCTTATCATTCAGCTTCAACCTCCTTTCTTTTTTTAGCACTATGGACCAATTACATCTGACATCCCAAAGCTCCAGCCATATCATGTTATTCTCTACTCCACGGACAGACCTTGGAAGTGCCTGAAAAGCTCTCAGTCTCCACCTGTCAGAATCTTCAGTATCATCAAAGCCTAATTTGAATACCTGCTCCATGAATTTTCCCATCATCCCTAAAGAGGACTGGATCTTTTCCTCACCTCTGTACTCTTGATGCTTTAATTTTAACTTTATCATAGCCCATATATGTTGTACCTTTTATGATTAATTAGTAAGTAAATATCTGAGCAAGTAACAGGTCTTCACCTTTTATCAATTTCTTACATAAAATTGACACAATAAATATTTTTAAACAGGAACGGAATAATAGTAAGATCTCTCAATGACTGAGGAATTCAATTCTTCCCTATGAACCAAATTCTTTTAACACTTAAGAAAAGTAAAGTAAAATAAGGATACTTTTAGTTGGATGTCCAAAGAGAGAAAGAAGAATTTTTAAAAAAAAAAATCTGCTGTGGTAGGGTAAGTGGAAGGCTTCTTCTTTTTCATTTTAACTGTTTTTTCTCATCTCTGAAGTTGGAACACAGAGAAGAGATCAAGCTTAATTGACATAATCAGTTTGGTAAAGAGCCCAACTCTATCACTGAATAAAATGGATGTCTAATGAATCCAAGCTTTCTGGGAAATGTCTAGTTGAGCTGGGCTTGTTTATTTCTTTGCTTTTGCTCCCCCCCTCCCCACGATATTACATTTATGATACATTTACTTAATTAAGAAAAAAATATCACATTTCCACATTAGCAGATGATAGAGTTCTCAAGGGTAGCAGCTGTGCTTTGGGCTTCTCTGCTGTTGTGCTGTGCAGATCATACTAGACATGCTGGAGTCCTTAAATAAGTTAAAATTAAAACTATTAAGTTGTTGCAGAGAAAACAACATGCTTAATAAGAAAATAACACTAGACTAGGAGTCAAAAGGCTAATCCTGGTCCTATTTCAAACTCATTCTGTGACCTTGGGTGGGTTATTTCAAGTTTCTGAGTCTTAGCTGACTCATCTATTATGTGATGACATAATATAAATTTTATATTTTAAATTCCAAGTATAAAACCCCCAAATTTGTGTGTATGGCGGAATCCTATTAATATACTGGCATTAGAGGACAAAGATCAAGCTACGTTTTTGGCAAGATGTTGTATAAATCACTATATATAAAGGGCATGTTGTTTAAGCACAGCTGGGGAAAGGTCCTCTTATAGTTCTGGCCAATTCTTTTTTAATTAAGTAACCTAAAATAGTCTACTTTGCTAATTTGTTCATACATTTAGTGTACCCTAATAAAAAGTCTAGTGAGTGTATTAAATATGAATATTTTTCAAATATTCAAACCATGCCTGTTTTTGTTCATTTTTTTGTATGTCTGGACCATGTGTCATTAATATAAAGTAACAGAAGTACATATACTCAGACATTTAACAAAATCAGACCAGGTCTGAAAGAAGTTAACAATATGGTAAGAAACATTCAATAAATGTTCAGAAAATATAACCCATAATATTACTGAGGATATATAACAAAATGTGAAATACTCTGTGTGTCTGGTCTGCTAGCCACATTTTCAGTTTGACATAAGCCACAGTCAAAACATGACCAGACATGTGAAGGGTGAAGGCCTTGAGGGGATCAAGCAGGAAATAGATATCCAAAGACCATACTCAGAATATTTAAGGAACTAATATCCATCCCAGGCATCTTCCCTAAATAATTCTTAGAGCTATTCAACTTTCTCTTTATCTAAAGGGTTTAAGTTACTTCAGGGGAATTTCAGGCATCTTTTTGTTTAGGGCACCCATGAGACTTTCAGGTTTTATGATATATGTCCTCAAGTTACTGATGCTCATTCCTACACAGGTTCAATTTGTGAATAAGAAAATTTTTTTTTTTTTTACTGAATTGGCGATTTTCATTTAAACCAACTGGAAAAAGTAGACTAATCTGAAAAACATACATGTAATATACGTCAAGAATTTCAACAATTTCCATCACACTGCGTTTACAAGCCAAAAAATTCTCTAAGTCATGACAGCTTTACAGATTTTGCTCTTTACTAGCTGCTAAGATCCAGTAATAGTAAAATTTCTGTACTTTGTTCCCAAAATAACTGAAAAACAGTTCTTATCCCAGGAGTAGGGAGTAAAGTGTTGTCAAAAACTTATACACAATGAATTCAACTCAATAGGTACTTGTATAACTAATCTAGTGTGAAACATACTAGAACTTTTGGTTAAATTCCAAGCATACAGGCAACTCATGAAATGCAAAGGAGACAAATATGCTTGAGGACTTCAAGTGATCAAAATGCCTAGAGTCCAGTCAGTAGCAGGGAAGAAATATACACTTAAAATAGTCTCTCCTTGCAATACCACAGAGATTGTTAAACTGATTACTGCCTAGCCTAGCAAAGTTTCTGGCACACACTACTGTTAAATAAAGATTTTTAAATGAATGACTGTATCAATCTTCAGTCAATGAGACTATCAGGTGGTCTTGAGTTTCAACAAATATATAACTTCTCTGACATTTTCCACCTGCACACTGACCCCAAGATCAAGAAGCCAGGTGATCCTAACCTCCATTTATTTAGCTAAGAAAGTAAAGGCTTTGCATGATCTAGTCTCTGTTTCTCTCTCCAGACCCAGCTCCAGCCACTTCTCCCCTAGAATGTGTGCTCCAACCAACTTCATTTCTTTCAGGCCCTCAAATGCACTGTGCTGTCTCACCTCTGAGCCTTTTACTGTTCTCTCTGTCTGTAAAGCTCCATGCCTTTTCCACTTAGGTCTGAGTCTAGATTTCATTTCCTTTGGTCAGTCTTTCCTTCCAGTATTACTCCTCCCGATCTTCCCCAACTACCAAGACTGTTAGATGTCCTTCTGTGTATACCCTTATCTCATTTTGTTATACTTGGTTGTTTCATTTTCTGTTTCTTATACTAAACTGGGCACATCGGGAGGGCAGCAATTAGGCTTCTGTCTTGCTCAATCATTGTATCACTTCTGCCTAGAAACATGCTAGACACTTAGCTGGAGCTCAGTAAACATTTGCTGAATAAATGAGTAAATGATGAGTGAATGAATGACAGAATGTTAGCCTTTTATGAGAATGAAAATGAAATCGTCTTTACTTCACTTCTCACTCAGAATTACAAATTCTAAAACAAGTCACAGTTGCAAAGCATGGCAAGGAAACTAGTACAGCTATTTAAATTCCCATAATAAAATTTATTATTCTCCTGCAGCTTCACCGATTACCAAGCAGAATGTATCAATAACACTCAAAATTACTTTCTATAAATTACAATTCCTCTCCCTGAGACATCAGTTTATTTTAAACATTTATTTGAATGCAAAGATAACTAAGCAACTTTAAAAACAGAATTTCATGCTAGCTAGGAAATAGATGTTTACATACCAAACTTTGTTTCCCCCTTTGGTTACAGAAACCCTTTAATGACCATAATAGCCTGCCTGGGAGACTTTCCGGACAATATGTTAAATCAATGTATCTAACACTGACTCTTGGTTTTAATTTTTGTTTTTTATTAATTCCACAAATTCACATTAGGTAATCCAACTAAAAGCAGCCCTTTGAAATAAAATGTCTTTAAGGATCTAGTTTTAAAACTGTACATGTTTCTGGGTGACTAATTGGAATTGTGATTTTAAAAAAACCGCTCCTGCTCTCACAAAAAACATCACCACAGAAGGATGGTGGAAAGTTAAAATCTCAGGGATTTCATGGGGCACTCTAAGGTTTAATTCAGTGGCCTGACATTATCATCAGCTAATCAGCTGCTTCTCCTACGTCTCTTTCCCTATGAGGCTGGTAGCATTAATTTCAAACTGAAGAACTCTTAATTCTTTACAGAAACTGGATTTTTTCAAGAAACAATTTTCTCAGCTCAATCAGTAACTACCTTTCCCCACTTTGCATGTGGGTGATTGGAGCTGTGAGGAGCTGCAATCTGATGTAATCTTGAATTACCGTTAATTTTCTGCAGCCCACCCCCACTGGGAACTGTCATGGAACAAACTGGATATCGCAGGAGGCTGCAAGGCCCCTGGCTGGGAGGCCATCTAGGAGGACAGGAGAGACCAGGGCCTTCACAGGATCCTTCACAGGCAGGATCCCCTACCCACCCTGATGTCTCTCCACAAGGATTTTATTTTCCCCATTCCACACAGTCTAATTTTTCCTCAGAAGTTCCTCGATGTAATCCATTCTCTTTGGTTTCTCTGCCTCCCTCCCCCCAGTCATCTGGACCCAATTTACAAACTCCAAACTGCCCAAGAATTTATGCAGGGCCTTTTCTAGGAGCGTCTGGAAGGGAAGTGTAAACCAGACAAGACAGGGGCTAGGAGCTGAAGATCTGCTTTAATCTGAGAGGTTGGTCACAACTACCATGGGAAATGTTAGCAAAGTGGGCCTCGAGTAGTGGCCAAGGTAAAGCGCTAGGGCCGGAGCTGGCAGGGAGAGCAAGAAGGGCACATGGATGGAGGCGGAGGCTGGACAGGACGCGGAGGACCTCACCCAGCCACTCCTGGTGGCTCTGGATCCGCGGGTACCCAAGCCTCATTCCACCGTTCCACCCGCCCTAGACCGTCGGGAAGATGCGCCAGGTCCCTCAGGATCCGTTGCGCTCCCCACCCCTCTTTCCGGGAGGATCCATGCAAGGGACTTCCACGGGAGAAAAGTGGCGAGAAAGCTGCTTGGGAAACAGATGAGACCTGCGTGAGCCGCTCTGGGTCAGGCGGCTGGCAGAGTCTGTCCTCTTCTAGAACCCTGGCCGAGAAGTGTCAGGTCTCCCGGGCCCTGGGCACCTCGCCGCACGCACGCGGTTGCTGAGGTTACGAGCTTTCCCGCTCACTGAGTCACGCGCTGCGGGCGCGTGGGGATGTGCGTCCTTGTCATTGGGGAAGCCGGCTGCCTGCCCAGGCTTCCAGAAGTCGGAGGAGAGAGGGCTTGAGCCCCAGCCAGGCTCCGCAGCAAGCGGCTGGGAAGCACATGTTCACACAAACACTGCCACAAGGCGGTCTTTCTCCGCACCCCGCCTCCCCTTGGCTGCGCGGTCAGTTCTGCCCCCGGCCCTCCTCCTACCTACTCTCTCGAGGGGCAGCCTAGTGGCAGAGAACGACTGCAGTCGCTTTCGTCCCTCCCGCCCCCGGGGCCAGAATCAAACTTGCGTAACCCACTGACCTCTTCCAGGGGGACCAGGGCAGCCAGCCAAGGCCATGAGCCCACCCCCCACCCCCAATCTACGCTCTTTTCCGAGTGAGGCAGTGGGAGCAGGTACAGCGCCCAAAGAGAAGGTGGGGTGCCAGTCAGGGTCGGCGCGAACACTCCCCGGGAGCAGCAGCCCCGCCCCCCCCCCCCCCCCCCCGCGTCCAGCCCCTTCCGCAGTGACACTCCAGTGACCAGGGCGCAGCCTGGGGCCCAGATGGGCAGCACGCTTGTTGGCCTCCTAACGACTAGAGGAGACTGCCGCTGAGTCCCATGAGTCCAGGAGCGCCCTGATGCCCGAGGTTCTGTGGGCACCCTCTCCCCCTACCCGGCAACACTGCCCCCACGGTCCAGGCTTCGCGCACAGAGCCCAGGGGACACCTAAGCACCCCAGCAGTACCCAGAGTGCACGCCCCGAGGAGCACCGCGGGGAAACAGGACCTCAGCCAGGGCTCTGAGGGAGGAGAAGGGAAGGAGGGCGCGAGGGCGACGGGAGCTGGAGCCCGGGCTGGCGTCCGAGTCCAGCTCCGGAGCTGCGGGAACCACGGCCGCCCGCGTCGGGCCGCCAGCCAGCGGGCTTCTCCTCCCGAGCCGCAGGATCTCTTTAGGATAAACTGTCTGAGAGACCCACTGGCAGGAGGCTTCCTTTCAAACACAGTATTTTACAAATTGAGGAGACAAGAGGAGGATGCCACGGCTGTTCACCGACTCCCAACTTCAAAAAAGTGCCAGGGAGCTGGTGCACAGATCTCCAACGGGCTCAGCGGATCCATGGGGTGGGGAGAGGGGGTGCTCTAACCCCTGCCCTGGCGGGTGGGCTACTTACGTTTCTGCCGTGTGGGAGACCTGTCCACGCCTTGTCCTGCGGGCTCCTAAATGCATTTGTATGCATTTGTCCGTACAGCGAAGCGCTAACGGAAAACAGAAGCCAGCTCCGAACTGCTAAGGGTGCAGGTACTGTCCATGAAAAAGGGGGGGGAAAAAATCACATGAAAACGATGCTCCAAAACCTCAACAATAACCACAAGGGGAGGGGGAAGACGGGAAGGGAGGAAAGAAATAGCACCCGGAGGGTAGGCAGCTAGGCTTCCTAGCTCCCTAGCTCGGTAACACACAAGTCCGGGGGGAGTGCTGCCCTGGGAGGGCGGGCCAGGAGACCTCACTGGCAGGCGAAGGGGCGCCGGCAGCAGCGGGAGCTCGGCTGCGAGTGCAGCCCTCGAGTTCACTTGCGGTTCAAAGACGACTCCGTGACTCCAGTGGAGTCCTCTGCTTTGGGCCTGGGAGGAGAAAGGGGTGGGGGGAGGGAAGGAGATGAAGTGGGGGAGGAAGTCCTTGGAAACAACCCGCGCTGGAACATTTGTCATACAAGTACACACACCCACTTCGGAAATCTAGTCCGTGCTAGGGGACCCCGGTGGCAACTGCAGGCGCTCGGCGTTGACTGCCGCCGGCTGCTTCCCCTGGAAGAAGAGGAGCCAAGCAAATCCGGCCGGTGTTAAATTTCACCGCTCACTGACTTGCAATGACATCACCAAACGTAGTGCACACCTCCCCCTCCGCCCCGCAACCTTCCCCCCACCCCGCGCCCGGCTGGGGCGCCCCTGTCCGCAAGCCCCTGGGCCCGCCGCGCCTGGGGCGCGCTCGCCGCCGCCCCGGCACCACTCCGACCCTCTCGCTTCCCACGCTGTACTCCCTCGACATGCCCGAAGCTTGTAGGTGACTGGTATCCTTCCTCCAAGTGTCCATGTACCGTTTCCTTTTTCAGCAGTCCCCAATTTGATGTTTTCTCTCTTGAGTGTCTCCCATTCCCGCTTTTCTCTATCCTCTTCACACACACCTTCTGAAATCACATTTAGCTCAGCGGCGTCCTTCACTGTCCTCCGACTCTCTTGCTTTTTTTTGCAGCTATGCTTGTGGCCTACGTCGTATTATTAACTGACTGCAAAAAGTTCTCATTAATTCCTTTCCTCCCCTTCATTCCTTCCTTTCAGTCTGTCCCCCGTACTACTTTCTACTGATTCTTCTCTCCCGTAATCCACTTTTCTGCCTTTCTCCTGCTTAAAAGCGTGGACTAATGGTCTGCAGTTATGCAACAAAAGCATAGGAACACACCTCGGCCTTACCAATTTGAATACCTTCTCCAATTTTTGTAATAAATTTCTTTTTCGATGTAAGTCCCCATTCTCTCCACAGCCTTTTCATACTGAGAAGTCTACTTCCAAATTTTGAAGAAAAAAAAATTTTTTTAATTCTGCTTTTATCTTTCTCATTAATAAGACTGGAAATTCCAGAAGGCCAGGGACCTATTATCTTGCTCATCATTGTATTTTCAGCACCTAAAATAATATTTGGTATGTCTGTTTAATGAATGACTGCTGTATACCAGTGAATATCATTTCTCCAAGTTGTCCTTGTCTATTCTGTGCACCATCCACAGCTAACGCCCCTTCCACAGGCTGAAAGGCATCCCGCATTACATACACACTATAAAGGTTAAGGTGACCATATTAATGAATGGAAATGATTGGTGTGGCCCTTGGAATCTGGGGGATTTTTTCTTCTAAGAACACAGTTTAATCCATCTTCCTCTTCCTCAATTTTTCAACTTTTCATCTTGAAATGATTTTAGATTTACATAAAAGTTGCTAAGAAAGTAAAGAGAATTCCTGTATAGGCTTCATCTGACTTCCTCTAATGTTAATATCTTACATAACCACAGTACAATTATCAAAACCAGAAAATTAACACTGATACAAACAATACCATTAACTAATCTATAGATCTTATTTAAATTTTGTCAGTTTTCCCAAATGTCCATTGTCTTGTCCAGGATCTCAACTAGGATCCTGCACTGTGTTTAGTTAGTTAATTAATTAATTAACAGAGATATTAAATAAATTGCCATATCTCCTTAGTCTCCTGCCCTCTGTGGAATTCCCTGTCTTCTTTCATCTTTCATCATTTTGACAATTTTGAAGAGCACAGGTCAGTCATTTTGTGAAAGGTCCCTAAAATTGGATTTGTGTGATGTAGTCCCATGATTCAGGTTTTGTATTTTCAGCTAAAATACCACTGAAGCGATGTTGTGCCTTTCTCGGGGCATCGTATTGAGTATACATAATGTTGATGTATTTTATTACTAGTGATGCTAACTTTGATCACTTAGTTAAGGTGTCACATGCCAAACAGCCACTATGACTACCCCCCCCCCCAACTTTTGTATCAAATAGCCACGGCTTTCTGGAATCCTCCTAGAAACCCAGTATGAAGGGAAGATATTCATTCTTAACCTGAAGAATTTCTACAGTATTCTATCCCTACGGTATATCTATTTTTGACTACTGGTCAACTAAAAAAAGACAGGTAATTTGGTTTGGTGGAAAGAATAGACTAAGAATTAAGCAGATCTTAAGTAACTCACCCAATTTCTGTCTCCATTTCCCCTTCAATTACTTAAGGATTAAAAATATTTTTTTTCTGTTCACAATGTTGAGTCAATATTTGAAAGCTGTATGAAATGGAATTATCATTAAAATGTACCTCAGGTTCTTTGAATATAAGAAGAGAATATTTGCTAGAGTTACTAGAGCCCTTTTCACGCAGAAGCATCCAAAGGGTACGCATACCCTCAAATAGAGTACATTTGATTGTGGGAGAGGAAGCATTTGCCCAGTAAAAAAATAAACAATGTAAGGTTTAAATGATATAGACTTTTTAGGATGGTAGAGTTCAGCATAGATAAAATTAGTCAATACAGCTTCACCAAAGACCATGGGATTTAGCTGGGCCTTGAAAAGTGAAGAGGATTTACATAGGTGGAGAAGAGAAAGATAGTATGCTTAGAGGGACCTCCCTGGTGGTCCAGTGGTGAAGAGTCTGCCTTCCAATGCAGGGGTCGATCCCTGGTTGGGGAACTGGGATCCACATGCTGCGGGGCAACTAAGCCCTCAGGCCACAACTACTTAGCCTGCGGGCCTCGGCTACAGAGCCCACATGCTCTGGAGCCTGCATGCCACAACTAGAGAGAGAAAACGCTGCACACCACAACTAGAGAGAAGCCCGCACGCCACAACGAAAGATCCCACATACCGCAACGAAGATCCTGCAATTAGGACCCGATGCAGCCAAAAATAAAAACAAATAAAATAAAATATTTTAAAAGAAGATAGTATGCTTAGAAATTTTGAGTAGGAGACTAATAGCAATTGAACAAGAGGAAGATATCTGAATTATATTCAGGGGAAAGGAGTAGATTCATCAGCTTGGGTTACAGGTTCGTGCATTAGAAGACAGGTCGAGGGCAAACTATGGAAGTCCCTGAATGCCAGGATAAGGGTTCATTCAGTCATTCAATAAACACTTATTGTGTCACCTACTATGTGCCAGGAACTCTTCTAGGCACTCAATTACATCAATGAACAAAATGCTTGAAAATTCTTCCCCTCATGGAGATTACATTCTATTGTTTAAATTTAATCTATGGGCAACAGGAAACATAAAGAATTTTAAACATAAATGATTATGTTCCAAATTCCCATTTTAAGAAGACTGGTCTTAACATCAGATGCTAAGATTGGAAAGAGAGAAGGTTGGAGGAAAAGTTCGGTGTAGGTGTTGAAATATGTTTGTATTGTGAACTATGGTAGGAACAATAGAAAAGCTAAATGAGAGAATTGTTATTAAAAGGAATCAGGAATCTGATAACTGGTTAGATTGGGAAGGGAAGAGATATGGATGAAATTTCAAGTTTGAATGATTAAGAAATTATGCCATTGGCCAATGGCAAAAGGAAGACAACTAACTCAGTTTGAGACATACTATGTTGAGATCTTGGTAGGACACTGTTTTGGAGCTACCCAAAGATCTGTTGGAGTTAGAAGCTAGACTTCAAGAGAAGGGCCAGAGCTAGAGTTTTAGACTTCTTCATTATCTGCCTAAAATGGTATCTGAGGCCTTGACAGTAGAGTCTGTTTTCAAAGATGTGAATATTTTAATGGAGAGTAGAGAGTCAAGGACATAAACTTAGACTACAGAAAGTGGGAGGAAACAATATAGAACTAAAGGAGCAAGAACAAAAAGCATACAGCATTATTAAATAAGGGTATAGGAACTCAAAAAATAATAATATAGCAAATCCTTCATAATGCTTACTATGCATGAGTATTGCTCTAATTATTTTATATATATTAACTCATCTTATTTTCTACCAATCCTGTTAAGTAGGTACTACTTATTATCCTTTTTATACAGAGGAGGAGAAAAAGTTTAGTTAAATTGCCTGAGGTCACAAAACTGGTAATGAATATGTAAACTGAATATGCAGACTGACTCTGGATAAAGTTGTTGTTCTCAATAATTCCGCTTTCTTCCATTTTTCCTTGCTCCCTCCGCCCTTTTCTCTCCCTCTCTCTGTCTCTCTGTCTCTTTCTCTCTCTCTGCCTTCCTCCCTCCCTCTCTTCTTTTCAAGAGATAACCATTTCAGGACAAGGGGCTACTGAAATAGAATATAACCTTCTGCTACAGATCCTCGTAAGGATACAAAATTCAGTATATGATGAAGGTGGCATTTCAAAACTCCATAAATAAGATCTGTTTTACAAATAATGTTGAAACTACTAGGGGAAAATAAATTTATCTCCACCTCATGGTGTACAACCAAAGTAAATTCCAATGCATTAATGGGTTTATAAAAATATTTAACTCTGTGAAGATTTAGAAGTAATTATATGTAAAAATATATCTTCTTCAGAGTGGGAAAGATTACATTTATTAATTTATCTATCAAATATTTATTGGGCAGCAATAGGTTTCAAACACTGTTCTAAGAACTAGGGAGAAAAGTCATCAGACAGACATGCCTGTTCTCCGGGACTTGTAGGTTTTCAGAAAAACAGAAAGAAGTATGATTTAAAATTTTCAAGTGGTAAAATAAAAAAGAAATACAAATGTCACCCAATATAAACAAATGAAGAAACAAATGAAAAACTGGGGAAAATATTTGTAGTGCGTAGCAATTAATCTCTTTTTATAAAGCATTTTATGTTGAAATAATTATACTTATAAAAAGTTACTAAACATAGCATGAAAACTTTCCAAATACCCTTCCTCCTCTGTTCCCCAAATGCTAACATTTTACCATGTTGACTTTATTATATTCTCCCTCTTTGTCTCTCTCTCTCTCCCAATTGTTTGAGAGTAATTTTCAGACATTATGCCACTTCACCCCTAAGCACTTAAATGTGTATTTCCTAAAAACAAGGTTATTCTCTTCCACAGCCACAGTTAAATTATCAAAATCAGGAAATTAATATTCATACAGTATTATTCTTTAATTTAAAGACCCATTCAAGTTTCACCAGTTTTCTCCCTACATTGTAGTAAACCTTCATTTTTCCTGCTTCAAGATCACATGTTGCATTTAATTGCATTTAGTCGCCTTTAATCTGGGACAGTTCCTCAGTTAGGGTGACCAACTCGTCTCTATTTACCCAACTTGCCTGCTTTCATCACTGAAAGTGCTATGTCCTGGGAGTGCCACTCAGACAGAGGAAATCTGGGATGGTTGGTCACTACATGACCTTGATACTTTCAAAGAGTTTAGGTCATTTTTTAAATAGAATATCAAGACCTTTAATACATGAAGATTTCTTATAATCAGTAAGAAAAGAGATGAATATAGCAATGTAGAAAAATGGTCAAAAGGAATATGCAATAAAGTTGGCCCAAAACATATTAAAATATTTAATGAACTCAATTCAAGAAGTGCAAGTTAAAATAATTAAGCTCCCATTTAAACAAAAAAAAAAAAGCAAATGACAAGGATTTTTAAAGAAAGTATAACATCCAACATTGATAAAGGTAGATTGAAGCTGGTACTTTTATACCAGCTGGAGGAGGGTAAATTAGGTAAAACTAGAGGAAATTTGCCAATATGGATTAAGAAACTTTAAAAGCTATATTTTTTGATCAGTGATTTTGATTCTAGAAATATATCCTGAAGAAATAATAATCAGATTCGTCCATGAAAACATATGCATAAGGATGATCATCACAGTATGATTCTATTTCTACATAAACAAATTATGGTACATTCATATAATGTAACATTATGCAACAATGAAAAAATAATGTTTTGAAGGATATTTCCTAACACGAAATTCTTAAAATATTTCAAGACAGGATGAGAAAATATATACAATACAAAATATATGGGTGTGTACAGTGTATATTATTTATCCTAGAATACAGACTTAAGGGAAATATACCAAAGTATTAATAGTAGCATAAATAATTTCTGGGTGGTAAAATTAGTGATGATGGATTAAACTTTATCCTTTCTTCTTTTTTATTTTTCTATTTTTATTTTTTACAATAAGCATGTATTATTTACATAAATCAGAAAAAAACTAATAAAAGTTTCAAGATTGAAGGAGATAGTTGGACTGGACTCCTGAGGAGTATGTGGATGGTTTAAAATAACTAACATTGGAGAATATGCTAGGGAAGAAGCTAAAAGATAGAATACATGCATTAAAATGAGTTTGTGTAGCCAGAGAAAGGTAGATCCATAAGCTGAGCTGGACTCTAGGACAACCAAACAGGTAGTCAGATACAGACTTGAATAGTCATGCCAGGAGAAAACTCTGCATTTTAAATGTCATGTTGCCAAGTTTATCTTCAAAAACCTCTGGTAATTTTTCCTCCATAATGTGTAAAAGCAAGCTGGAGCCCTCTACTGGAATGGTCTTCTAGGACGGGTAGAATTTACATTTGAAATTATAAAATGACAAGTTTACATGCCTCTATCCAGAAATAAACTTAGTGTTTTTCATATTCAGTACTTCTAAGGCTAATTTTCTACTAACTGGATATTAATTTTCTCAAAATCATGTAGTGTAAGGGGAAAGGTTATTTTACTGATGAAAGGGATAGGCTGAATGGAAGTGGAGTACAGAGAATCCACAATTAGGTGAAATAGTTGCACGGCAACTGGCAAATGTTTGCTTGAGTATCTGTGGAATCTGATTTAGAAGGTAACTTAGGAGTGAAGAGGCTGAGGAAAGAACACAGTAGAGAAAAAAATCAAGTTTCTGAATTTCAAACGTAAGGCAGGACATGATACACACTTTTCCTTTAGAACCATGTGAATAATAGTTAACACTTGGAAGTATTAAAGGGCCAAATAGAATGTCTTGCTGCTCTCGTGTTTCGTTATATTTTTGGTTCTTTTATAATAAGGTTTATGTTCCCCATCTGAAATCAGCGCTACAATTTTCCAACAATTCATGTCATATCTTTAGTGTATTTGACATGAACACTCTCATACAAAATGCTACAGACTTTAACAGAGAACCTAATTTATAGAAACCAGTGATGCAATAACGTCATCAAAAGTCAGATGAGAACTGATTGTGGGTAGTTATCTGCCTGCAGCGGCTCATTAGAATTCCAACTGCTACTCATGATTCTCTATCAGCACTTTCAGTTTCAATTCCTCTCAGCTTACTAAGAACATGAGAAAATTCAATATGGAATTTTGAATCGTATCTATTTGATCTTTTTCAACAATTTCAAAATGAATAGAGCTCCCACACTTTTTCAAAGAAGGCAAAACAAACTAATGGTAAGAGTATTTTTTGAGGTATAGAAATGGAAGAAACTTTTCCATACTTTGTAATAAGATTCTTGCAACAATAATGGCAATATTTATGAAACATCATAAAAATATTTGCTATTCCATGGAAGAGGAGGAAAAGTTAATTTGCCTGTCCAGTCCCCCAAATTAATAGGGAAGTAACAAATGCCTACAGCTTCTGGCACATGATTGAAAGTCTTGGCATATTTTAGTAAGGGGATACCCATTTTTGCCAAAGTAAAAACTTAATATAACCCATATCGAAGTCTGATGAGTTGCATGAGATGAAAAAGCAAAATAAATATTTTAGCGTGTGTATAGAGTTCAAGCAATCACATTCAAAATTATTGTGGTGATGCCAAGATTATTTGGATTCTGCACAGAGGCTGACTAAGGGACGTGTGGTGCTTACTTTCAGGTATTCTGATTGGTGAAGAGACCTTGAGGAGCAAAGTGAAGCTGGAGTAGGAAGGCGAGAAAGGAACCGATATTACCAAGCACCTCTATGTAATGGACACCGTTCTAGGGGCTTTAACATATCTAATGTTATAACTACCTCAACCACCCAATGAGGAGATATTATATTCATTTTCTAAGTAAGAAAACTGAGGCCCTGAGAGTTTATTTTCCAAGGGCATACAGTTAATAAATAGTAGAGCTGGAACCCTGGCTCAGGTCCATCAAATTCAAGTCTGTGCTCTTTGGAATCCAATGATTCTCAAATTTTAGTGTGTATACAAGTCACATGAGTTGCTTTTTACAAATTTCTGAATTTTATGTCTAGAGCCTCTATGTTTGAGGTGGAGTTCAGGAATATGAATTTTTAACAAGTATTACAAAAAACTGTGATGCAGATAGGCTAATGATATGTCCAACCATTCTTGACTTAGTTACTGAACACAATACTTATTGATTGCCTGTAAAATCTTTTAATGAGTAAATACTCTTATTCACATGTACCTGGACAGAATAACTACGGCTTAATTAAAATTCCATGCTTAGATATTTATTGAATGAACGAATAAAGAATGGCATGCCTACTACATTCCAGGCAATGTTCTAAGACCTGGGGTCATGAAGATATATGGCATAATTACTACTCTTAAGGAGCTTATAACCTGCTAGAGAAAGAATCTAGTACGAAACACAAACTGATATATATGATATATATGATGGAAAAAAAGAAAGAAAAATCAACTGGTGATATAGGGCAACTGAGGCACAAAGGAGATAGTACACAATTCTATTGAGAGTGAGTGGGAACATGTAAAGCTCAGGTCTTTAAGAACGAGCATTTGCCAAATAGACAGGAAAGTTCAAGCCAATCTTGGACCGCCACGTGGAAGTGGCAGTGCAGGCAATAGCATTGAGGTACAAAAGGCTCTGGCACACGATCAGGGAACTGCAGTTGGAATGGCTACAATATAGTGATGAGGCTGGAAAGATCAGAGAGTGTCTTTCAGGAAGTTGGACTTAGCCTAATTTTCTTCTCTATCCACTAGTCTAGAAGAGTCTTTTATACTAGTGCAAATGGCCATCATTCCTTTGAAACTGAGAAAATATTTGAGAGATAAATGCTTAAACTTTGCTCATTTTAAAACAGCTGTCCCCAACCTTTTTGGCACCAGGGACCGGTTTCATGGAACACAATTTTTCCACGGATTGTAGGGGGAGGGGATGGTTCAGGCGGTGATGCGAGCGATGGGGGACAATGGGGAGCGATGAAGCTTCGTTCGCTTGCCCGCTGCTCACCTCCTGCTGTGCGGTCCAGTCCCTAACAGGGGGTTGGGGACCCCTGTTTTAAAAGATGGGTCCTAGAAGTTGATTTCTTTTTTTGTTTAGAACATGATGCACCTTAGTTAGAGACACAGACTTTGTTAAGGTAATAAGGTATGCTTACTCTGGCTGCAATAACCAGGCGGGAGCCCCAGGCTAATAGCTGGAAGGGTTCTTTAACTGTGGGCTTTAAGAAGGTGACAAAAAGATTCATAAAAATGACTTAAGAAGCACTTTGGGATGATAACTATATACGCTTGTCACATAGCTAACTAAGGCATGTTTATATATAATAGATTACGAATGATAAAATCCTCAGTCCCTCCTCACTAGGGAAACTGATGAAAACCCTTAGCTTGGATGGTGAGAAAAATTTTCAGTTCTGATACAATGTATATTTCCTGTCTCTTATCACGCAAGCTTTGTTGATCTTCTTTGCTGCCACTATTTCCTTCTCAAGTCTGTTTATGCTAGGATCTTTCTCCTTTTGTTCTGGTCCTTTATTCTCAATCTCACGAATTTACTCAAATGTGCATCTAGAACAGTTGGCAGAATAATCTTCCTTTCTTGGTTTGCTGGTCCAGAAGCTAGTGAGCTCTACATAATAAGTTCTTCCACGTGGATGCCCAGGTTCTTCAAGGTGCTTTGAGCCATGCGGTGCAGGAAGAGTGTTTTATCCTGACTTTTGGTGGGAAGTGTAACATACTTATTGGGACTAGACCTAAAACTAGATAGAAACACTTACACTCTTGACACATTTTGCATAATACTGAGTCCACCATTCTAATCCTATACGATCCCATTCCCTTTGAGCAGAATCTCAAGGTTATCCAATTTGATCATTTCACACCTACTGTAGCCTAGCTTCCTGTTCAAAAAAAAAAAAACCCTGGAAGTAACCAAAACTAAGATGAGCCCACTGTCTGTTAATGAATTATCTTTGTTATCCCAGTTACCTGTTTCTCATCCCTCCCATGTAATGGCTCATTATTCTAGCCGTTTAGCACAGATTCTATATTGTTCATTTGTGAAGTGAACTAAATGGAGGCTATCAATTAAAAGGTAGCTCGCTCTTCTCTGGCAGGGAACCTTAATCAGTTTTAGGGTCATAGCTAAGAGACTAGGATAATCGGAGTCCAAACACCAGACAAAAGGGACATATATGTACAGCAGTGTCCCACTAAGTACTCTGATATTTTATTTTGGTCTACCCTTCAAGCAAATATGTATGTGTGTGTGTGCATGTATAAAGTTTTAAAAATTTTAAAATATGGCCATAGGGATGTTTGTTACAATGGGCAACATGCCTTACGTAGTCAAGTGTTACAGTGGCACCACCTATACCACTGAAGTTCACAATCTGTCAATATTTCCATTTTTAAACCCTTTCTGAATGAACTCCAAAAGCTACAGCATTAGCAGAGAGCCATTCATTTTCAAACATATATATAAAAAGTTAAATTAAAACTGGAACTTTGGAGTTTGCCTTTGAAACTTTAGGGATTTCTCTCCCAACCCCTCCCTCTTCCCATTAAAAAAAATAATCGCTGCAAACAATGTGCTCCTGATACCAGATGTGGTAGCATGCTGGAGATAGAAGACAGACTGATTGGGGGAGAATTCTTTAAAGAGATATATATTTTCTAACCCTCTTAATGTTATCTCCACATAAATTTCTTTACAGACCTATTATTGTGGAGCCATTTTATGGGAGTAACAGATATTTCAGGAGTGAAAGGAAAATTTCCACTCCGATTTACTTTTCCTGACTCTCCTCTGGCAATTTCCCTCATTTTTCACAGGACAAAATTCTAGTCTAAAAGTTGTTGGGGAAAAAAAAAAAAAAAGCAGCTTAATGTTACATCATTTAAGAAGAGTGTGATACTGCTCTAGATGTACATAAATAAAATAATTTTCAAATAAAAGTCTTAAGGTATGTTAACAGATAATTGAGGTGCTTAGAATCATATTAGCACACTAAATGGCATCTCCTAATATGAAAAAAAAAATTTTATCAAGAAATATTTCCTTGAAAGCGAGTACACCATGTGTGTATGTAAGTTTTTTTTAAAAAAAATAATAGTACCATATAAGAAATATGACATTATTAGTACTTTTAAGCCTCTGTGTGTCCCCCTCCCCTCCATTGCCATTCTCCCTACCCTAGTCACATTTCTAATATTTTTAAAAAGTTTTAAGATTTAGGCTGAAAAAAATTTGTTGGCAAGTATACGAAGGATTACTGTTTACTCAAACGCTTGCGGTGGGAAGTTTTGTGAGAGATTATTTCCTTCCCCACTAGAAATAAATGCTTTGTTTTTTAGTTTCAATCACTTCTGCAGTCTGTCCATGGCTCCTCCTCTGAGGCCCATCTCGGTCTTTGCTTGGAAACGGCTCTCTCATTTCTGATCTCTCTGTGCCAGCCTATTTGTCTGCCACACTTGTTTCCAGGCAGACCTGAAAATAAGAGGAGTGCGTGATTAATAGCAGTGCTCAATATAACTACATTTGATTCCATTGGCTCTCATCCAATAGGGAAACTGAAACCAAATGATTATATTTGACCCTCTTGTGCTCTAAGACTTCCAACATAGTCACACTTTTATTTATTCAAAGATCTCAAAGGTTTCAGATTGGCAAGAATTCCAAGATGAAATTTTCTAAATTTACCCTTTGAATTGCACCTTCTAAAATTATTTTTCCTGACATAAAATTCTTAGGCTTTAATATTTACTGTGATACAATACATCTCCTATTTTGTTCAAGAAAACATGAAAGCTTATACTAATCATATGAACTAATCACGTAGAGTTATTTCTCTTCTATTTTATTTTTTGTCATGTTTGCACACAGATTATTAAATCAAAATTCTTTTCCTGTGCACCTGTAGAGTGTGTGTGTGTGTGTGTGTGTGTGTGTGTGTGTGTGTGTGTGTGTGGAGAGAGAAACAAGACTCAAGAACAAATTTCTCTTTCATTGCTGCTCTTTATTTAAGTCTATTTATTCAGCTCTTATTTCCACATTTTAAATTTAGGAAGTAAGTTCACTGGAAGGCATTAGTTGGATCACATATAAATCATTTCTCTTCTCAGAGAAAATTTTAGTCGTGTTTAAAACCCCTTTAAGAGTTCTAACAGCTCTTTAAATTAATGGAATAGTTTGTGTTAATACTGAATAAAACTAAATGAAATGTAAACACACTTCGATGTTTAAACTGTCTCAAAATGAGGGATTTAGGATAGTATATGCCCATTGTTATCACTGATCGTTTTCTTCTCAGAGATTAGTTTTTTCAATTTCCCCACCCTCATTACCACTATTTCCAGTGTGTAAAACAAAATATCTGTAGCCTAGGGCCAGAACAATATATTTTGGAATATATAATCAAGAGGAAAGTATTTAGAATTCCCTTAGTGCCAACCCCAAAAGTATGGAGTATTACTTTGGTTAAAGAAATACTATGTGTGGATAGAAAATATTTAGGAAATACAAGAAATGGAAAGAATTACAGTGTGTCTTCAAGGATAACCAGCTAATTCTAGGAGAGATGGGATGTTCTTCTTAAAAATCTTTGGTTTGAATAAAACGCAAAAGAAAGAGTGTTGGACGGCAGTAGATGAATTTCCCCCCCATCAGCATTTTATAAATGAAGGCATATGAAAGGCAGGATTTTTAAGCACATGGTCCAGATTGTATAAAGGACTGTTTCCATTACGTGAAAGTTGAGTAGCACTTGAATATCATGAATGAATATCTTCTTTGGATGGAATGCTTCTTTTAAATACATTGTGATATTAAGCACATTTATGGAAATAATGGGTGATGGTTTTAGTATTATATAGACATCACCTTTGTTACATGATACTTCTGAAAGATTCTGCCAGCTCTGTTACTTTTGGCTTGTGAAATCACATAGGTTTTTTAGGAAATCCACAGGAATGCGTAAAATCCCCTGCCCACTCTGGATGAGAGAATCAATTTTCTTTTCGTGTACCTATATTTCTATAGGTAGGTCTATAGCTTATAGCTGAAAAAGTCCATGTGTTTGCTATAGGTAGAGTGGCCTTAGCCCAGTATGGAATCAAGTCCTAGCTTTGCCACTTAGAAGGCATGGGATCTCAGGTACATTATTTAATCTCTCTCAGCTTCAGTTTTCCCGTTTGCAAAATAAGGGTAATACTACTATTCATGTTCATGTGGGTGCTATGAAGATTAAATTAAATAATCCATGAAAGGTGCCAAATAATCTCTGGCACATAGCACACGCTCAATAAATGTTACTGCCTCCTAACCATCCTATGAGGTCTGCAATCCAGGTACTGTTTATCCCAACTTTACAAATTATGAAACAAACTTGAAGACAAAGCTATAGTCACAGAGCCAATGACTGGCAGAGTCATATTAGGATTGCACGTCTTTCTGATGATGATAATAATAACAGTAGTAACATTAGTATTATTATTACTATTATTAGGTAATTACTCTCATGCTTATTGGTTGTTTGACATTTTAGTCTAAGACTTAAAACATACTTAACAAATGGTGTCCATGATTAGAAAACTGATTTCATTCATTGTGCCACAATAAAGAACCAGGGCAGAAGTTTCTGGAATTGAACATATTGAGCAGCTGAAGATTTCAATTCCAGGAATTTAATTTGTACATTAAATATAAACCCTTTTTCTTCCTCATGTTTGAAATTTGCTTCTTATCTGCAACCCTATGAAGCCTACACTGAAGGCAGCAAATAAACTGTCCTCTCACAGAGGGAAAAAGCTCTCTTCCCCAGATGCTTGGTGCAGGCCCTGTTTTTACTTGGAAACAAAACAAAACAAATGCTGCAATTACTTAAGCTATCAGTTTAAATTGGGACGCACCTGCCTCCAAACCTCCCCAAATGGTAACAATTACTGTTTTAATGTTGGTGACTTGCCACTAATCAGACCTGTATTTATATCCCTATAAATGAATGTGTATTCACATAGCTAGCTTACATGCAAAACAAACATTCCTATTAATCCTAGATTTTGTGTTTGCTTTGGACTCAGCCAGTTGACCAGGTATTAGCAGGCAGAGCCCAAGTCTGTGCTATGAGAGACATATTTCAGTAACATAGACACTACTTAATACTGGCTTCTGAATCTAATATAGTCAGGAGAAGAAAATCTCTCGTTCCCTTTGTTGGCTTCAATATTTTTGAAAAGGTTTGAAATATGTGGGAATGGGGGTACAGTATGATATTCCTTTATAAGTGAATCAATATTGATCCAAGGTAAGGTTCTAGAGGGGTTAGTGGAAAGAATTGTTCAGATACACATGTGCACACACATACACAAGCTGTGACTAATGTGAAGCCAGGATGAGTTCACAAAAGAACAAGATCTGACAGACTAATTTCATTTTTGGACAGGCTGGCAAAACTGGTGGATCAAAGGAGTGCATTTTGATTCAGTATGTCTGGATCTTAGAAAGGCATTTGACCAGATTTTTATGATACTCTAATGGAAAAAAAGATAAATATGTTTTCTACGATGACACAAGCCAAAGAACTCAAGGGATGTTAATTAAAAAATAAATAACTTCATAAATATCTTCTAGCACATCATAGAGCTCTGATTTTGGCTCTTCCCAAGTCAAAGTTTTCAGGTTCTTAAGTGAAGACACTGGGGACATTTGAGGATGCTGAGCAAATTTGGAAATGATGTAATGTTGGGATATAAAGTTGGGGTGACCAACTTGTCCCAATTTGCCCGAGACTTCCCTAGTTTGAGCACTGAAAATCCTGAATTCTGAGACACCCCTCGGTCCCAGGCAAACCAGGGTGAGAGTCACCCTGTATCTGAGCAGTGACTAGAGGGTGTAAGAAACCACCAGGCAGCACAAAGGAAGGCACTGACTCATGAGAGAGCTGAGTGTGTTTGAGGAGCTACAAGTGGCTCAGGTTTGCCAGAGCAAGTGTTGATAAACAAGAACAGATAGCTAAGAATCAGGCTCTAAAGGATCTTTCTTTTTTTTAATTATAGTAAAATATATAGTAAAATAACCATCTTAACTATTTTTAAGTGTACAGTGGCTTTAAATACATTCACATTGTTGTACAACAATCACCACCATCCAATCTCGAACTTTTTTCAGCTTCCCAAGCTGAAATTCTTTACTCATTAAACATTACTTCTCCAATTTCTCCCTCAACCAGGCCCTAGCAACCACTATTCTACTTTTTGTGTCTATGAATCTACCTACTCTAAGTACCTCGTGTAAGTCAAATCATACAGCATTTGTTTTTTTGTGACTGACTTATTTCACTTAGCATAATATCTTCAAGGTTCATCAATGCTGTAGCATGTGTCAGAATTTCCTTCCTTTTTAACTAATTGTATATATATACCACATTTTATTTATCCATTCATCACACCCATCCACTGATGGACACTTGGGTTGCTTCCACCTTTTGGCTGTTGTGAATAATGCCACTATAAAATGGTTATACAAATATATCTGTTTGAGTCCCTGCTTTCAGTTCTTTTGGGTATATTCCCAGAAGTGGGACTGCTGGAGCATGTGGTAATTCCACTTTTAATTTTTTGAGGAAGCACCATACAATTTTCCATAGTGGCTGCACCATTTTACATTTCCACCAGCAGTGAACAAGAGTTCCAATATCGCCACATCATTGCCAATATTCATTATTTTCTGGCTTTTTTAAACAGTAGCCATCTTAATGGATGTGAAGAGGTACCTCATTGTGGTTTAACTTTCATTTCTCTAATGATTAATGACGTTCTTCACCTTTTCATTTGCTTATTCACCATTTTTATATCTTCTCTGGAAAAATGTCTATTCAAGTCTTTGCCCATTTTTTAAATTGGACTGCTTGTTTGTTGAGTTGTAGTTCTTTGTATATTATAAATAGCCATCCCAATGGGTGTGTCTATAGGATTGTAAATGCCATCAAATACAATTAGGATTATCCTCTCACAAGATGAAACCATTTAGGAATTTTGAGCAGATGGTGTCATGAAATTTAAATATTAGGTGGTTCACTCTGGAGAAGTTAAGGAGAAAGACTGAAGGGGGTGAATGCTGAAGCAAAGAGACCATAGGATTATAAGCTTTTATAATTATCTGTCAACAAACAATGAAGACCTTTGGTGGTGGAGGTGGGGAGGTAGAGAAATACATGCGATTTTCATATGGCATAATCAAAGGGCTGCATGATTAACGGACTGTGAGTGGGAGAAATCCAAGACAACTTCCTGGCTTCTTAGGAATACTGAGTGGATGGTAGTAGCATCACTCACCAAATTCAAAAGTCTAAGGAAGAGTAAAATAAGTTTGGAATAAACTGAATATGAGGTGACTGTGAGGTAGCCAGGTAGACATGACCTGGAGCTCAGCATAAAAGGCTGGGCTTGAGATATACTCATCACTATGTAGGTGAACCCTGAAACCACAGGTTGTCCAAGGACAGTGTGTGATGTAAGAAAAGTATATTGATTTCCGAGAAACACCAAAATTTATGGGCTTGGTAAAAGAAGAGGAGCCCACAAAGAAGAGCAAGAAAGAATATCCATGAAGGTAAAATCTACAGGATACAATTTCAGATCAATATAAAAAGAACGTTCTATAAATTAGAGTTGTCCAAAAAATGTGGAAAAATCCTTTTTTTTGAAAGTGAGTTCCCAGCCCCTGCGGCTCTTGTCAGAAGCAGGACAATGACGTCCCTGCATGTCACCGGAGGGATTCATTCCCTGGTGAGGATTTGGTTTCCATGCTAAGAGTACACTTTCTAGTGACTAGAAAAACCTACTGCTTCATCAGAAAACAATGTGAATTAACAAAACTCTGGGAGATTTTTACTTGTTTAATATTTAAGGTTTCCAGGACTGACTGAATTCATTAAGGAGAAATACATGAGCCTTTTTTAGTCTTCCAAGTCAAGGGCTAGGCATATCCCACTCAGAAATTGCTGCAAATATTTTGGGAATATAAGCCAAAACAATAACTGTGATTCTCTTATAAATAATGCTTGCTGAAAGACTCAGACATACTGGCCAAATCACTTTGGTTCCAGTAAGAGGAGTAAGAAAACTTGTCAGCATTTTGGAAGACAACTCCCCCCGTGTCAAAGAAAGGGGCTCAGTGTGTTACAGTTTTATTTAGTTATTAAATATGAATATGGGAACATAATGAATAAAGGAAATATGAATAAGAGTATAAACCAGAATTACTCTTGTTCTCTGTCCCAAATCATAAGGTTTACAGAATCCTGAGAAAATGGAAAGCAACAGAGTAAAACCTCTTCAAAGAGCCACCCGATAAACACCCCATCTTCTGTGTAGAAGGAAAGAGCAACCTTTGCCTGTAAGTCCTTTATTTGGTTCCGTAACTCATAACAAGGCCCACCTGCCTCAACATGCTGACTGACAGCACAGCTGCATTCTGTCAGACAAGGTCTGCTCCCGGGACCCACCAGACCTGGATGAAGTTCAGATCACCAGTTACTGTAATCCCGTTGTTGGTTTCTAAGGAATGGGTAACTGGCTTTCCAAACACATGCAGAGTCTGGGAATCATCTCTGTAGTCTACACATAGGCAAAACTGTTTGGGAATGAAGGCAATAAATCCTTGTTGTCTTAAAGTCTAAATTATTCATCTTTTGACACCCCCATACCCAACCCTGCCTGCGAAAGTGAGGTTTCTATTAAAACTGCACCATTTTAATATCCTTTTGGGGTCAGTGAGGATTTGAACCCTGCCTCTATGATTTATTAGCTGTATAACCTTGGCTATTTTTGCCTCAGTCAAATGGGGCTGTTATGAGAATTAAATGAGTTAAAATACATAAAGAGCTTACAATAGTGTGGGTACACACAGAGCTCAACAAATGTATGCAGGATATATAAAGGTTTCTGTACCTATCAATTTAAAGGATTCCTCAAACCAACTGATGCTTTTCCTGAGCAGGCAATGGAAGAAGACCAAGGTGCTTAGAAAATTAGCCTTTGGTTGAAAGTGTAAATAGGTTGCCTCATTTGCTGAACTATTGGTGTGAGTCACCTTTTCACACTTGTTCTCCAGGGTCTGGGGTCTCCAGTTTTTTTCTGATGAGGAGCTATTTATGATATAATGACATCCCCAAAATCTTCAGCAAGCTGATCTGTCTGGGGTCCTTAGAGTTCCAGGTGATGAGAGGTTTGGAGGCAGGAGAAAACCAATTGCTAAGAGCTGATATCATCTAGCTTACTGACTCAGTATTTGAACTAAAGCATCTTTCTATTTTAAGCTATCACCATGATCATTAAATCACGGACTTTTAGAGCTGGGAGGGGACTTTGATTCTTATCAAATCCTACACCTTCATTTTATATGTATATAAAGAAACTGAGACACAGAGATGCTAGGTCATTTGCTCAATATTTCTGAACAAATAGTGGTAGAGGACTAAAATCCATCCCTCCTGATTCAGTTCCCTCATTCATACTTTTATACAACAAATACTTCTTAGATTCTTATGATGTGCAAGATATTGAGAGTAAGGAAGTGAGTAAAACATCTCAGCCCTCAAGAATCTTATAGCCTAGAGGAGAATTCTACAAAGTACATGGACCATTATCCTACAGTGTGGTAAATACGAAGTGCTGTAATGTTGGGTGGAAAGTGTAGAGGGTTATAGTTGCTATAGTCTACTGTTAACATCTCATCATCACTGAGGAGGACCTGATCTATATCAATGCCGTCTTAGGCTCTAGGGATGCAAATGTGAAAAAGCACAATCACTGCCCTCCAAAGGTCATAAAGCTTATCACAAATACAGTACAAAGTATCACATTCCATGTTATATGAGTGTTGCAGACAGCACAGGCTAAGGGAATTTAGAAGACAGAGAGCTTACCAAGGGATGGGACCACTGGGGGAGATGAACATGACATTGGACGTTGAAAAAAATAACAATCAGAACTGGTCATGCTGTGCTCAGAATTTAGTGCATGATGGCAGAAATGTGACACTTCCTATGTCAAATCTGTTTCCTTCCCCAGACAGGATAGCTGTTCTCATGACAGTCTTCAGAACTTACAAGGAAGAGCTTAAATGTGATGTACTTGAAGCATCCCTTACTCTGCCACATGTCTTGTTTTCTCTGTGCTTCTTAGTTTATCTTCTCTTTAGGATTTCTTTTATATTCAAATGTATTTTACAGATTATTCACTCATTCCCTTCTCAGTATCCACTCAAGCTTTCCCTCAACAGGTCCGTTTCCTAATCCAGTCTCTTAAGAAATATTTCAAAACAGACTGTATTTTTCATATTAAACTTTGACATTTTCCAAACATAATTCAACACGTGACTTTTAAGTAAAAACAGTTTTCCAAACAGAATTGTCACAATGTTACTATTAAAATATTTTCCAACCATATATGTGTGAATGTGTATGTGAATTTGAAAATAAGTATTAAAGTCTACCGAGTAAGTGAATAATAAGAAAACATTAATATCAAAATGCCTAGACATTATTATCTAAACTTGGATAAACCGGGATTTTTTCAAAATCAAATATGAAATCATCAACCCAAGATGATTAGGAGAAAAATGACGTAATAAAATCAACTTTTCAATAGCTACGGCATGTTGCATTTCTTAGGAATCCTCAAAAGTTTGCTTAAGAATGGCCAAAGCAATTGAAATTTAAAAATAAAGTGCCAAAACAACTCTGAAATCATATTTCTAAAAATTTATAAATTTCTCCAATTCTCTACATTATTTAGGGAAAAAGTTACTTTCCCAGGAAGGAAACTTCACTTTAAAAAAACACTCTAGTATTCCCCTTGCTAAGAAATAAGCCAGATGGTTCCAACACATGGAATTTTACTTGGGAAAAATTCAGAAATACAGGGAAACTTTAGTAACTCTTTGGTACTAACTACCACTGTGTGATTCCTAGAAATTTTTTTCTTGATGAAAGATGAGCAAAGAGGAACCAATGTCTACTAAAAAACTAAATAAACAAACAACCTGGAAAGCATCAGCAAGTGGTTATATAGAATCAGTACAATATTCTAGAAAGAACCTGGACCGGGATCAAGTTACCTGGATTTGCCACTTACCAAGCAGAAGAGAATGGATTCCACAGATACGTTCTTTAAATGCTTCACTTTAAGTATACCACTTGATATTTTTGACAAATGTATATTCCTGTGAAACCATCACCCCAAACAAGATATGGCATATTTCCATCACCCTAGAAAAGTCTCTCATGCCCCATTGCAGTTAATTTCCTCCCCCATCACTGCCCCAGGCAGCCACTGATTTTATTTCTATAGCTTTACCTTTTCTAGAACTTCGTATAAATGGAACCATATAGTATGTATTCTCTTGTCTGCCTTCTTCTGCTCAGTTGCTTTTGAGACTCATCCACGTTGTCGTACATTAAATTTTCTTTTTGTTGCAGAATATACTCCAAAGAGTGCTGTTGTGTGCTTTGAAGGTTATAGCAGAAGGTGAAATAATTCATAATTCATTTAGCTAGCGTGGTAACCATTAGATAGTAGGCTGCTTTAAAGCCTGCATTTTATTTACTTGTTTGTTTACTGACTGATGGACTGATTGGCTGATTTAAATTTCTGGTGCTTAACTCGGTGCCTAACCCATGGAGAGTGTGCTTCACAAATCTTTGCTATTGAGTGAACACCAGGAAAACATACCTGTTCCAGTTACTTTGGCAAGGGGACTCTAAAGAAAGGTAACCTGTTGGCATTCCATCAACTTCAGTCCAAACTGCCCTCATGTGCTTTCCTGACTACTGGAAAGAAGTAGGTACTCTTTACCAGAGAAACAGATGTTCCCCAACTTTGAAACTTGAATCCTGGCCTCATCAGTTACCACTCAGCTGTGTGACAATGGACAAGCTACTGAATGTCCTGGGCCTCAGTTTTCTCATTTGTAAAATATGGGTAATAATTATACTGACTTCAAAGGATTATCACAAGGATTAAAAGAATAATAGCATTTACACACGTGCTGGGCACAAGAAGATTTTAATACATATTTATTATTACAATTATTATTGTTGTTATTGAATAATTTTAAGGAGATATATTAATAAGAATGATAATGTTTTAAAATGCCAACCAGTAGCTTCATAAATGCCAACCAGAAGCAATAAGTACACATAAGTTGGTTATTGACCAAAAATCTGACTACTGACCAAGTTTTTCTTCTAGAAAATAATAAATTAGTTCTTGTGTAAGCAATGACTGTGAAGTACTTGGAGGTATTCTCATGGCTGAAGTAATGTATATTTACTTACTTGATAACTATGGTTGTCTGAATTGTGTCTCCCCAAAAGGCTAGGTTGAATTCCTAACACCCATTACCTGTGAATGTGCCCTTTTTTGGAAATAGGGTCTTCACAAATATAACCAAGTTACGATGAAGCATATTGGATTAGGGTGGGCCCTAAATAGAATGACCGGTGTCCGTATGAGAAAGGAAAGAGAGATAGTCAGACACAGAGACACAGATACACAGGGAAGAAGGCCGTGTGATGATGGGGGCGGAGTGCTGCAGCTGAAAGCAAGGAGCACCAAAACCCCTAGAAGCTAGGAACAGCTAAGGAAAGATCCTTCCCTAGTATTTCACATGGAGAGCATGAGCCTGCCAACACCTTGACTTTGGACTTTAAGGCTCCAGAACTGCAAGAGAATACATTTCTGTCATTTTTTTTAATTGAAGTATAGTTAATTTACAATGTTATGTTAGTTTCAAGTGATTCAGTTATATATATATATATATATATATATATATATATATATATATATACTTTTTCAGATTATTTTCCATTATAGGTTATTACAAGATATTGAGTATAGTTCCCTGTGCTGTACAGTAGGTCCTTGTTGTTTACCTATTTTATATATAGCAGCGTGTATATGTTAACCCCAAACTCCTAATTTATCTACCCCTCCTCCCTGCTAACCCCTTTGGTAACCATACAATTTTTTTCTATGTCTGTGCGTCTCTCTCTCTTTTGTAAATAAGGCCATTTGTATCATTTTTTTAGATTCCACACATAAGTGATATCATATGATGTTTATCTTTCTCTGGCTGAACTTACTTCACTTAGTATGATAATCTATAGGTCCAGCCATGTTGCTGCAAATGGCATTATTTCATTCATTTATGGCTGAGTAATATCCCATTGCATTCCATTGTTGTATATATGTACCACATCTTTATCCATTCATCTATCAATGGACACTTAGGTTGCTTCCATGTCTTAGCTATTGTGAATAGTGCTGCTATGAACATTGGGCTGCATGTATCTTTTTGAATTAGAGTTTTCTCTGGATATATGCCCAGGAGTGGGATTGCTGGATGATATGGCAACTCTACTTTTAGTTTTTTAAGTAACTTCCATACTCTTCTCCATAGTGGCTGCACCAATTTACATTCCCACCAAGACTGTAGGAGGGTTTCTTTTTCTCCACACCCTCTCCAGCATTATTTGTAGACTTCTTAATGATGGCCATTCTGACTGGTGTGAGGTGATACGTCATTGCAGCTTTGATTTGCATTTCTCCAATAATTAGCGATGTTGAGCATCTTTTCATGTGCTCGTTGGCCATATGTATGTCTTCTTTGGAGAAATGTCTATTTATGTCTTCTGCCCATTTTTTGATAGCGTTGTTTTTTAGATATTAAGTTGTATGAGCTGTTTGTATATTTTGGAAATTAATCCCTTGTCAGTAGAATCATTTGTGAATATTTTCTCCCAGTCTGTAGGTTGTTTTTTTGTTTTGTTTATGACATTTCTGTCATTTTAAGCCACAGAATTTTTGGTACTTTGTTATGGCCACCTTGGGAAACTAATACAGTAACTTACAGAAAAGGGGGGGGCATTTTTTTTCTTCATTTTTTATGTTCATTGTGAAACAAAGTTTAAAAAAATATCCTTAGCTGGATTTTGTTCAAAATATATGGTTTGTAGGCAGGAACGTCACACTTCATTTTCCTTTTTAAATTTTTTGGAGGGGAATAATACTATAAACTACGGAAAGACAACTACAAGAAGAGATGTTTTAAACATGGGGATATGTTTAAGTAATGTTACTGATCTTTAAGGAGTGTGAGTTACATTCTAATACTGTGGAAGTTCTTTATAATGTTTTCCAGAAGACAAGGTTTTTGAACTCTATGTGCAGGAAACCATTACGTGGGGGAAAATATTGCTTTATGGGTCTTTGGCTGGGACTTTTAAGTGTTATGTATGAGAAAACATGGAAACTGGGGGAAGGGAAAGATGTTATAACAAAGTGATCTTGTATTAAGTTCCAAAATGCCAAATTCTAGGGAGTGTTAATAAACATCCTTCAAATGCATTCTTTTTTTTTTTAAATACTGTGTGCACATTACACTTTTTTTTTTAAAGTTATTTATTCATTTATTTATTTATTTTTGGCTGTGTTGGGTCTTCGTTTCTGTGCCAGGGCTTTCTCTAGTTGCGGCAAGCGGGGGCCACTCTTCATCGCGGTGCATGGGCCTCTCACTATCATGGCCTCTCCTGTTGTGGAGCACAGGCTCCAGACGCGCAGGCTCAGTAGTTGTGGCTCATGGGCCCAGTTGCTCCGCGGCATGTGGGATCTTCCCAGACCAGGGCTCGAACCTGCATCCCCTGCATTGGCAGGCAGATTCTCAACCACTGCGCCACCAGGGAAGCCCCAAATGCATTCTTATTCAATTCTTTTTGTTCACATTTCTGGAGTTGGTTTTACTTGTGTTAAAAAAAAAAATCGCCTTTGGAAATAAAAGTCAAAATTTCAACACAAAGACTTTCAACCAAAAGCACACAATACTTTCTAAGATATCACAGTTCTAGTTAGGATAGGTGACACATGACCACCTCCCTAAATTATGAACACACAACTGAGGTCATTTAGTAGAAGGAGTATCCAAAATTTGGGTAAGCAGGCAGCATGAGGAAGAAGAAAGGGCTCTGAAGTTATATAAAGTCCAGACAGTTAAAGGACATTGGCCAATTCAGTTTCATTTATTTTACCTTTTAGTTTCCTCACCTCTGTAATGGGATAATTCTTACCTCCATTGGTTCTTGAAAGAATTATTTGAGCTAAAATACACAAAGTGAATAGAATAATTTCTAATGTTCACAGAAGCTCAATAAATAACTTTCCCTCCTTCTCTGCTGAATCTTTAACACACGTTTGAGATCATCTCTCTACCTTTACATGTAGCAACTTAGGAGAGGCCTTATCAGCATGGAATCTGTTAGGTTTTCCTTGGAAGAAGCAGAGGCTTTCTATCATTTCAGGCAGCGCCTGGAATTGCCTCTTCAGGTGTAATCACATTCTGTCCAGGCACTTAAAAGAGATTTCTGCTCGCCTTGCAATTTCAGCATGGTACAAGGAAAGAATACTGAATTGGGAGCAATGAGAAATAGGCTGGGGTAAATCTTTCTAATCTATTTGGTCCCTAATTCCTTCAACTGTAAATTCAGCAGGTGAGAATAGATTGATCTTCAAGATTATTTTGGAGGTATGTTGGCTAAGGTATGCTTTGCAGTTGAGCAGCCATTGGTTTGACTCTCAGCTGTACTCCTTAATTGCATTTCAATCTTTGCCAAGTCGTTTAACCTCTTGGAGCCTTAGCTGCACCAACTGTAAAACAGGGAGTAATACCTAATTGAAAGGATCGTTGTAAGGACTCGATGAGAATAAAATATTGGCAGCACCTGGCACAAAGCACGCACTCAATAAAAATTAGTTCGCTTTCACTAGATCAGTGGTTCTCAAACTGTAGCATGAATCAGAATCACCTGGAGGGCTTGTTAAAACACAGAAGTGATGCCCCATCGTATCTGATTCAGTAAGTCTAGAGTAGAGATCCCAAAATTTGCATTTCTAACAAGTGCCCATGTGATGTTCCTGATCATGCCTGGAAAACCAATGCTCTGGATCAGGAGTTGGCAAACTATGGCACTTGGGCCCAATTTGGCCCACAGCTTGCCTTTGTAAATAAAGTTTTACTGGAACACACATGTCCAGTGGTTTACATATTGCCTAGAGCTGCTTTTGTACTACAATGGCCAAGTGGTTGCAACAGAGACTGTGTAACCCACAAAGCATAAAATATTTGCTATCTGGCCCTTTACAGAAAGGTTGGCAGACCTGCTCTAGACTAGCATGTGGTATTCTTTCCAGGGAGTTTTAGGGCTCTGAAAATTTGTTTAAAATTTCTTTTCTGTCAGGAGGCTTAGATATCTTCCCAAATAACAGAAAACATGACCTTTGTAAGCCTGAAGACTTAATTAACTGAACCCACACAAATATAATGGTGTTCTTGCATAGCATAGTTGTTAAGAGGCCTCCTGGATTTGAACCCCAGCACTGGATAACTTATTTTACTTATTATATGTTAAATGGGTTACTAGTACTTATCAGGTATATCATGTATCGTATTATAAGGATTAAGGAGAGTTATACACTTGCAGCACTTTGAAAAGTCCCTGGCACGTAGAAAACCCTCAGTAAGTGTTAGCTGCCATTGTTGTTGTTGTTATTATTATTATTATTGTTGTTATTAAAATAACCTTCAGGGTGTTTTGTTCACTGAACCATATTTTCCCTTCCAGGTGTTTCAAGCTTTTTAATTAGTACATGAGATTATTAAGTGTATTCATTGTGTGTTTATCACAGCAATGCAGCCACTTACTCTAAAATATTTGATCACAAATTTTGTTATCTCTAATAATTATCAAAAGCAAAGAGACAGAACTGCATTTTTACAGGGGCGATTCATTAGAATTAATGACAAAATAAATAAGATGGACCTTACCCAAATCCTTGCTTTTCCAGCAGTCCTTCATGGAGCCTTAAAGGCCTTTCTGAAGTGGGAAGGAGATCAAAGGTCCTTTAAATAAAAAAATCCAGCGTATCATTCTAAGGAATCTCTGTGTTCAAGCTTAAATTTCTGTCCTGAGTTGTTTGTTCTGAGCCTGAGGTTCTCCAGAAAAGTCTTGGGAAATAAGTGTTCTTTGGGTTCTTTCATAGGGCCGTTTTGCTTGTAGACCTTTGCCTTCCAATGATATTTGAACTTGAAGCACTGAGCACACAAATGATGAAATAGAGAGGCTCACTCCATGACATGAACACAGAACCAGTTCACTCTCCTTCCCATCCTGTCCAAACTGTTGTCTGGCTCTCACTCAACGTCGCATCCCCACTCTTTCTTTTACCTCTTAACAGTGCAACAGTCTTAGCATTGAGCAGATCTACACTCAGTTCCTAGTTTTTCCTCTTAGAAGTTGTGAGCCTGCACCTATATTTCCTCTTTTCTAAAATGGGATAATGTAGGTATTGTAAATATTAAATACTAGAGCATATGACAAGTGCCCCGCAGAATTCCCGATGTGTATAAGGGCTCCACAAATGTTACAGCTTTGTCTTCCACCCTCGCCACACCATTTTTTGAAACTGTGTAATGAGACCTTGTAATGTGTCTTAGTCCTTTAAAAATGGTTTCCTAAATAATAAGAATCTGGGTCCTTTTAAGTTTGAGTGTATCCCTCACTCAAGGGGAACAGCCAACAGTGAAAGAATTAAAAGCAGCAGGGGCTAGGTGCAGCCATTCCTTTAAAAAGGTAGTTCAGAGAGAGCTGGAGAGTGCAAGAGGGCCAGAGGAATCTTTTAGGTCAGCATAAATTAATTGCTGCTTGGGAGCAATGAACTGCTGTGAGAGACGCCATCTGGTGTTAATAAGGCAATTAACACTTGGGTTAAAAATAGTAGCTAAATTCAAGTTGAAACAGACTCCGATGAAAGCAGGGAAAATGCCCTGAGGCAGTTAAAGGTGCAAATAAGGTGAACACACACACATATTTTAGGAAACTGAACTGCTAAATTAGTAAGGGTACATACAAGATTTTTAAAAACAAGCCTTCATGGAGGTGGGGTTGGAGTCAAGCTGGCAGTGTGAGAAGATGCCAAGTTAGCGTCTCCCCACAACTAGGGTGCCTGCTGGCCACTGGTGGGGGACCCTGACGCCCAAGGAGACGGGAGGAGCCCCCAAGTGAACCGGTAGGACGTGGGGGACTGAGCAGGGAGGAAAAGGGGAGGCCAGACAGGATCGGCACCCCTGAGGCGGGGGAGATCAGGAGAGGCAGATGGGAGGGACCCTCTGGGAAGAGCAGGAGAGGAGCAGGGGCGATTGCCCCGCCCACTTGGGCCCAGGGAGTCTGCTGAGCCCCCAGGCTGGTATCCCCCCCTCCAACGTCCCCTCCAGGCCACGTGGGTCCTGGGGGCATATAGAAGGATTCCTGTGGGTCCTGCTGAGCTCCCAGGTGAGGTCCCCTGCCCTCTGAGACCAGGGGTGGGGGGCACGCCTGGGCCCCTTCTGTTCCTTGAGCCTAAGCCCCACCCCCCACAGCCCCCAGGGCCTTTTCCAGCCCTGTGGGTCCTAAGCATAGGTCTCGTCCACCACCCAAACCTCACCCTTGCTTAGGCCCCACCCTCCACAGCCAAGGCCTTTTCCCTCTTCTTTTTTCTTTTCCCTCCTCCTCTTTTTTACTATTGTAGTACTGATGTACTTTCCGGTTGTTGATTCATCTATACTTTTATTTTTATATTCTTTCTAACAGATCTGTTAGTTGCCTAGTCTAATTTTATTTTTTACTTTGTTATTGTTCTCTTGTTTTTCTTTCTTTTTCTTTTCTTTTTTTAATGCCATCCCACGCGGCTTGCAGGATTTTGGTTCATGAGCCAGGGGTCGGGCCGAAGCTCCTGCGGTGGATGCTCTGAGTTCGAACCACTGGACTAACAGAGAACCTCAGGCCCCAGGGAATATTCATCGGAGTGAGGTCTCATGGAGGTCCTCATCTCAGCACCAAGACCCAGCTCTACCCAACAGCCTACAAACTCCAATGTTGGAAGCCTCAGGCCAAATAACCAGTAAGACAGGAAACAATCCCACTCATTATAAAAAAAAAAAGAGACGACAAAAAAAATACGTCACAGATGAAAGAGCAAGGTAAAAACCTACAAGACCAAATAAATGAAGAGGAAATAAGCAATCTACCTGAGAAAGAATTCAGAGTAATGATAGTAAAGATGATCCAGAATCTCAGAAATAGAATGGAGGCACGGATTGAGAAAATACAAGAAATGTTTAACAAAGATCTAGAAGAACTAAAGAACAAACAAACAGAGATGAACAACACAATAACTGAAATGAAAAAAAACACTAGAAGGAATCAATAACAGAATAACTGAGGCAGAAAAACAAATAAGTGAGCTGGAAGACAAAATGGTGGAAATAACTGCCAAGGAGCAGAATAAAGAAAAAAGAATGAAAAGAATTGAGGACAATCTCAGAGACCTCTGGGACAACATTAAATGCACCAACATTCGAATTATAGGGGTCCCAGAAGAAGAAGAGAAAAAGAAAGGGTCTGAGAAAATATTTGAAGAGAGTATAGTCGAAAACTTCCCTAACATGGGAAAGGAAATAGTTAATCAAGTCCAGGAAGTGCAGAGTCCCATACAGGATAAATCCACGGAGAAATACTCCAAGACACGTATTAATCAAACTAACAACTGCCCTCTGTCCTTTCCCTGCCGGTGGACAGTCGCTCACATACTCATCCCTTGCCAAACAAGGGTCCCCTCCTTGCTGGAGACTACAGGTGGGGGTGCAGGCAGGCCTGGGACCCAGGGGAGCAGACTTAGGGGCCCTGCCTCCTGCAGGGGAAACCTAAGTCCCAGGTCTGAGAACTTCGCTCAATAAAACTGGTTTTCCCCTTCAAAAAAAAAAAAAAAAAAAACTAACAAAAATTAAATTCAAAGAAAAAATATTAAAAGCAGCAAGGGAAAAACAAAAAATAACATACAAAGGAATCCCCAAAAGGTTATCAGCTGATTTTTCAGCAGAAACTCTGCAGGCCAGAAGGGAGTGGCAGAATATACTTAAAGTGATGAAAGAGAAAAACCTACAATCAAGATTACTCTACCCAGCAAGGATCTCATTCAGATTCGATGGAGAAATCAAAAGGTTTTCAGACAAGCAGAAGCTAAGAGAATTTAGCACCACCAAGCCAGCTTTACAACAAATGTTAAGGAAACTTCTCTAGGTGGGAAACAAAAGAGAAGAAAAAGACCCCCAAAAACAAACCCAAAACAATTAAGAAAATGGTAATAGGAACATACATATCGATAATAACCTTGAATATAAATGGATTAAATGCCCCAACCAAAAGACACAGACTGGCTGAACGAATACGAAAAGAAGACCTATATATATGTTGTCTACAAGAGACCCACTTCAGACCTAGGGACACATATAGACTGAAAGTGAGGGGATGGAAAAAGATATTCCATGCAAATGGAAATCAAAAGAAAGCTGGAGTAGCAATACTCGTATCAGATAAAATAGACTTTAAAATAAAGAAGACTGTTAAAAGAGATGAGGGATACTACATAATGATAAAAGGATCAATCCAAGAAGAAGATAGAACAATTATAAATGTTTATGCACCCAACACAGGAGCACCTCAATACATAAGGCAGATGCTAACAACCAGGAAAGGAGAAATCGACAGTAACACAAAAATGGTAGGGGACTTTAACAACACCCCACTTACATCAATGGAGAGATCATCCAAACAGAAAATAAATAAGGAAACACAAGCTTTAAATGACACAACAGACCATATAGATATATTTGATATTTATAGAACATGCCACCCAAAAGTGGCAGAATACACTTTCTTCTCAAGTGCACATGGAACATTCTCCAGGATAGATCATACCTTGGGTCACAAATCAATCTTCGGAAAATTTAAGAAAATTGAAATTGTATCAAGCATCTTTTCTGACCACAATGCTATGAGATTAGAAATCAGTTACAGGAAAAAAACTGTAAAAAACACAAATACATGGAGGCTAAACAGTGTGCTACTAAATAACCAGGAGATCACTGAAGAAATCAAAGAAGAAATAAAAAAATACATAGAAACAAATAACAACGAAAACACAACGACCCAAAACCTACAGGATGCAGCAAAAGGAGCTCTAAGAGGGAAGTTTATAGCAATTCAATCTCACCTCAAGAAACAAGAAAAATCTCAAATAAACAATCTAACCCTACACTTAAAACAAGTAGAGGAAGAAGAACAAAGAAAACCCAAAGTCAGCAGAAGGAAGCAAATCATAAAGATCAGAGCAGAAATAAATGAAATAGAAATGAACAAAACAATAGCAAAGATCAATAAAACTAAAAGCTGGTTCTTTGAGAAGATAAACAAAACTGATAAACCACTAGCCAGACTCATCAAGAAAAAAAGGGAGAGGACACAAATCAATAAAATTAGAAATGAAAAAGGAGAAATCACAAGTGACACCACAGAAGTACAAAGGATGATAAGAGACTACTACAAACAACTATATGCCAATAAAATGGACAACCATGAAGAAATGGACAAATACTTGGAAAGGTACAATTTTCCAAGACAGAACCAGGAAGGATTAGAAAATATAAACAGACCTTTCACAAGTAATGTAAATGAAACCATAATTAAAAATCTTCCAACAAACAAAGTCCAGGAGCAGAAGGCTTCATAGGCGAATTCTATCAAACATTTAGAGAAGAGCCAACACCCATCCTTCTCAAACTCTTCAAAAAAATTGCAGAGGGAGAAACACTCCCAAATTCATTCTACAAAGCCACCATCACCCTGATACCAAAACCAGAAAAAGATAGCACAAAAAAAGAAAATTATAGACCACTATCACTGATAACATAGATGCAAAAATTCTGAACAAAATACTAGCAAACAGAATCCAACAGCACATTAAAAGGATCATACACCATGATCAAGTGGGATTTATCCCAGGGATGCAAGAATTCTTCAATATATGCAAATCAATCAATGTGATACACCACATTAACAAATTAAGGAATAAAAACCATATGATCATCTCAACAGATGCAGAAAAGGCTTGTGACAAAATTCAACACCTATTTATGATAAAAACTCTCCAGAAAATGGGCATAGAGGGAACCTACCTGAATATAATAAAGACCATACATGACAAACCCACAGCAAGCATCATACTCAATGGTGAAAGACTTAAAGCATTTCCACTAAGATCAGGAACAAGACAAGGATGTCCACTCTCGCCACTCTTATTCAACATAGTTTTGGAAGTCGTAGCCACAGAAATCAGAGAAGAAAAAGAAATAAAAGGAATACAGATTGGAAAAGAAGACGTAAAACTCTCACTGTTTGCAGATGACATGATACTATACATAGAAAATCCTAAAGATACCACCAGAAAACTACTAGAACTAATCAATGAGTTTGGTAAGGTTGCAGGATACAAAATTAATGCACAGAAATCTCTGGCATTCCTATACACCAACAATGAAAAATCAGAAAGAGAAATTAAGGAAACACTGCCATTCACCACTGCAACAAAGAGAATAAAATACCTAGGAATAAACCTGCCTAAGGAGGTGAAAGACTTGTACTTAGAAAACTATAAAAAACTGATGAAAGAAATCAAAGATGACATAAACAGATGGAGAAATATACCATGTTCTTGGATTGGAAGAATCAATATTGTGAAAATGACCATACTACCCAAAGCAATCTACAGATTCAATGCAATCCCTATCAAACTACCAATGGCATTCTTCACAGAATTAGAACAAGAAACTTTACAATTTGTACGGAAACACAAAAGACCCCGAATAGCCAAAGCAATCTTGAGAAAGAAAAATGGAGTTGGAGGAATCAGGTTCCCCGACTTCAAACTATACTACAAAGCTAAAGTAATCAAGACAGTATGGTGCTGGCACAAAAAGAGAAATACAGATCAATGGTACAGGATAGAATGCCCAGAGATAAACCCACACACATATGGGCACCTAATTTATGAAAAAGGAAGCAAGAACATACAATGGAGAAAAGACAGCCTATTCAATAAGTGCTGCTGGGAAAACTGGACAGCTACATATAAAAGAATGAAATTAGAACACTTCCTAACACCACACACAAAAATAAATGCCCAATGGATTACAGACTTAAATGTAACACCAGACACTATAAAACTCTTAGAGGAAAACATAGGGAAAACACTCTTTGACATAAACCACAGCAAGATCTTTTTTGACCCACCTCCTAGAGTAATGGAAAAAAAACCAAAAATAAACAAATGGGACTTAATTAAACTTAAAAGCTTTTGCACAGCAAAGGAAACCATAAACAAGACAAAAAGACAACCCTCAGCATGGGAGAAAATATTTGCAAATGAAACAACAGACAAAGGATTAATCTCCAAAATATAAAAACAGCTCATGGATCTCAATATCAAAAAAACAAACAATCCAGTTAAAAAATGGGCAGAAGACCTAAATAGACATTTCACCAAGGAAGACATACAGTTGGCCAAGAAGCACATGAAAAGATGCTCAACATCACTAATTATTAGAGAAATGCAAATCAAAACCACAATGAGGTATCACTGCACGCCGGTCAGAATGGCCATTATCAAAAAATCTAGAAACAATAAATGCTGGAAAGGGTGTGGTGAAAAGAGAACCTCCCTGCACTGTTGGTGGGAATGTAAATTGATACAACCACTATGGAAAACAGTATGGAGGCTCCTTGAAAAACTAAAAATAGAACTACCATATGACCCAGCAATCCCATTACTGGGCATATACCCCGAGAAAACCATAATTCAAAAAGAGACATGTACCACAATGTTCATTGCAGCTCTATTTACAATAGCCAGGACATGGAAGCAACCTAAGTGCCCATCAACAGATGAATGGATAAAGAAGATGTGGCACATATGTACAACGGAATATTACTCAGCCATAAAAAGAATCGAAATTGAGTTATTTGTAGTGAGGTGGATGGACCTAGAGTCTGTCGTACAGAGTGAAGTAAGTCAGAAAGAGAAAAACAAGTACCGTATGCTAACGCATATATATGGAATCTAAAAATAAATAAATAAAATGGTACTGATGAACCTAATTGCAGGGCAGGAATAAAGATATAGACATAGAGAACGGACTTGAGGACATGGGGTGGAAGGGAGAATCTGGGGCAGAGTGAGAGTAGCATCGACATATATACACTACCAAATGTAAAATAGTTAGCTAGTGGGAAGCAGCAGCATAGCACAGGGAGATCAGCTCGGTGCTTTGCGATGACCTAGAGGGGTGGGATAGGGAGGATGGGAGGGAGGCTCAAGAGGGAGGGGATATGGGGACATATGTATGCATATGGCTGATTCAGTTTGTTGTACAAGAGAAACTAACACAGTATTGTGAAGCAATTATACTCCAATAAAGATCTATTTTAAAAAAAAAAAAGCCCTCTAACCATGGTATTGCATAGGTAAAAGAATGCAACATATAGTATTAAAGAATTTACTTAGATTAAAAACCATGGGTGGGTGGATAGCTTATTCCTACATCTGTACAGTACTGCTCCACTCTAAAAGCAAGTCAAACTATCTTACCGGTATTTCCCCAATTCTGTGTTTCCCGATGGCGGCCTAGGAATTGATGGTGAAATCTCCACAGGCCTGTCCATCGTTGCAGTGGATCCAAAGTTGCAGAAGAAGACCATGATCTGCACCTTTTTCGCAAGTCAAAACCAAACTCTGAACCTTTAGCTTTAAAGATAAAGCTCTACAGCTCAACCTTCATTCCCCCTTACTTCTCTGCTCTCAACCAGATACAACTTTTTTTGCCGTTCCCCGGTGACCTTCTATTTCTTGGTTCCTGGTTACAGAAATTGGCTTCATCTGTCCATCTCAAACACTGCAACCCCTTCCCTGACATGTCTAGAGAGCAGCAGCAATTACCTTGAGTTTCAGTGTTCCTATATGTCACGATAGATGATTGAGAGGTGACCTGCAAACGTCTTAAACCCATACAAAGATGTGTCACCTTTTACATGACAATCTGGTCTCAGTAACACCTCACTAGCACGTGCTGGAACTTCATAAACACACGTTGATTTAAAAATTAAATTAAAATGACTAAAACATAAAGTAACCCATTTTTCTCCTAAACAGAAAAGTTTTAAAATCTGAGGGCAGAAATACTTTGAATTAAATATTAACTTTATGGCAGATTTTTCAAGTGGTTTTATAGATAATATCTTGGAAAGTTTCCTATAACCTTCAAAGAAACAACCAGAACCTCTAAAGGTGCTGGAGAGCTGAATTAAGGATAAAAGGTTGAAATAAGCTTTGCCTGCTAGAGAATGTGGTACTTACACATTCCTCTGGTTTGGAGTTTAAATTTCCACTCTAACTCTAATTAATGAAGAATTCAAAAGGCAAGGAAAATTTGACTAGGTTGGTTTAACCAAGAGTGGTCTGACCAAGATTTTTTTTAAACCCAATTATTCCTAATTTATTGCAGAATCTTTCTTCCTGAAAAGGGTTTATGTTCAATTGTCTGTGGACTATAATGAGGCTGACTATAAGTAAGTTAGCTTATTTACTGTGTAGATGTTGTAGAAACATCTTAGAAACACCTATGAAACATAAACAATGACAACAACAAACAGTTCAGAATTGACCTAATATCCTCGGGAATTGAACTGTGGTGTCAGGGGGGTGGGGGACAACGGGTATGGGTGTTGTGAAACCCCTGAATGAGAGAAGAAAGCCCTGAGACACTACTAAGCAGAAGTGCTGAAGCAGTACCCTTTCTTCCACCACTTATGCCTGCCTTGCATGGCTATTAATGTGTAAGTCATTCAGTCTTTCAAGATCAAATCATGTTTAACTTCTCGAAAGAACTGGCTCAGTGGCAGAAAAGAATTTATCAAGAGGGTCAGTTACATAATGATCTTAGGACAATGTGTAAAAAGCAGCCTGATGATTACAGTGATGTCTTTGTTTTATGGCAGAACATCTTAATTGTATTTGGCCCCCTTGATGGCTGGCGTTGGAATACACAAACAGCTGTTTTCCATCAGTGCTCATTTGGTACATTCCACACAGTCCATCAATTGTGAAAGTCAATCAATCAATTCCCCAATTTTTCAACAACCACAGGGCCCGATAAGACATGCTTTCTTAAGACAGAACTGTTTCACTCCGTAGCCAGCAGTGATTTTACACTAGCTATGTACTTTCCTCTTCCCCACTAATATATTTTTTTCCATTGCCTTTAGCACCCATGACTAATAATACCCAGTGCCTAATTTCAGGCTGTGCGCTGTTCTCATCTCAACTTTATTAGTTCACCCAAATCCTGTTTCCCTGAGTGAACATCACACATGGCATCTTTTATAAATTAGCACGTTGGTCATATCGATTTAGAATTGTGTAATGGACGGTAGGATAGAATTTGTGTCCAGTGGCCCAAGTCCACCCCCTTCTCTCCCATCCACTCTGGGCCCTCACTGATCAAAATTTTATGTTTCTATTGTTGAACAGGCTGAAAAACACGTTCCACCGTGCATATATTTGAGTAGATAATCCTGCGGGGAAAAGCTGACCATATAAATCCACGATAACAATATTCTCATAATGCATTTTGCATCTCATCAATATGCAATATGCATCTCCTAAGGCGGAAAGGTTAAACATTGTGAGAAACTTTTATTGGTTTTCTAAAAAAAAAATACTGCAGTTGATTTAGCTTGTAAAATGTCCAATAAATCGGTTTACAAGCTAAAATTGATTTAGCTTGTAAAATGTCCAATAAATTTTCATCAAATACCATTTAAATTACAGCAAGTCAAACACCCTCTAATACAAGCTAAAACTAAAAAAAAAAAAACAAAAAACCTAATAAAGTATTTTAGGTATTAAATTTTAGCAAATACTGCTTAATTTGGCATGATGTAGATAATTTAATCCTGTAAACAAATTAATGGAATTTCAAATAAATGTATGATCTATAAATTTGGCAACAGAGAGGGAATAAAAGTGACACTGGCAAAAATTAGGATAAATTAAGACACATGGGAAATGGAGATGCTGCAATCTTCCAACACTGAAGAAATCACACGCAAGCTTCATGGCAGATAAACTTAAGGGTGCCTCCTCGTGTCAGAATCGTTAAGGTGGAGAATTCTGACATCGGTACTAGAGAACTTCCAATGACTAAACTATGGCAAATGACTCCTGTTTCATGGGAGAATAATATTCATTGGCTATTATTAGTGATACGTGTGAACATGACACCTTCCTTCCATCACTTAGTTACTAGAAAAATGAGACTATTCTAAACCAATTCCTCTGCAGTAACATAGTTCATGGTGTTTCCCTAAATCTACACTACCTGAAGATTCACTTTCACCCTATGTTCTTAAGAGTAATGCTGCCTCTGATCAAGGTGACCTGAGAATCTTCCTCTGAATTAAAAACTCCAGTTCCCATTAATGGGGCTCTGATGTTGGCCCCTAAGGGGCTTGATTAACTTGATTAACTCCTAATCAAGTTCATGTGAACTGTCTCCCCCTCAGTACCTGTTCCTCAGAGACCAGATTTCTATCTTGATGCCAGTCCTTATCTGATCATGGTGTTCTATTCCTTCACCTGCAAACTCTACTTAAATGAAGAGATTTATTGTTTTTAATTGCTCAGTCTAAACATGATTTAATTGCTCCTCTGATTGCTAGCCTGTAAAGAAAGGCTAGTGAACTCAGCTATACAGTCTGAACTTCAGGCAGCAAGCCAATTCCGAGATAGGTTTCTGCAATCAAAATTAACTGCAATAGTTACTGGAATAAAGAAAAAAATGTGGAAGTAGAGGTTAACATCATAAAAAGAATAGAAGAAGCTAAGGGAAAAAGTAGGTCTCCCCACCTTTTTTTTCCTATTATGTCTTTCAAGAATCTTTTTGGACGAGGAACCAAGACTATTTCCCTGGTTACAAAGCCTCTATATCATTAAGGCAAAGTTCACTGTGGACTTTCCATTCTAGAAGATTTTATTGGCAAATGCCACGCTTTGATATTGTGTGTGTAGTATGCATGCTGGGCAATTTGAAAAAGACCCTGGATTCTCCAGGGCTATCAATGATTAGACTTTTTTTTCCCTGAACCTAAGCATCAACTTCTGAAAAACAGATTTTTTTTTTCCTGGTATCTACTGTCCTACCATTTGGACTTTGTCAAATGATTGTCTTACCTGTTTAAATGAAACCCTGATTTTAGCCTGGGTTTGGACCTTATCTTTTCCCACCTCAAACCATCACCTTAACTCATCAAACCACAAGAACTCACCTGCTTCTTCCTGGAATGACCGACTGACCTCCCCTCTGATCCCACTGGCTTACCTGGGCTCCCCGTCCAGGCCTTTGCTCTGAGTCCTGGAGTTCCTATTACTGCTTAGCCCATCACCATGACAAGGTCTGCAACACTTCAGGCTTTGACTGCCAAGAATCCTGCTTCAGACTGAGTGGGTCATGCTGATTATCCTACCAAGATCCATGGCTTCTATCTCTGAGGAAAAAATATACCACATGCTAATAGCATTAGTGAAATAAAAAGGTTGGACTAAATAATTTCTAAAATCTCCGTCAGATCTAAATTCAGCGTTTCACATTTTACAGATGAGAAAACTGAAGCTCAGAGAGGTTGACTCTTCAACAAAAAGAGAAAATGTGAAGTTGCCCAGTGACAAAGATGGAGGTACCATCAGAGATGTGCTGGTAAATGTTTAACACATCTCTGGAGTCGGGGGGTGGAGCGGGGATGGAGAACAAAGTCCTGATCTACAGCATTTCTGTGATTTAATTCTGTGATGGTCTTTTCTAAGGCGTAAATACTCCTATGATAGCTGATTTTAAACTACAAACATGAATCAACCAGCTGCAAAATTCCTTAAAATTTAACATTCAGCTCTTGGGATCTGGTACCAGTCAGCTCCAGCACACTTCCAACAAAGCTCTGGTTTTAGAGTGATAACTGAAGGACCGCTTACTTGGTTCTATTTCCCTGCTTTCCCTGTTTCTCTAACCTTTACAGGTAAGACCACTTAACCCCAACCTGAGAATATGACACCATGCCAGGTTCTGAGATTAATCCTGTCCCTAGACCCAGGGAGCAAAGGCCTTAAGGTTCACTGACTGAGCACCGATTTCTTCAGGCTTCCTCGAACCCCTGTTCCCTGCCTCGCTCTTTCGTTCTGCTGTTAGAATAGCCAGGCTCCTCAGGGACTGGCTTTCTGGTAATTGAAATCCATCCCAAAACACACTTAGGAATTTATTTTAGTCTAATATTGTATCCAGTTGCACAGGTGAGAACTGAAACACTGAGAGAGGCAGCTGCAGTTGAACCGGGGAAAGCAGGCATGGGGGTAGTGTGAGAAATGCTCATAATGAATAAGCTTCCAGATCTATAGCTGCTATAGACATGTGTTGTTTCTAAAGACACTGAGCTCCTTTATCTTCTTTCACTTCTGATTTATAAAAGACCAAAAATGCACAAAGCCTCTGATGCTGAGTCAAAGAAACATCAGAGTTATGTACCTCCCTCTTGAGCAAAACACATTCCACTATGATGTCATCAAAGATATACTGAATTCAAAATGTAGCCTAGGAAACTCTTCATGAATAGCTATGATTTTGAAACCAGAATTTAAAAAGTACTGACTCTGGCACAAAATTGAATGAACAGTCATATTCACTCGCAATCACAAATCATAGTTCACTGAGCAACTTGCTAACAATTCTGAAAATATCAGCCCAACAACAGAGAAATAAATTAATGAGAATGCATCTGACAAATGAGCTATTATGCAAACCTTTAAAATTATAGTGAAGATCATGTAGTCACATGAAGAATGTTTATGATTTGTTAGTAAAAAGACATAAAATTGTGTACCATTAAGAGTATCATTAAGAGTATAAAAATATTTTTAAATGTACTTAGGAAAAAAGCCCTAGAAGGAGGAATTTTAAATTGTTATATCATTATTTTTTCCTTTTTTCTCACTTTCCAAATTTTCTGCAACGTAGTTATGTTATTCTTATACTGAAAAAATGTCTAAGTTAAAAACAAATAAATAAATAAATAATTCGCAAGCATGCTGGATCCCTAACCAGGACCCTGACCACTCCTCTGAACACCGAGAAAGCCCTGCCCTGAATGGGACCCTCTCTGTGTTCTTGCAAGCCTTGTGGCAGCCCTCATCACACCACTGAAACCAGAAATACACTTCAAATACCAAAAAGACCTGGAGCAAAGTGAGTACATTTGAAGTGAGTCGTTGTCATTTAGGTTTTTTCTCAACTCCCTACTGAAAGGCCAGGCACCCTTCCCTGTCACACTCTCACTGCTATGGAATGCCTCAGCTCAGGGACAGTCTGCTGCAGATCATTCCCTTCCCTTACTAAGGTCTCTGGACCTTTGTTCCATTGTTAACTCACTTCCTTACATCTTCAGTCTCTTCAAACCCTTGGGCCTAGAGAAGGACTTGCCCTTCTCCTGGCTTCCCCCAGTTGCTTCCGAAACTCTCTAATCCTCCCCACTCTAGTAAAAGCTTCTCCTTCTTGAGGCTGTTACTCCTCTGTCCCACTTCCAACCTTCCCTGGTAATGTCATTTACTGTCTCCGGAAGGCTTCCTCACTTTCACTGAAGGCTTTGGCACGTGGCTTCCTCTCTCCCTCTTTATCCCTACCAGCCAAATCCGGATCAATACTTTATCTGCATTCTCTATCTTATACCTGGGTGGCTAAAACTGCTGAAAAAGCAAACAACTCTGTGAAGTGGAGCTGCTATAAATTTGTGATCTCCCAGCTTGGTACTATCTCATTCATATTTCCTGGAGATGGAAAGAAAGGTCTTTGGTAAACAAAGTAGCAACTTACATGGGGTCTGTGCCACTCTAAATTGATTGTCTCTCAGTTCCAAATTCACCCTCCAAATATACAGTCTCTGATGATGGATGGAATTGCTTTAAGCATTTCTCTGTTAAAGTAAGCATGATGTTAAGCTTCCTCAGTAGACAGCGCTGGAGCAGCACTGCAGGATGAAGGGGCTCTCCGGAGGTTTCTGCCTGTAGCATGGTGGGTCAACAGTGTGTGTGAGGACGTCTGGTGGCACTGAGCCCCGGCCATTCACCCAGAAGGCGCTGTCCCTCAGGGACATTGCACCCCCATCATGGCCTGATGATCATCTCTGTGCTGCCCTCTCCAGACAGACCTCGGGCCTCCTGTTGGCACTGACTCCCTGATTGAACTCACTCGCCTCCCCAGGGGTGTTTCCCATAGCCCTCTCGATGCTGTGCTCCTCCCAACCTGACATTCCTCCCCATAGGGACACCAGGTCTCCACCCGGGCTGCAGGAGGCCTGGTGCCCCACTCCTACTGCACTGCACACCCACGCAGTGGCCACCAGCTGTGGCTCGCCAGCCCTGCCGGCGCTGCAGAGGGCTCATTACCGCTCGTCTCTGACTGCAGACCAGCTCTGGCCAGCAAATCAGCAAACTTCTGTGCCATCCAGTGGGTTCAAACACACATTTGTCCAATGAGATATGAACTGCACACTTAGGGAGAGGGTCCCCTTCCAAGTTTGCCCATCTCCTTCTGCCCTAGGATACCATAACGAGTATTCTTAAATACTAAAGTTACTCTACTATCACAGTTTAATAATTCTTCATATTAAACTACCCCTGTTTAAATCACCATGTGGTTTCAATCTCCCAACTGAATCCAGAGTGCTAGAATCCAAGAACCAGTCTCTTTATTTATACAGAGAGGATGGAACTGGTCAGTGGAAGCTTTGTCTGTTTCCATGTCTTGACATCCTACCTAGTCTTCCTCCTACTGCTCTCTACTTCTACCCCCCACCACTTCACTGAAAATATTCTCTCTGGGATCGCCAATGACCTTGTTGCTAACTCTAATGGACGGCATGTTGGACCTCATCTGATTTGACGGGTCTGCTCCATCTGACACTGGCTGGTTGCCTTCATTTTGTGAGACAACGTCTCCTGGTTTCCTTCTACTTCCTTGACAATTCCTTCTCAGTCTCCTTCACTGGCACGTCTCTCTGTCTGTTTCTTCAATGTTGATGTTTTTCCAGGATTCTGCGCTTGGTCTTCCTCTCACTCCCTGTAATTTCTTGTGTGACTTCTTCTCTTCCGGTGGTTTCAACTCCCGTTTACATAAGACACAGTCCAGATCTGTATGCTTCACTTAGATATCCGATCTGAGCACGAGATCTTTCCTCTACACATTTTCACCATGACTCACAGGCAATTCAAACTCACCGTTCCCAAACTTAAATGATCCTATTCTCTGCCAGATCTATTTTCCTCCTCCATTTTCTGCATCAGTGAATAATACCACCAGTCACCTTGCCCAAGGCAGGCACCTGGCTGTTATCTCACATTTTCGTTCCCTCTCTCACTTTCAAAATTCATCAGTCACAAAGTCCTATTGATTCTCCCACCTGAATAGCTCTTGAATCTTCCAACTTCTTTTCATCTCTATGACCCATATTTTAGTAAGGGGGTGAAATCTGAATGAGTAAGTAGGAAACTTGTTCAGAAAATAAGTGGACAACATGAGAGGGTGCATTCTAGATGGTGGTAACAGCTTCTGCAAGAGCAGAGAGGCATGAGGCAGTGTAATCTGAGTCCATGTTTCCTTTACCATACCTGCCATATGGTTAGTTTTATGCATCAACCTAGCTAGGCTATAGTACCCAGTTATTTAATAAAACACTAATCTAGGTGTTGCTATGAAGATATTTTGTAGATGTGGTTAACATCTATAATTAGTGAACTTTAAGTAAAAGGATATTGTCTTCAATAATATAGGTGGGCCTCACCCAATCAGTTGAAAACTGAAAAAGTAAAAACTGAGTTTTCCTGGAAAAAAAGATATTCTGCCTCAAGACTACAACAGTAACTCCTTTTTGAGTTTCCAGCCTGCTGGCCTGCTCTACAAATTTCAAGCTTGCCAGTCCCAACAACTGCACCAGTCAATTTCTTTTAAAATATATATATATATATATATATATATACACACATATATATCTGTTATTTATATATATTTATATGTGATATAAATAAAGGCCCTATCTATCTACCTATCTATCTATCTATCTATCTATCTATCTATCTATCTATCTATCTATCTACCATTTCCCTGGAGAACCCTGATACATCTGTAAAATTCCTTCACTTGGCCTACTTGAATACTTGGTGGCCAAGCCAATGGACAGATCTATCTCGGAGCTTCAGACTCTGCCATTTAAATTCACCCACATTCAGCTAAATCACAAGATATGAAAACCAAAGATCATGTTTTTCATATTCTATGTATGAAGTCATGTGGCATTTGTGATAAGAACTGTACTTTTTAACAGTTGGAGAAATACTTTGTTGAAATGTTTGGTTATGAGAAAGAGAAAAAACAAAATATGTCAAGAGAAAACCAGTTTGGTTACCAGTCAATAAATTGGCCTGGCAGTTTCAGCAGAGACTGGTAATTAATTTCTCCTTTGGGGAGAAAAAGAAAAATTAACTAGTTCAAAACACAGATGGGAAGAAGTCAAGGCTAAATTCTACTTTTGGCTACTGTCTTAATATTCCGCCCCCCCCCCCCCCCGTTTTTTAAACAGAGAAGCTGTGGGAGCAAGGAGACAGTGAGAAGTATCTTCCTACTGGCACACTTCATTGAATTTCTGGGGTTGAGAAACAGTAGAAAGAAAAGGTCTTGTCAAGTTAGAATCTGTAGCAGGCAGGAGAACCCATTAATACTATCCAACTATCTAGTGATTTGAAGAGGACGTATTTGAATTAAATTACCCTCCAGAGATGATCTGGACTAGTTCAGTGGTCATCCACATTTTTGCAAGTGCAAATCAGTTTCCTTTATAACAACTCCCCATCCTGAAATGTTACATCATAATCTATACTGAGGGAGTTATCCCTAAGCACATGCTCTTCACTCAAGAAAAAAACAGCAGAACCACTGACCCCCAGAAATGGTGCTGTGACTCATGCCAACCCCACAGTGCCTGCATAGAGCTCAGAGGATTCATTCCTTTGTTCATTAGTCAAACATATATTTTAGAAACTTTTTGTTTGTTTGGCGGGGGGGGGGGGTTTGCTCCACTTTCAGGGTAGAGGCAAGGAAGAAAAACACAGGAATTCTTTTCAAAGATTTATAGTTTTGAGTAGAGACATGCCAATTTTAAATTAAACAAGTGGACTAAAAAACTTGAAGTCTAATATTGTATGACTTAGATTTTTTAGCTTCTTAACAGTTCCTTGCACTTAGAATGTGCATTAAAATACTTATGGAATGCATTACCTGAAATGTAATCCAATTATCAACTGAATTACATTAGAAATCACAAAGTAAGCTCAAGAAAACCATAATAATAGTATAACAATGGAGAACTGAAAATTTAGGGTAGGATTTAAACACATCAGTTTTCTTATCTGAAGTTTTCAAGTAAAAGTTAATTTGACCTTTGTCTTAAAGATCGAAATTTGCCAAGCAACCAAGTTTGTAGGTCCTCTTCTAGTCTTATGACAAATGTCAGTGGTCTATTGTGGGAAGTTCCATTTCTGAGTCTCATCTTACCATTACAACTACCTCACCACCATTTTAATGCTATAAACATTCTGGAAAGGCACAAGGAGTTAGCAAAATAAGGTGTCGAGCACTTTCTTAGCACTCAAACATATTTTTAAGTTGAAAGGATAAAAATTAATGATATTTGGGTGGTGGTGGTAATTCTAAAACATTTTTGATAGGGAAGCTAGATCATTACACTAACCTGGAACCCATGAAGGCTATGGTGCTACATATAAATAAAAGGCTTATCTCAAAACTCCACTCATGGAATCTCAATCTACTCCACACAAAGGCATAAAGGATGTTGCCTCAGTTCTGACATCTGTGGAAAGCAAATAATATTGTAAGAGATTTAAACGCAATGACACAGACTTCGTTATACTGTAAATATCACAAATATTCTCATTTAATGGGATATTAAGTCCCTAAGAATAGCATCTTGACATATTGACAATAGCATATTGACACACAACAGGCACTTGAATGTCTGCTAAAAATATTAATTAAACAAGCATGTGATTGCTTTTATGTAATGGGGAAAACTTTCTCAGATTCTTTCATTATTTGGCAGTTGTTGGTCACATTTAGCACAAAAATTGGTATTTCAGCTCAGTTCCAGTTGAAATAACTATCCACTATTGGAGGTCCAGCCATGCATTGGTTTTGCATTAATGAAGGATTGTTTGGCAGTGCTGTCAATTCTGGACCCTCAAATAATTTATACAGTCATTCTATCCATTGCTGAATTACCAATGCTATAGGTGGATTTGCAACTGAGAGACCCTCCATCTTTTTTTATGACTGCACCAACCCCAGAAAGGAGGGAACTGCAGGGGCAGGATTTGCATCTTGGTAGCAGCTGAAGTCTTGCCAAGAGCCTTTCTCAGGAATGGCTGCTGTGAGGACGAGTCATCACCCTCATTTGGAGGGGGGTGAGGATGGTGGCTAAGAGCTTCTCAGCTTAGTCTCTGTTCCAGAAGGAGGGAGGATACTGAAAGTGGAAGGAGTATGATGGGTGAGAAAGAAACTGCATGTAGCTGTGGCTATCAGCTCCTAAAAGGTTGGGCTGTTCTCAAGTGTCACCAAAGGAGAACCAAAGGTAAAGTCTGTGAACAACCACAGACATAACAAGAGGCTGGGAAACAAGACTTGGTCAAAAGGTTTAAGGACTGGAATGATTTATCCTAAAAAGAGATGCTAAGCAAGATGTATTGGGGACTATGTATGACTCAGTAGGAGAAAATAATTCTATGGTTGACTGAACACTTACGCAATGAGCCAGGCATTTTCACATACTTGATCATCATTTTATCTTAATACTAACCCTAAGAAGAATCACCTAATGGATGAAGAAACTGAAGCTCTCAAAAGTTAAGCAATTTACTCAAATCACACAGCTAATATGGACAAAGTTGGGATTTTCTTTCAAGTCAGCTTGACTGCCACAGCCTTTCCCTACATGGCAGGGACTGCTCTGTAAAGTATCCTATTCACAGATGGATTTGGTTACAATCCCAGAAGGGTAGGAGGTGGTCTGTATAAACATCTGATACAGCCTCTAGTTGCCCTGTGTCTGCTAATGGCAGCACCAATTGCACCTCTCTTTATTCCTTCCTACCCAAAACAGATGTCACACTTATTGCCAGGCTATAGAAGGACTTTCAATTCAACTCTCTCAGTGACTCCAAGACATAATGGTGGTTTCTACACACAAACACACACCCCTCTCAAAGCTTTTGGATCGAGGTCATATACTTTAATAAAACAGTCAGTGCTTTCCAGTAAAGAAGCATAAGACCCTGACTTGGTCAATGTTTCCTGGAGAGTTAGAGAAGAAAATGAAATGAAATAGTCACTACTATGAAGGTGCTTCAGGCAGAGACCAATAATGGTAAATCAATAACAATCCCCCTCATCACATCCTGGAGCCACATGTAGCACCATAACAAAATAATATTAGCTTAGGTCTGACATTCCTAAAAACAGGAAAAGCAGTTAGGAAAGGACAGGCAGATAGGAAACTGGGGTCACCTGGTCCAGTTCCTACATCATTCATGAGCAATCTGCCACCAAATGATCTTGGTTTAGACAAAACCAGGATTAGAGTCTATATTTCCCAACTACTCTAAGATTATCCCTTTAGGCTCCCATACAGTATTAGTGCTTCCCCAGTCCCAGAAAATGTCAAGACTCACTCCCATTTACTCTCACTTATTCAATTTCTTCAGGCCAAATACATAAGCTCTACTGTCAGTCATCCTATCTTTCCACTTAAATTCCCAGCTTTAGTCCCATATATCCTATAATCCAGCCCCACACGACTCCATGCTGCTTCCTGAACACTCCATGCATGCTCACGCCTACGGACTTTTGCTCATGTACTTTCCAGGGCCTGGAATTTCCCCACTGCTTAAACTGGCAACTCCTATTCACCCTTCAGTACCCAGCTCAAAATAGTCATCTCTGTAAAAACTTCCAAACCCTGTGGTCAGTGGCAATTAATGTATAAATGTAGTGTGGCATTTATCATGATATTATAATTCCCTACTTCCAAAGAAATGCATATCTTTATTACATACACTGATTGTAAGCAACGGTGCCGCTTTCTCATCTCTATGCTCTATTCCTTTCTCTGTCACTTGACAGCAGAGGCACTTTCCCTTAGGAAGTACTTGTGATTCTGGAGCTCTAAGAAGAGTCATGAAGAACGGGAAGCAGGAGGCTAATCTCTTGGGACTTGCTTTGGGTTTAAGACGGAGATAAGTAAAGGAGACTCTGGATTTCTACCTAGATTATACTCCCCAGGTTACCAGACTTGGAAAAGAGGCAGCAGTTGAGTGCAGAAACCCTTTCTAGAAATGAATCCTACATTTTTTTTTTAACTATCCTGAGACTTGAACTGGAGCTTACATGAGAGTGAGAAAACTTCAACGGCTGCCACACATTCACATTTAATTAATAATTGTTACATTGGCTTGAACTGAAGAAAACTCTCTGACAGTATGTACATTTTTCATCCAGATCTGGTCTTAAGTAAAACTTTCTTATGCAAACCCCAAAAGCTCCTCTACCCAAATCTTCTTCCAGGTGACTGTGCTCACTGATGGGGGCTCTCTGATCACTTTGCTCTGACAACATTATGCTTTTAACATAGCAGGTGTGACATCTACTTCATGTCCACACCTCACCACCAAAAAAAAAAAAAAAAAGGTATTTTGGATGCTATTATTTGGGTTATTAATTAGGGCTGCTTTAACAAAATAGAAATGATTATTTTAAGCAAAGCAAAAATGTATTTCTCTCTTATGTGGAAGTCTAAGTTGTTAGGTGGTTAGGGGCTGGGATGGGGTCATGACTTTGCTACTTGGGTTGTCTAGGGACCAAGATTTTCTCTGTTTTACTGCTTCCACATCTCCTAGGGTGTAGCCTTCATCCACTGGTCAAAGTTGGCTCTTACAACCACATCCATTCCCAGAGGAGCTCGAGGGCAGTGTCTTTTTAAGGGCATAACTTGGCAACTGCACATATGCCTTCCACTCTCATCCCATGGACTTCTGGGATGAGAAGTCCATGGGATGAGACATGGACTTCTCAATCATACGGTCACTCTTAGCTCCAAGGGAGGCTGGAAAATGTAGTCTCTAACTGCGCAACCACAGGCCCAGCTAAGACTCAAAGACAAGTGGATATTGAAGGTCTACTCTTGGTACCTGTTGCGAACAGAGAGGTGGCTCTCCCGTGAAGGAAACTAGCCAACCAGCTAGAACCTCACAGATACAGGAGCCTCGCTAGACCATGCATGAGAATGACTCCACTGTTATATAGGAACATGTTCCTGCATCATTCATACACATGCTCTTTGCATAAACCATGTAATAGGGTATTTTCAGCTTTTGTTAAAAGAAGAGTTATTTATGTTTTGAGGATGTTTCATTAGTAACATTGAACGGGCTGTTGCCAGATACTTTTTTAGAACAAAAAAAGCTGTTACAGCCACATCAAATCTAAAATGCATGACATTATTGCAAAGAGAATTACTGCAACCTGTACTCTTCTCAAGGAGCCTGACTGATTAACTCCTAGACCTACTGGACCATGAGTAATTTCCACCAGTCAGATCTCAGTCACTAACAGACTTGTTAGTTTACTTTATCTCTCAGAACAAAAACCATAGTAATAGATGTTGTAGCATTTTATGTGAGCAACATATATATTCATAGATACAAGAAATTAGCCAATTTTCAATTAATGAAAAAAGGTATGACCTTTACAAAATTATCTCCTACTGGAGAGACAAGAACATTTGACTCTATCTATATAAAAACTTAAATTCAGTAACTTTGGACAAACACAATGTGGCCACACATATAACCTTCTCTTAGTGCTTTGCTAGCCCCAGAGTTGCTTCTGTTTACACAGTACTATTTAGCTATCAACTTGAATGAGAAACTGAATAAATGCCACAGGAACATCAAGTTTTCTATCATTGCACACTAAGGCCCTGTGACATCATCAATACTTAACATCTATTGAACTCTTACTATTCTAAGCACTTCACATAGATCATTTCATGGGATCCTTACAAATAGCCCCATGAGTTACGTACCATTAACCGACTTTACAGGTGAGAAAATTGACCCACAGAGCTGTTAGGTAAATTTCCCTGAGTCATCCAGCTAAAAGGTGGCCGAGTCTGGCTTCAAAGGCCACACTCTTGACTACACAACTTTGCCTCTTGAACAACATATGGCCTCTGCTGACCCCTTTACTTTACTTCTTGCCACTGCCAGCTCTGCAAACTAAGCTCCAGTTACAATGAACCACTTGCATTCCCTGACACATGTCCTGTTTCCCCTTGCCTCCTTTTCGTGAAATGCCCTTCTTCCAGCCTCTTCACCTGGACAACTTCTACTTATTTTTCAGTTCTTGCTCAGATGGCTTCTGCAACCAGCAACAAGTCTTCCTCGCCATCACCTACCTCCAACATAAAGTCCAGGATGGGTCTGTCATTTACGCACTTCCATGGACCCTATGCTTCCACATATCTGAATCCCCTATCCTTTACTTCTTTGTATGTTCTCTGGGAGAGAAAGATGCTTGAGTGCAAGAATTCTGTCACGATGGCAGCACTGTGGCTTACACACGGGAATGTATACAGGGATGGATCAGGAGACCTGACACTTAAAAGGGATGTCTCCCATACTCCAGGGAAGTTTCTATTTCTCTAAAAAGATTGCCACTGAAAGAATATATGTTTCACAAGAACAGGGACATTTGTCAGTTTTATTCTCTGATGTACCACTAGAGCCTAGAAAAGGGCCTGGCACCTTGGAAAAACTCAATAAATGCTTGTTGAATGACACAACAAAATAAAACTCATCTATATTTGTTAACAATGTCATTTAGTTGGAAAAATGTTACAATGAAAAGCATTTTTACATTAGAGTTTATCTAGAGTTTCCCAATACTCATCCTCTTATTGGATACAGACATGAATTAATTAATTATTGATTTTATTTTTTACTGTGGTTTACAAAGATGCGTGTATGCAGACAGATTTTGCTAAATATATACTATTTTACATGTTTGAAGAACTTCCAAGAGTACATTCTAAATTATTCATAATTTTTATTCAAAATAATACATACAGATAGCAAAAAGTGGGGCAATAAAAAAAATACCCATGATCATCTCACCAGAGTGACAACCACTTTTAATGTTTTGGTAACCTTCAAGTCCTCACATTATTTTCATTTTTTTCTCTCAATCTGTACACATACATGATATATGCATGATATGTGTGTTATATATATCAAATATATATGTACAGATTGAAAGAGAAAATACATATATTTACATATATGTATATATACATGTATTTAAATGTACACACACATATACACATACATATGATTTTGCAAATGTATTATACATACATTTTTATAAATTCCTTAATTCACTTAACAATTTATTATGAACATGTTTCCATGCCAGGTAACATTTTTCCGCATTGCCATTTAACCAACTTTATGGATTTATCCCCTACTAGACAGTAATCAACTTGATATATCTGGTCCAATGGTTTATTCCAAGTGAGGATAAACATAGCAGGCCTCAACAAATACCTGTCGAATGGATGAGTGTTATATTTAAATCTCTAAGCATATTCTTGGTGATTTTCACGGGATACATGTTTTTTCAGGCCTAATGTCTCAGTAGGGGCTCATTCACCTTTGAGTCGTAGACAGCTACCTGAGCTACCTCAACTACAGAAGGTGAAAAATACTGACAAAGAAATAAGAGTCAGGAGCCATGGCTGGACCTCCTTCGGGATGGAAATCAGGAAGCCCCCGCTCTGGAACTCCACTGGAATCCTTGCCTGCTCCTCTATGTGCCCAGCTTTATTCTGGTCTCTCAATACAGATCAGTTTTCTCTGCTCTGTGGACAAGCAAAGCTGTGACAGAACTAGACTCTCAGCTCACATATTTTTGTTCAAGCAATGAACGGAGTACAGCTAGCACCTCTGAGTCCCATCTTCACCATTATAGGAGAGAGAATCTGGGTCGGGGTCCATTCTGGGTTCAGTCTTCTCTTAGCAGGGAGACAGAACAGAAGGGAAGGGAAATATGTCAGTGAGAAGGGACGTATCAGAGAAGGAGGATCATGAGCCACTTATGTTAGAAATAATTCAATATAATGAACCCCAGGTGTATGTCTTGGAGAGCAGCAGAAATGAATAGGAGAGTAGGTGCTACTACAATTGAGGCATACAACAATTTTCCACAAGCATTTCCAGTAATAACGTATCTGATGGCTGTGTCTCCAAGGCCCTGACCTCTGCAGAAACGTGAAACAAGTCAAGTCAGTCATCCGTGCTGTGCCAACTTCGATTTCAGAGTCCTTCTCCCTCTGTTCAGTTAGCCCCCTTTCTCCCTGCCAAGCACAAGCCCAAACCACTACCCCCCTTCCCCTGGAAGCCTCCCTCCAACTCTCACGAAATAATATTCTGTTCCCTCAGAACTCTGTTCTCTCTCTGCAATTTTAATACACAAGGTCTTTACTAAGTTAGCAACTGCAGTGACTTATTTACATATACCTCTTCTCCTTCCAGAAAGGATTAAGGGCAGCTTATGAAGATGCCTAAAATAAAGGAAGACAGCTTAAGTGAAAGTAGGAAAGAAAAACAATGGTAGGAACATAAAATGAAGTCAGGGATAAGGCTAATTTTTGAAAAGGTTTCTTTCGACCCATAAAGTCCTATGAGTTTTCTGTGAATAGGTTATTAATTTGGCTCAACGTCTAAGTAACAAGAACTAAAAGAGAAATCTAATCAATTGCCCAATTCATAGTGTTTGAATGGTATAAACAGACCAATTGCTCAAAAGTAATTCTTAGAATTAAGACTAAAATAGAATTGCTCTTATGATCCTACAAAGTTTAATATCATTAAAAAATGCCCTCATACAGATAAGTTTATTCAGGCCTCAGTATAGCTGATAATATCACAGCCAGGGCTGAGGTAAAGGGCCAAGCCTGCTAGGCATTTACCAAGGTTGCTACTTTACAAGAATCATTAAAACACCGTCTTCAACAAATTGGAAACTCAGTGCCAGTCAACTCAGATTTTTACCCATGACTTCATGTGTATCTGGTAAAACACAAGTTGAACTTACCAAATGCGAATCTGCTGAAGAAAACTGCCCTTGGGTCAAAACCACACCTTATCTCTAATTCAGTTTAGTCTGTTGTGGTATCTATGAGTAAGTTCTTTAGTACAGGGGTTCCCAACCCCCAGGCCACGGACCGGTAGTGGTCCGCGGCCTTTTAGGAACCGGGCCGTCCAGCAGGAGGTGAGCAGCGGGCGAGTGAGGGGAGCTTCTTCTGCTGTTCCCCATTGCTCCCCATCGCTCACGTTACTGCCTGAACCATCCCCTACCCTATCCGTGGAAAAACTGTCTTCCATGAAACCGGTCCCTGCTGCCAAAAAGGTTGGGGACCGTTGCTTTAGTACACTTACAGTTGAGACCAGCCATCTCTCAGAAACTTGAAGCTGAAATTCTGAATCTGAATAATTCATGGACTTGGTACATATACTGGGAAGGAGTGATTTATTTTATTCACATGTTAAATAATTTAACATACCTCCCAAGAAGCTAATTCCAAAAACTGCATGTAATAAGTACATTTTATAAATTCCTTATTTTAAACAGAAAGTCATTTCTATTTTATTTCCATTATTAGGAATCATTTTTTACCATCTCCACTAAGTATTAAAAAATACTTTTAAAATATTGGTTTGATGGAGTGTCCCATGACGGTCTTACCTAGGGTTCACACCTGTCTCAGTCTAGACCTGATTATATCAATGCTAAATTCAATAAAAGCAGCTTGGGCTTCCCTGGTGGTTCAGTGGTTAAGAATCTGCCGGCCAATGCAGGGGACATGGGCCCAAGCCCTGGTCCAGGAAGATCTCACATGCCGCAGAGCAACTAAGCCCGTGCACCACAACTACTGTGCCTGAGCTCTAGAGCCCACGAGCCACAACTACTGAGCCCACGAGCCACAACTACTGAAGCCCACACACCTATAGCCTGTGTTCTGCAACAAGAGAAGATGCCGCAATGAGAAGCCGCGCACTGCAACGAAGAGTAGCCTCCGCTCGCCACAACTAGAGAAAGCCTGCGTGCAGCAACAAAGACCCAATGCAGCCAAAACTAAATAAATAAAATAAATAAATTTTTAAAAATTAAAAAAAAAAATTTAAAGAAGCTCTACAAGAGTACTGATGACTTAATGTGCTGCCTCTCCCAGAAGAATCTCGATCAGCAGAAAGAAAAGAGATTCCTATTGTGTAAGTGCCTCTGTATCCATTTATTTACTAGTGCTGAAGTCTAGATAGGATATAACTTGCATGATCATATATTACTAACCAAGTGGGAATCTACTTTGGAAAATCATTACCAGCCGGGTGGATCCCCAACCCCCCCCCCCCAAAAAAATGCACAAACAAACCAAAAAGCAGACCAAATGGACAAAAAAACAATGCAAAGAGAGCCTGGAATATCAAGAGACAGTTTTTACCACTCCACATTTGGCTGTGTAATTGGGGTCAGTATTTAATGCCTCCGTCTTCAAGGAAGAAGTAATCAACACTAATCATCCCTTTATCCTTTACAAACTTCACAAACACCTTGTAAGGAAGGATAGTTATCATCTTAGAAAGAGTTCTGATTTCTTTGAAGACTAGTTAAATTTAAAAATTCAAGGGGGTACAGTAAAAGTAATAATCCACAGAGAAACTGAGAGTCCAGAAGACTAGCTTCATGATCTCACTAATAAAAGTCTGCCAATAGGAAAATATGAACTCCTTCTGGAAGAAGAATAACTTCCCAAATTTTTCAAGAAAATTTTGCCAACTGGTCCTAGTTTGCACATAAAGGAGCAAAAATAAATGTATTTAGAAAAGTATCTGGGATGAAAATACCTGAATCTTCATCTCTAAAAGAATTTTAGGGCCCCTCAAATCTTTTGATAAGTCTACCGCTCTCCTGAGACATGTGCCCGCGGTAACATGCCCTATGTTCATACAGCAAATGCTGAGAAGAAAAATAAAAACATATGTGGCTGGGATTTCTTTTTTTAAGAAAAGAAAACCATATTTAAAGTTTCCTGTCCAGATGCATCAGTGAGACACATCTTGCTTGTCTGCCTCTATAACATCCGGTCACGGTGCACAATTTTATGTGAACTGACAGATTCCTACCACAGGAGGAGGGAACTCAAGCTCCTGAATCGGGAGTTAATTGATGCCACAAAGTATATAAAGGTAGTTTAGGATGGTATTTTTCCCCATTTAAGTCTTTTAATTTAATGTTAAATCCATCATAGTTCTTGTTTGGATAACAGGAAGAGATAAATGTGGCACTTTGAGCCCAAACTTGAGTGTTTGAGTATTTTGAGCCCTGTCTCAGAGTCATTTAAGCAAATAAAGAAAATGTCTCTGTTCTATGCTTCCCTTTCAAACTTGTTTCAATAGGCTAATATTCACACTGTCCCTACAGGGTGTTTTGTTTCTAGGCTATGAAGGTTAATGGTGGGAAAGATCAGAACTGAGTGTTTTAAATCCTAGGCTTTGGAGTCAGACAGACCTGAGCTGACCTCTGCTTACTGCTGTATGACCTTGGGCAAGCTACCAAATCTTACTAAACTTTGTAAAGTGGGATAAATAATAGTACCTATCTCATAAGGTGGTTGTAAAAATTAAATGAGAGAAATCATATGAAGTGCTTAAATGGTCCTAAGAACACAATAAATTATTGATTATATGTTAGTTTAAAAATAAATAAGAAGCTGGCTAATGGGGGACTTTTCTCCCAATAAAGGCAGACTAGATAACTTGATAGTAACTGGGAGACTGGACAAAATATACTTTAAAAAAGTTGCTTGAACACATCAGAAAGCTATGGGGGTAACGCCTGGAAAAAGCAAATTCAGAGAGCCTAGCTTTGGGGGGGCCTTTTTCCCCAAGGGATTTCTTCTAATTCTGGAAGTGGTAGCTGAGAACCGCAGAAGCCAAGCAGAGCTTTTGTCAGCCTCACGGAATTAGGGGGACAAAAACTGGAGTTCAAGAACTTCCAAAGGGAGAGGCTTTGGTTGGAAACTAGGAATAATGGCCAACTTGAAATAGGTCCTTGTAGTGATAGAGGCCTAGTTTCAAATTATCCCAATCACAAGTATTTATTACAGTGATCTGGCATTGATAGGGTCCCTACCTGCCTGCAATAATATAAATACTCCCTGGGGGAATAGAAAATCATTCTGGGCTTCACATCACTTCTATGATTTTTCATATATCATGTCTGGTGCTCAATCAAAAATAACTAGACCTCACGTCCTTCTTGGATAATTCAGTTCATAATCCATTAGGTAGGGCCTAGCAAAATAGGTGTGTTTGAGGGTGATGGGGCATTAGCACTGGGTGATGGAGACTAAGCAGGGTGAAGAAGGCTCCTATGAAGTAGGGAGAATGATGAAGATGATGGGAGACAGGTTACATGAAGAAGGAAATTACCCAATATATTAACATAATGAAGATGGTAGGAACCAAGTTTCTCCTGTCAGAGAAGAGAATTATAAATATAGAAAGAAAAAAAACTAGAGTAAGTCCTCTGGTGATGGATTAGAAGAGGGGGGAGGGCTCAGTGTGAACTCATGTTTTTCAATATATATAGATTGATACAGAAATAAGTATGCATATAAATGTGAACACCCACACACGCCCACACACACATTCTTTAGTTCTGTCCAATGAGAAGGCCTAGGAACAAGACACCCAATATTACTGAGTACACCTGGCACCCAGGTCTTATTTTCTAAATTCCAGTGTCCACTGAAAGGAACCAGAGTTCCTTGGAAAAATGGTTAATTCCAAGTTTACTCAGAGAAAGGACAAGCTGAGTTTGGACTATCTTGTTGGGCCATAAAGCACAGAAGTGCTCAAATAATGAGGGGACATGTCAAAAGACAGAAAATGTATCAGTTCTCTATTGCTACATAAGAATTTACAACAAACTTAGAAGCTTAAAATAATACATGTTTATTATCTCATAGTTTCTCTGGGACAGGAGTCCAGGGACCAATTACCTGAATTCCCTGCTCAGGGTCTTCCAAGTCTGCAATTAAGGTGTCATCTGGCCTGTGTTCTCATCTGGAGGTGTGACTAGGGAAAGACCTACTTCTAAGCTGCCACAGGTTGTCGGAAGAATTAATTTCTTTGCAGCTACTAGACTGAAATTTCAGTTTCCTGCTTGTGACCAACATCAGTTCCTAGAGGATCCCTGTCATTCCTTGATGTGTGAACTACTTCCTTCATGGTAGCTCACTTCTTCAAGCCAGAAGGAGGATGAGAGCAGTCTGCTAGGAAGCCAACATAAACTTGCCACCAAAACAACCTGGCAGTAACATTTCAAGAAAGAAAAATTACAGGCTGACCTCACACATGATTTGGAGATAAGAATCCTAAACAAAATAGTACTAGTAAAGAGACTCCAACAGTCTATAAAAAGGATAATACATCACGACAAAATTAGATTTACAGAATTGCAAGATTGATTTAACATTCAAAAACTGATTGATGTAATTTATCATATTGATAGAATAAAAGGCAAAAAACTCCCCATATGATTATCTCTAGAATGTGTAGAAAATCTTTAGAGAACATTGAACATCCATTCATGAAAAATACTCGTAGCAAGCTAGAAATAGAAACAGTCTTAATTTGATAAAAGGCTATCTACAAAAAAAAAACCTATTACAAACATCACACTTAATGGTGAAATATTGAAAGTATTTTCTCTGAGATTGAGGAGGCAATTATACTCTCTACTGTTATCAAACACATGATGTTCCAAACCAGTTTAATAAAGTAGGAAAAAGAAATAAAAAATATACAATTGAAAAGGAAGAAACAAAACCTGTTATTCATAGAAAATATGATTGTTTATATAGAAAATCCAAAAAAAAACTACAGATAAATTATTAGAAAAAATAAATGAGCTTAGCAAACTTGCTGGATACAAAGTAAAATTTTAAAAATTAATTGATTTTTACATTCTGGCAACAAATGGAAAACGGAAAATTAAAAATTTCTATACACAAGAGCAAATACGAAAAATCAAATACCTGGGAATTAATCTAACAAAAGTTGTGCATGACTTCTATACATACACACACACACGCACACACACATTACTAGAAACATTTTAAGAAGACCCAAATAGAGGAGACCTTCAAGATGGCGGAAGAGTAAGACATGGAGATCACCTTCCTCCCCACAAATATATCAGAAATACATCTACATGTGGAACAACTCCTACAGAACACCTACTGAATGCTGGCAGAAGACCTCAGACCTCCCAAAAGGCAAGAAACTCCCCACGTACCTGGGTAGGGCAAAAGAAAAAAGGAAAAACAGAGACAAAAGAATAGGGACGGGACCTGCACCAGTGGGAGGGAGCTGTGAAGGAGGAAAGGTTTCCACACACTAGGAAGCCCCTTCGCGGGCGGAGACTGCGGGTGGCAGAGGGGGGAAGCTTCGGAGCCACGGAGGAGAGCGCAGCCACAGGGGTGCGGAGGGCAAAGCGGAGAGATTCCCGCACAGAGGATCGGTCCCGAGCAGCACTCATCAGCCCGAGAGGCTTGCCTGCTCACCCGCCGGGGCAGACGGGGGCTGGGAGCTGAGGCTCGGGCTTCAGAGGTCGGATCCCAGGGAGAGGACTGGGGTTGGCGGCGTGAACACAGCCTGAAGGGGGCTAGTGCGCCACAGCTAGCCGGGAGGGAGTCTGGGAAAAAGTCTGGAACTGCCTAAGAGGCAAGAGACCATTGTTTTGGGGTGCACGAGGAGAGGGGATTCAGAGCACCGCCTAAAGGAGCTCCAGAGACAGGCGCGAGCCACGGCTATCAATGCAGACATCAGAGATGGGCATGGGATGCTAAGGCTGCTGCTGCAGCCAAGAAGCCTGTGTGCGAGCACAGGTCACTCTCCACACCGCCCCTCCTGGGAGCCTGTGCAGCCCGCCACTGCCAGGGTCCCGTGATCTAGGGACAACTTCCCCGGGAGAACACACGGCGCGCCTCAGGCTGGTGCAACGTCACGCCACCCTCTGCCGCCACAGGCTCGCCCCACATCCGTACCCCTCCCTCCCCCCGGCCTGAGTGAGCCAGAGCCCCGGAATCAGCTGCTCCTTTAACCCCATCCTGTCTGAGTGAAGAACAGACGCCCTCAGGCAACCTACACGCAGAGGTGGGGCCAAATCCAAAGCTGAACCCCCCGGGAGCTGTGCGAACAAAGAAGAGAAGGGGAAATCTCTCCCAGCAGCCTCAGAAGCAGCAGATTAAATCCCCACAATCAACTTGATGTACCCTGCATCTGTGGAATACCTGAATAGACAACAAATCATCCCAAACTGAGGCGGTGGACTTTGGGAGCAGCGATATATATATTTTTTTCCTCTTTCTCTTTTTCTGTGTATGCTTCTTTGTGTGATTTTGTCTCTATACTTTTGCTGCTACCATTTGTCCTAGGGTGCTGTCTGTCCGTTTTTTTTTTTTTTTTTTAGTGTAGTTTTTAGCGCTTGTTATCATTCGTGGATTTGTTTTTTGGTTTGGCTGCTCTCTCTTTTTTATTTTTTTCTTTTTTTTATTACTTTAAAATTTTTTTTATTTGTAATAATTATTTTTTATTTTAATAACTTTATTTTATTTTTTTCTTTCTTTCTTTTTTTTTCCCGTTTCTCCTGAGACATGTGGCTGACAGGGTCTTGGTGCTCTGGGCGGGTGTCAGGTCTGTGCCTCTGAGCTGGGAGAGCCAAGTTAAGAACATTGGTCCACCAGAGACCTCTTGGCTCCATGTAATAGCAAACAGCAAGAGCTCCCCCAGAGATCTCCATCTCAACTCTAAGACCCAGCTCTACTCAACGACGAGCAAGCTACAGTGCTGAACACCCTATGCCAAACAACCAGCAAGACAGGAACACAACCCCACCCATTAGCAGAGAGGCTGCCTAAAATCATAATAAGGTCACAGACAACCCAAAACACACCACTGGATGCGGACCTGCCCACCAGAAAGACAAGATCCAGCCTCATCCACCACAACACAGACACCAGTCCCCTCCACCAGGAAGCCTACACAACCTACTGAACCAACCTTAGCCACTGGGGGCAGACACCAGAAACAACAGGAAGTACAAACAAGCAGCCTGTGAAAAGGAGACCCCAAACACAGTAAGCTTAGCAAAATGAGAAGACAGAGAAACACACAGCAGATGAAGGAGCAAAGTGAAAACACACCAGACCAAACAAATGAAGAGGAAACAGGCAGTCTACCTGAAAAAGAATTCAGAATAATGACAGTAAAGATGATCCAAAATCTTGGAAATAGAATAGACAAAATACAAGAAACATTTAACAAGGACCTAGAAGAACTAAAGAGGAACCAAGCAATGATGAAAAACACAATAAATGAAATTAAAAATACTCTAGAAGGGATCAACAGCAGAATAACTGAGGCAGAAGAACGGATAAGTGACCTGGAAGATAAAATAGTGGAGATAACTACTGCAGAGCAGAATAAAGAAAAAAGAATGAAAAGAACTGAGGACAGTCTCAGAGACCTCTGGGACAACATTAAACACACCGACATTCGAATTATAGGGGTCCCAGAAGAAGAGATAAAGAAAGGGACTGAGAAAATATTTGAAGAGATTATAGTTGAAAACTTCCCTAATATGGGAGAGGAAATAGTTAATCAAGTCCAGGAAGCACAGAGAGTCCCATACAGGATAAATCCAAGGAGAAACATGCCAAGACACATATTAATCACACAATCAAAAATTAAATACAAAGAAAAAATATTAACAGCAGCAAGGGAAAAACAACAAATAACATACAAGGGAATCCCCATAAGGTTATCGGCTAATCTTTCAGCAGAAACTCTGCAAGCCAGAAGGGACTGGCAGGACATATTTAAAGTGATGAAAGGGAAAAACCTACAACCAAGATTACTCTACCCAGCAAGGATCTCATTCAGATTTGATGGATAAATTAAAACCTTTACAGACAAGAAAAACCTAAGAGAATTCAGCACCACCAAGCCAGCTTTACAACAAATTCTAAAGGAACTTCTCTAGGCAGGAAACACAAGAGAAGGAAAAGGCCTACAATAACAAACCCAAAACAATTAAGAAAATGGCCATAGGAATATACATATCGATAACTACCTTAAATGTAAATGGATTAAATGCTCCAAGCAAAAGACACAGACTGGCAGAATGGATACAAAAACAAGACCTGTATATATGCTGTCTACAAGAGACCCACTTCAGACCTAGGGACACATACAGACTGAAAGTGAGGGGATGGAAAAAGATATTCCATAAAAATGGAAATCAAAAGAAAGCTGGAGTAGCAATTCTCATATCAGACAAAATAGACTTTAAAATAAAGACTATTACAAGAGACAAAGAAGGACACTACATAATGATCAAGGGATCAATCCAAGAAGAAGATATAACAATTGTAAATATTCAGGCACCCAACATAGGAGCACCTCAATACAAAAGGCAAATGCTAACAGCCTTAAAAGGGGAAATCGACAGTAACACAATCATAGTAGGGGACTTTAACACCCCACTTTCACCAATGGACAGATCATCCAAAATGAAAATAAAGAAAGAAATACAAGCTTTAACTGATACATTAAACAGGATGGACTTAATTGATAATTATAGGACATTCCATCCAAAAACAACAGAATACACATTTTTCTCAAGTGCTCATGGAACATTCTCCAGGATAGATCATATTTTGGGCCACAAATCAAGCCTTGGTAAATTTAAGAAAATTGAAATCGTATCAAGTATCTTTTCCGACCACAATGCTATGAGACTAGATATCAATTACAGGAAAAAATCTGTAAAAAATACAAACACATGGAGGCTAAACAACACACTACTTAATAACCAATAAATCACTGAAGAAATCAAAGGGGAAATCAAAAAATACCTAGAAACAAATGGCAATGAAAACACGATAACCTGAAACCTGTGGGATGCAGCAAAAGCAGTTCTAAAAGGGAAGTTTATAGCAATACAATCCTACCTCAGGAAACAAGAAACACCTCAAATAAACAACCTAACCTTACACCTAAAGCAATCAGAGAAAGAAGAACAAAAAAAACTCCAAAGTTAGCGTAAGGAAAGAAATCATAAAGATCAGATCAGAAACAAATGAAAAAGAAACGAAGGAAACGATAGCAAAGATCAATAAAACTAAAAGCTTGTTCTTAGAGAAAATAAGCAAAATTGATAAACCATTAGCCAGACCCATGAAGAAGAAAAGGGAGAAGGCTCAAATCAATAGAATTAGAAATGAGAAAGGAGAAGTAACAACGGACACTGCAGAAATACAAAGGATCATGAGAGATTGCTACAAGCAACTATATGCCAATAAAGTGGACAACCTGGAAGAAATGCACAAATTTTTAGAAAAGCACAACCTTCCGAGACTGAACCAGGAAGAAATAGAAAATATAAACAGACCAATCACAAGCACTGAAATTGAGACTGTGATTAAAAACCTTCCAACAATCAAAAAGACCAGATGGCTTCACAGGTGAATTCTATCAAACATTTAGAGAAGAGCTAACACGTATCTTTCTCAAAGTCTTCCAAAACATAGCAGAGGGAGGAACACTCCCAAACTCATTCTCTGAGGCCAGCAACACCCTGATACCACAACCAGACAAAGACATCACAAAGAGAGAAAACTGCAGGCCAATATCACTGATGAAAACAGATGCAAAAATCCTGAACGAAATACTAGCAAACAGAATCCAACAGCACATTAAAAGGATCATACACCATGATCAAGTGGGGTTTATTCCAGGAATGCACAAGGATTCTTCAATATACGCAAATCAATCAATGTGATACACCATATTAACAAATTGAAGGATAAAAACCATATGATCATCTCAATAGATGCAGAAAAAGCTTTTGACAAAATTCAACACCCATTTATGATAAAAAAAAAACCCTCCAGGAAGTAGGCATAGAGGGAACTTACCTCAACATAATAAAGGCCATATATGACAAACCCACAGCCAACATCATTCTCAGTGGTGAAAAACTGAAACCATTTCCAGTAAGATCAGGAAAAAGACAAGGTTGCCCACTCTCACCACTGTTATTCAACACAGTTTTGGAAGTTTTGGCCACAGCAATCAGAGAAGAAAAAGAAATAAAAGGAATCCAAATTGGAAAAGAAGAAGTAAAGCTGTCACTGTTTGCAGATGATATGATACTATACATAAAGAATCCTAATGATGCTACCAGAAAACTACTAGAGCTAATCAATGAATTTGGTAAAGTAGTAGGATACAAAATTAATGCACAGAAATCTCTTGCATTCCTATACACTAATGATGAGAAATTAAGGAAACACTCCCATTTACCACTGCAACAAAAAGAATAAAATATCTAGGAATAAACCTACCTACGGAGACAAAAGACCTGTATGCAGAAAATTATAAGACACTGATGAAAGAAATTAAAGATGATACAAATAGATGGAGAGATATACCATGTTCCTGGATTGGAAGAATCAACATTGTGAAAATGACTCTACTACCCACAGCAATCTACAGATTCAGTGTAATCCCTATCAAACTACCACTGGCATTTTTCACAGAACTGGAACAAAAAATGTCACCATTTGTATGGAAACACAAAAGACCCCGAATAGCCAAAGCAATCTTGAGAACAAAAAATGGAGCTGGAGGAATCAGGCGCCCTGACTTCAGACTATACTACAAAGCTACAGTAATCAAGACAGTATGGGACTGGCACAAAAACAGAAATATAGATCAGTGGAACAGGATAGAAAGCCCAGAGATAAACTCATGCACATATAGTCACTTTATCTTTGATAAAAGAGGCAAGATTATACAGTGGAGAAAGGACAGCCTCTTCAATAAGTGGTGCTGGGAAAACTGGACAGGTACATGTAGAAGTATGAAATTAGAACACTCCCTAACACCATACACAAAAATAAACTCAAAGTGGATTAAAGACCTAAATGTAAGGCCAGACACTATCAAACTCTTAGAGGAAAACATAGGCAGAACACTCTATGACATAAATCACAGCAAGATCCTTTTGACCCAGCTCCTAGAGAAATAGAAATAAAAACAAAAATAAACAAATGGGACCTAATGAAACTTAAAAGCTTTTGCACAGCAAAGGAAACCATACACAATACCAAAAGGCAACCCTCAGAATGGGAGAAAATACTTGCAAATGAAGCAACTGACAAAGGATTAATCTCCAAAATATACAAGCAGCTCATGCAGCTCAATAACAAAAAAACAAACAACCCAATCCAAAAATGGGCAGAAGACCTAAACAGACATTTCTCCCAAGAAGATACACAGATTGCCATCAAACACATGCAAGGATGCTCAACATCACTAATCATTAAAGAAATGCAAATCAAAACTACAATGAGGTATCACCTCACACCGGTCAGAATGGCCATCATCAAAAAATCTACAAACAATAAATGCTGGAGAGGGTGTGGAGAAAAGGGAACCCTCTTGCACTGTTGGTGGGAATGAAAATTGATACAGCCACTATGGATAACAGTATGGAGGTTCCTTGAAAAACTAAAAATAGAACTACCATACGACCCAGCAATCCCACTACTGGGCATATGCCCTGAGAACACCATAATTCTAAAAGATACATGTACCCCAATGTTCACTGCAGCACTATTTACAATAGCCAGGACATGGAAGCAACCTAAATGTCCACTGATAGATGAATGGATAAAGAAGATGTGGTACATACAATGGAATATTACTCAGCCATAAAAGGAATGAAATTGGGTCATTTGTAGTCATGTGGATGAACCTAGAGTCTGTCATACAGAGTGAAGTAAGTCAGAAAGAGAAAAACAAACATTGTATATTAACACATATATATGGAATCTAGAAAAATGGTACCGATGAACCCATTTGCAGGGTAGGAAAAGAGACAGAGACTAGAGAACGGCCTTGTGGACACAGTGGGGGAAAGGGGAGGGTGGGACGAATTGAGAGAGTAGCACTGACATATATACACTATCATATATGCTAAGACGTATATACAGAATTAAAAAAAAAAAAATGGGTCTGAAGAACCTAGGGGCAGGGCAGGAATAAAGACGCAGACGTAGAGAATGGACTTGAGGACACCGGGAGGGGGAAGGGTAAGCTGGGACAAAGTGAGAGAGTGGTATGGACTTATATATGCTACCAAATGTAAAATAGATAGCTAGTGGGAAGCAGCCGCACAGCACAGGGAGATCAGCTCGGTGCTCTGTGACCACCTAGAGGGGTGGGATAGGGAGGGTGGGAGGGAGATGCAAGAGGGAGGAGATATGGGGATATATGTAAATGTATAGCTGATTCACTATGTTATAAAGCAGAAACTAACACACCATTGTAAAGCAATTATACTCTAATAAAGATGTTTAAAAAAAAGCAGAAGACCTAAATAAGTGGAGGTATTTTCCCTGTTCATGAATTAGAAGACTAACTATTTCAAAGACAGTACTTTTTCCCACATGGAACTAAAGAATCAACGCACCCTCTTATAAAAGCTTAGGGCTTTTGGTTTGTTGTAGAAATAAACAAGCTAATTCTAAAATGTATATGGAGATGCAAGTGACTAAGCATGGTTAATATACTCTGAGAAGACAACAAGGTGTGAAGGAGACTTACTCTCCCAGTTATTACAAAGCTACAGAAATTTTGACAATGTAGTCACAGCAATAGCTCAAGGACAAAGTGACCAAGAGAACAGGATGGAGAATGGAGAAACAAACCCACACATACATGGGCATTTGATTGTGACGACGCAACACTATGGAGCAGCAGTTAAGCGATGATCTTTTCAATAAAGGATGCTGAGCCCACGGATATTAATATGGAAGAACAATGAGACTTAAGGCCTCACACGATACGCACAAAAATAAATCCCAGATGGATTGCCAATTTAGTGCAAGAGGCAAAACAGTAAAGCTTCTAGAAGATGACACAGGAGGATATCTTCACGACCTTGGGGCAGGGTAAGATTTCTTAATCAGGATATAAAAGGACTATCTATAAAGGGAAAGACTGATATAGACTACCCCGAAAATAAAAACTTTCATTCATCAAAAGTCACCATTAAGAAAATAAAAGGCACGTCATGTAGTGAAAAAAATGTATATATATATATATATATATATATATATATATATACATATATATATATATCAGTTATAGATCAGATATAACCAGCAAAGGGTTCATATTCAGACTATATAAGGAATTCCTATAAATCAGTAAGAAAAAAGGAAATATCCAATAGAAAAATAGGCAAGAGACTTGAATAGGCACCTCACAAAAGGGGACATCCAAATGGACAATAAACAAATGAAAAAGTACTCAATTTCATTATTCATCAGGAAAATGAAATTAAAACCAGTGTGAAATATCTCTAAACACCCAGAAGAATGCGTAAAATGTAAAAGATTGATTATACAAAGTTTTGGCAAGGATGTGGAACAATGGGAATGCTCACCACTACTATGGAACTCTAAATTGGTGCAACCACTTTAGAAACCTTTTTAACATTATCTACTAAAGCTGAATGCAGGCATACCTGATGACTTTGCAATTCCACCCCTAGGTATGTACTAAATAGAAACGCATGCACATGTGCACCATGAAACATTTTTATGAATGTTCATTAGCAGCACTCTTCATAACAGCCCAAAATTGGAAACAATCCAAATGTCTGTCATTAGTAGAAAGAATAAATACATAAACTTGCTATATTTACACAGTGGAATACAACAAAGCAATAAAAATGAACAAACAGCATGGATGAATCTTACATCCATAATACTGAGTGAAAAACCCTGTCACAAAATAGTACAGACTCTTGGGTTTCCACTTACAGAAAGGTTAAAAACAGGAAAAACTAAACCGTAGTGCTAACATTTGGGATAGTGGTTACCTTAGGGGAGGAATGAAGAGTTAGTGATTGGGACAGAGCACAAGATGGGTTTCTGGGAAGCTGGAGATATTCTGTTTCTTGAATGGAATGTTAATTACATGGTTATTGTTTTGTGATGATTCTTTGAACTCTACATTTATGTTTGCTCACTTTGCCATAGTAAATTATACTTCAATTAAAAACAAAAACATTAGCAACAGAGGTAGATCCTTCCAAAGTTTAATTCTAAGTAACGTGTAAAATTATGCCGTAAGGACATATATTGTTCAGCTTCTAGACACTTTCTTCATTTGTGTCAAGGGAAGCACTGTGACTCAGGAAGAATCTGGTTAATTAATACCAATACTGCTTCTACCACCACTATCTAACTTTTATATTTTTGGATGTGATGACCTTCTTCCTAATTAGCACAGTCTAAATCTTCACAAGCAGAACATAATAGGCAGAGACTGTGAGAAATCTGAAAACTAACCTATCCGAATACAAGCTTCCTGGAGGAAGGCAAGGGAAATGGAGCAGTAAAACTCGCATTTTATTTTCATACTGATCACTCCGTTCCTGTTTGACTTTGGGGAATAACACATTTTGTTGGAGCTGAGAATAATACTTATCTTCTTCAGAGTGAAGTAGTAAGTGCTAACTCCTGAAAGAATGTACTTTTTAAAAAAAACAAAAGATGATAAAGATACAACCCAAACCTCTGTTCATGTTTTGTCCACATTCACTATCAAATGAAGAGCATTCTGAAATTCTCTCTCTTCCAACTATCTTCTTTCCTTTCTTCAAAGTGAACCCATGGGATGATGTCAACATCCACATTCTCTAATGTCCTACATTTCTTTTTTAGGCACTTCATTTTCCCCAAACCTGCTTTCGCTGTCGGTACCATTTAGATCTCCCAGGTGACACCAAGGGTTCAGTTCAACAAAAGTTTCAGTTAAATTCTAGAGATCTGCTGTGTAACACTGCACGCATAGTTAACAATATTGAGTTACACACTTAAAAATTTGTTAAGAGGGTAGATCTCATGTCAAGTGTTCTTGACACAATTATTTTTCTTTTAATATAAAAAACATATATTGACCACTTATTTTATTCCAGGAATCTTGCTTCACCCTCTCTGACAAGGTCTGTGTCCCACTCACAGGCACAGATATTAGACTTTCTTCCATAGGAATTTCCTGATGATTATACTGCCAAAACTTATTTTGGGATTTTGCCTCGCTTTATGGTGAACTCTAGAGTGAATGTTTTCACTTAAGAATTCAAACAAATTGGAACAATGTTGTATTCTACATGTATGCATTTTGACTTTCATCTCTCACAAAGGGGGTTGGAGGAGCAGGGTCAATAGGAAACTTGAGAAACAAAAGTGGAAAGATCATGACTTTTTAACAGTTTAGTCAGGAAAGCGTAACTGAAACCAAAATAATGAATACATCCAGTTACACAAACGAGGCCTATGTTATTACACCACAGTATATGTATAATATAGAACAAAAGATACAGCTGCCTAATTTAAAGGGATTAGGGCTAATTGGACTGGATACTTCTCACATAAATAATCTCCTTTCATGACATGAAAATACTTCTGGAAGTTTCTAGATTCTGTAAGTAATGGTTGTGAAAAGGAAACAGGAAAACAGATATGTCTGATTCCTTCGGAAAACATTTTAGCATAATTGAAAGTGTATAACTTCTCAAGCACTGAGTAATGTATGTCAGTGATTAGACCATTTTTATAATTTGATAAATGCTATGAATTCTACAAATAATTATATGAGACAACCTTGCAAATATCCAGATACAAGATGGCAAGTACACGTGGTCAGATGAAAGTTCTTGAATGTAAAGCCACATGAGGCTAAAGATCCACAACACTACAGTATGAAGAGTAAAACCCCACCACACACCGCTACGAGCCTGATGGCAGAAATGGCTTTTCCATTTCATTTCCTGATCTCACAATCCTGTGTTATATAACATGTTTTAAATGAATGAATTTGTCTCCTTGATGAGTTTCCCAGTCCTCAGTTTTAAAGAGGAAATGGAAAAGACTGTGGTTCCCGTGTAAAAAAAAGGTTGTATGTGTAAGCTTTTCACATGTCTCATTTTTATTCAATCCAAAATAAACTTTGACCCTCTGATACTGTAGGTGGCTCCTAGGGGAAGGACTGTTGGACCAAACCAGAACATAACTGTGGCGTGTAAATGAATGCTTATGGTCACGCCCTTTCAAAACCACAGTATCCCCACCCCTTCTGCACAGTGCAGATCAAAAATACCTATCAGAAGACTCAAAATTCTTCCACTTTGTTTGGATCACTTAATTAGGAAAAAGTAAACAAAATAACTTATCCAGACTCTATTCATAAACAATTAGTAATTGCTCTTTTAAAAGGCCTGCAGTGTTTTGACATTTCAGTTATATAATCCCAAGTGATTTCAGAGGACAACTAAGTTGGGCACTTTTCCATTTAGCTTTCTCTTACTTTATCTTCCTTTAGGGTATAAGCATGCAGCTTATTAAGCTATAGGTTCCATGGAAGTCCATGAGTTGTGTTAGTGTCAGTCACTGGTACTATTGTTTAGTGTCTGTATTTAAGGTACTGAGTCACTCACAGCACATGCCCTGGGAGACCTTGAACCAGACCCAGCTTCTGACACTCTCATCAAATCACAGTTCCCAGCTCAGCCAGCTTGAAGCCTCGTGTCTACCTCAGAATCCACATCTGTAGAAATGTACCCATTTTCTTTCTGAAAGAAAACATCCAAACATGCCATTGTGTTGACACATCATTAGAAACAATAGTGTCTTTAAAAGGAAATTAGCCTGATCGGGTAAAGCTGTTGCTAATTTTCTTTTTCTTTTCTCACCTCCATCATCCTCTTCTTTCCTAATTCCTCAAAAGCAATACCTTTCTGGGCAAAAGCATCTACAAAGCAAAAAAAAACAAGGAAAGGCCCTGGTTGAGAAACTCCAGGCTTGAAGTTCAGTGCTCTCCAAAGAGACTCAGGAGACCTACCAAACTAGCCAGAGTTGCTTAAGATTTTATTTTGTTTGTTTAGTATAATTGCAATTACAATGATAATAGTAATCATTATAGCTACAATTTGTTGCTTACTATGTATGAAATCAGTACTAACGTTATTCCTATATGACAGGTGAAGAAATAGAAGATTAGTAAATTCATCAACCTGCCCAAAGTGAATTCTTAACCATCAAGTTATATCATCTCACATTTTCTTTTTTTCTTCCGTCCTTTTAATTTTATTTCTTGCCTTATTCTAAAAAGAGAGTTTGAAGTAGAGATGTTATTTACAGTGTACCAGTAGCAAATTATTGATTGAAGTAGTATTTTCCCTGTCTATTCATCATAAACACATACAAGAATATTATTAATAGTTTTAAACGGTCATTATCAGATTGTTGGGTTTGAATAAATTGTAGCAAGAAAAACGGTGGGGCGGGGGGGCGGTGACTATTAGACCTGAGCTCTAGTCTTAGCTCTGTCACTTCTTTCCTCATCGCCTGACCTTGGGAGAGCCATGTGACCTATCTGAGCCTCAATTTTGTTATCAGTAAAATGGAAATAGCATCTATCCTGACCACATTATAGGGGTAAGTAGAATATATTACAGACTCTATAAAGTGCCACACAGGTGTCAGGTAGACTTATCACTACATGTACAGTCCTAGATGCTGGGAAACTGCAGGCGGCCTTGCCCCTACCTTGGAAGGGTTAGCAGTTCACTGTGGCGGATTGAAAACGGGGCATATTCTAAGTTAGGCGTGCTCAGGATTCAGCCTATCAAACGGTGTGAGCGTGGCATGGGGACTGTGATTTCCCATGGTTGAAGTGGCATACTCTCAACTCACTGAGGGGGCATTGTCATAATGAGCCCTGGGGATAGGAATGATGCCTCTCTCAGCTTGTATCCCCAGCACCTGGCATGGCGCTTGGCACACAGTAGGTGCTCATCAGGCACAGTGAAATTAAACAAACTAGACAAATGAAATCTGATCAAAGATCCAGAGGTGAAAATTAGTTTTCTTCCCAGACTCATGAGTCGGGAGCCTGCTCATTCAAATCCCATAGAAATGTTAACTTGGCAGCTCAGCAGAGTGTCAAAGATTTGGGATTTTATTCCTCACCACTCTGTTGCCTTTCTCTCCAATTTGGGCCAGCTCCATGCCAGAACAAGTCTGATATTTAAGCCTAAGCAAATAACGAAATAGAGAAAGCAACTGTGACAACACAGTTCCTAATAGATGTAACAGTGAGGCAGAAAGGGGAGCAGAGTGGCTTTAAGCTGTGGAAGGAAAAGAAAAAGTGATTGTGAGAAATCCTGGGAAACTGTCAAACCCACAGTTTCTACGGGTACCAGAGTCCTCCTTGTGAAAATAATGACAAGTGACACCCGAGCTGCCTTTTTATGGCTTTCTATACAAAAGGCATTTGTGCCTCTGAGTACAAAGGTTGGAAACACAGAGCTGGCAGTGCCAAGGAAGGCAGGTTAGGATGTCATGGAAGGCCAGCCTGGAGGCAGAGTCCAGAAGCAAGAGGGCTCTGGGGTGTAGCTTATTAGAATGATTCAGGGTGGGGTTGTGCCCATCCAGTTTCTTGAAGGGGTTCATCTCTACCCCACAAAGACACCCTGGGGTTTGAAAACTTCATGCCACCCCTAAAGTACCCTCTGAATGGACCAGGAAGTGTTTCAGATGAGTTGATCCTAGAACAGTCGTCTGTCCTATAGGTCGCATCCCAGGACAAGATCAGCCTTTATCCAACTCATGTTCTCTTTCCAAACTGAACTTGGGTGAGTCATGGCGTGAGATGAGGTGGGGGGGGTGGGTGGGGGGAGAGGTGAAAGGGCTATTCATGTCTGATAAAGCATTTATCTCTTGTTCAGCACTTGGTTAGACTCCAGAAAATGCTACCCAGGATGGAGAGTCTCTGCCAAGGCCATGCCCCATGTTCAGCATCTCTGAGACACAGGAAAATTGAAACAAAAAGCAGAGAAGCAGAGGGAAAACAAACTCCTATTCTCTCCCTGGAATGTAATGATTCTACAGCATTTGTAGCCTAGGGGTGGACAGCTCTCTATTGAGTACACCATATGCTTCACGTATGAATGTAATCTAGATTCATATTTAGAGCAAAGCTATCACTCAGCTTGAAATCATTTCAATAAATTCATTTGGTCAGTGCACAAGTACCATCAAGAGGATGATTTATCCTTTCTTACTCACAGAGAGCCTAAAACACCTTCTTCTACCAACCTTTCACCCTACGAGACAGATCTTATTATCCTCCCTCATTTTAATGAACTGGGGTTTAGTGAGATTAAGTAATACGACTACCGGATTTGAATTAGGAACCATGGGATTCAAGAGCACACTCTCCTAAGAACTCTACAGCACAGCTGTTGAAGCCTGAGAAACTTGACTTACACATTTTCCGAATGTGGACACTGAGACTCAGGGATTGCCCAAGTTGACAACTGAGGTACATGCATTCAACCATATCTTTCTCACTCCTGAACCTATACTCTTTCCATGGCATGCAGCTGCATTACCAAGCTTCAAGATAGAAATAAGGACTTCTAAAGCTGCCTTATTATTTTTTTAACATCTTTATTGAAGTATAATTGCTTTACAATGGTGTGTTGGTTTCTGCTTTATAACAAAGTGAATCAGTTATACATATACATATGTCCCCATATCTCTTCCCTCTTGCATCTCCCTCCCTCCCACCCTCCCTATCCCACCTTTCTAGCTGGTCACAAAGCACTGAGCTGATCTCCCTGTGCTATGCGGCTGCTTCCCACTAGCTATCTATTTTACATTTGGTAGTGTGTATATGTCCATGCCACTCTCTCACTTTGTGCCAGCTTATCCTTAGAGCCGCCAATATAATTTGAATAGGCATATGCAAATTAAGCACTACTGTTATGTAAATACCCTCCTTTGCTTTTCTTAACAGTTTCATACACAGCTGGCTGTTGCCTTGAGGAAATCCTGGTTAAGAGCAGTGCTATAAACTGAATGCTTGTTTCTCATCTCTGCAAATTTCAAATATTCACCCACGACAAGGGCGTGCGTGCGGGTTCTGGGGATTAACGCTCTTTCCTAAGACAGACCTTAGTGGTCTTTTTTACCAGACGGTCAGAAAAAAAAATTATCTGGCAGTTTCTCTCCCACCTCTCTTTCTAATAACTTCAGAGCCATCGTAAGCTGGCTGGTATGTGAAGAGTGAATGGCTTCTATCACAGGGAGACATGACCTTGGCAAACAAATTGGAAAGGCAGATTAAAAAAAAAAAGGCAAATACTTTCTCATTTCCACCACTGAGCTCACTCCAAATAGTAGATTTTCACCCCGAAGCCATAGTCCTTGGAAGTGGTAGCAAACATTAAGTCTGGGTCAATAACTCCCTATAAATATCAATAGGGGCATTCCTTCAGTCAAGAAAAATTTTGCACTATCACCATTGGGTAGTATATCTCTTCTGTACATCATTAAGCAGAAAGGAGTTAATTGTGAGGAAAAGAGGAGGAGGGAGCCCTGCAGAGAAAATGAGGTATGTTTCATGTAGCTATATGTCTCCATCCCAGTAAAATATCATTAACATAGAACTAGGTTCCCTCATGGAGGAGATAGTTTCTTCTCATCTCTGGTGTGGTTAACGTGGCTGCCCACTTGAGGGCTCTTATGGGCTGAGTTATGTCCCTCCGAAAAAGATACGTTCAAGTCCTAACACATCTTTGAAGTACCTCAGAATGTGCCCTATTTGGAAATAGAGTCATTGCAGGTGTAATTAGTCAAGATAAGGTTATACTTGGTTAGGGTGGCCCCCTATTTCAATATGACTGGTGTCCTTATAAAAAGATATGAAGAGACACACAGGGAGAATGCCATGTGATAATAACGGCAGCTATTGGAATCAGGCAGCTGCAAGCCCCAAAATGCAAAAGATGCCAGCCAAGGACCAGAAGCTAGGAAGAGGCAGGAAAGGATTCTCCTATAGGTTTCAGAGGGAACATGAACTTACCCACAACTTGATTTCAGAATCCTAGCCTCCAGAACTGTGAGACTATACATTTCTGTTTTAAGCCGCCCAGTTCATGGTACTTTGTTACGGTAGCTCTAGGAAACTAATACAAGGGTCTTTGGGTTCAGTGAGAGGCAATGAATTTAGCCCAACAGTACTGTGGTTTCTAGAGGCTAGAAATGAGGCTATAGCTCTCATTTTAATGACAAATGCCGAATATATATTATAGCCACAATGGAAGCCTTGAAGCAGCGTAACAGGGAAGAGCCAAATCTGACTACTTGTTGGAACTGTTTCTTTTACTTTAGCCTTTGCTTCCCATTGCTTTTGTTCACTAAAAGGATCCTGTCTATACGTAACGGCCTGCCATGGGGAACGCTGTCCCTCAGCCTGAATGTTAAACCAAAGTGCCTTTGATCAGGGAAACATCCGGACCCTGTCCACCCTGTGGATGGCTGCAAGAAAGAAATTAACATATCCCCTCCCTGAGGCTGGCCATTCCAGGGGATATTTACAAAACTTCTGGCCTTTTTACTTCCTCATCTCCTCCCCCTCTGTGCTATAAAAGAAACTGGCATCCAAAGCCCGATAAGATGGTTATTTTGAGACTTCAGTCTGCCATCTTCTCGGTCTGCCGGCTTACCAAATAAAGTCATATTCCTTGCCTCAACACCTCGTCTCCGATTTATTGGCCTGTCGTGCGGCAAGCAGAGCGAGCTTGGACTCGGTAACATCAGCATTGTAGAAGGAGGAGGGTTATACAGAGCTGGGTCATCCCCGAGCTTCAACCAGAAATGCCCTCTCTCCTTACCTCAACCTCGTCTCCCTCCAAGGACCACAAGAAAACACAGTTCCACATGAGTTAGTCCCTCTATTTATTTTACTAAATCACCATATATCCCAGTTGAAATTCTAAAACTATCAATTTTAGGCTACCTACCAGATGTCTTTACTCCCGTTCATAATGTTTAACCTTCGAGCTGTCCGTAACAAGCTCTACAAAGGGATAGGCAGCCCCATCCTGGCTTTTAAGATCATTTTGCATGTGTTTGTTAGCGATCATACCAGGCTTTACTAGAAATTTCAAGGAGGAAGAAGGAGGAGAGATTTATACTGTAGAAATGTAGGGCTTCCCTGGTGGCGCAGTGGTTGAGAATCCGCCTGCCAATGCAGGGGGACACGGGTTCGAGCCCTGGTCCGGGAAGATCCCACATGCCGCGGAGCAACTAAGCCCGTGTGCCACAACTACTGAGCCCGCGTGCCACAACTACTGAAGACCGCATGCCTAGAGCCCGTGCTCCACAACAAGAGAAGCCACCGCAATGAGAAGCCTGCGCACTGCAGTGAAGAGTAGCCCCCGCTCTCCGCAACTAAAGAAAGCCCGTGCACGGCAATGAAGAGCCAATGCAGCCAAAAATAAATAAATAAAATTAAAAAAAAAAAAAAAAGAAATGTAAAGAATCCTAACTGGAATAGTAAATGCCACCAAGGCATTTCACTGACCTCACCTGTTACTAGTCCCTCTGAGATTCTGAAGCAACATGAAAAACCCTCCAGTTGACAAGTAGCAAGAACCCCAGAAGAGATGTAAAGCATATGCGGCCAACACAGTCCTCAGATATCCGGAGAAAAATATGCTGTCCTCGTTTTCTTAGGTCAATGTCACAAGTTATGGGACCCACAAGAGAGATGAATGCTGCCCTGGTCTTCTGTAAATCTCTTTAAACTCTGAGATCCTAAGAGCAAATTTTGTTTTGTTTTGCTTTTGTTTTGTTTTGTTTTGTTTTGTTTTGACTGTTTCAGCTGGCTTTGACTGGAGTTCACATTTTAGCAAATTCAAATGCTGGGCCAGCTGGTCCCTCTAATCTGCAATTTTTCTAACTCTAAACTACCAACCACATTCTTTGGAGTTTTCTGCTTCTTTTCAGTTGTAAAGGAAAAACCTCAGTCCAGTCTACCTCCTGTGTCTTTCTCTTTTACTTGCACACAGAACACTTCACTTCTGACACCTCTGGTCACCAAATATGTGGAGGTTTTCCCCACACCAAACCTTCTTCATGACACCAGCTGGGTGTCCTACAATTTAACTCAATTCTAACACTACCTACCTGGAGATATTGTAAGATCCCACAGGTTAAGGGCTCAGTCCCACAAGACTGCTCTTCACTTGAGATGCCAATCCCAAGTGACAGATTTCCAGGTTGCCCACAACTTCTGTCCAACTTGGCTACAAATCAGAGGTTCCCATAACCCCCTTCTTGGGATTGATTCATTTGCTACAGTGGCTCACAGAAATCAGGGAAACACTTACTTAAGTTTATCAGTTTGTTAAGGAATATATGATAAAGAATACAGATGAACAGTCAGATGAAGAGGTGCACAGGGAAAGGTCTGGGAGAGTCCTGCGCACAGCAGCTTCTGTCTCCGTGGAGTTGGGGATGTGTTTGCCACCCTGGAAGCTCTCCAAACTCCACACTTCTGGGATTTTTATGGAGGCTTTGTCACAGAGGCACGGTCCATCATTAACTCCATTTTCAGGCTTTCCCCCTTCTCAAGAGAATGGGGGGTAGGGCTGAAAATTCCAAGCTTCCAATCATAGCTTTGTTTTTCTGGTAACCAGCCTTCATCCAGGAGCCCAACAAGAGTCACCTCATTAGAACAAAAGACACTCCTATCACCCAGGAAATTACAAAGGTTTCAGGAGCCCTGTGTCAGGAACTGGGGCCAAAGACCAAATATTAGAACAAAAGATGCTCCTAGTGTTCTTATCACTTAGGCAATTACAAGGGTTTCAGGAGTTCCGCGCCAGGAACCAGAGACAGGGACCAATATATTTTCTATTATCTCACATTAGCTAAAGTCATTTCTTGGCAAGGTCTCCCTGAGATCATTCACCCCAGAAGTGAAGTGTTTAACACTGACCCACACATTTTATGGCATCATCAAAGCCATCCTTCATACTCCATTGACCTCAGCTTTCATTTAAAGTGAGTTCAGTTAGATAAATATTCCAAAGCTTAGACTCATATAGAGAGATGAGACATTAAGTTATTTTTTATTTGGAAAGCTTTTTATTAATAGGACACAGCCCTCTTTTCGTTTCCCTAAACTGTTACTGTTTGCATTCCTTAAGGCCCCTCATCTGTCCTTAAAGTGGGGCATTTTTTATGATAGCTTTTATATTAATGTTTACACTATTGATTAATCAATTCAACTATGTGCCAGATAGTGTTCTAGATGATATGGATATAGTAGTGAATAAAGCAGAGAAGTCCCTGGGGTTTACAGAATTTATAAACCAAGACAAATTGTTATAAATTGTTAAATCTAATACAATGGTAAACCACCATCTTGGCTATACTTTAGAATCCCCTGGAAAGCGTTAAAAAATTCCAATGCCAGGATTTCTGGTACCAGATATAACACAGTAGCTTAAATTAGAGTAATCCTTCCATTAAAAACAACTTTAAAAGCTAAACAAAGTACACAAAACAATTATGTGAAGTCATTGGAGAGCAACCAACTCTGGCAGGACTTAAGGGACTATGATTCCTGAGAGAAGGGAAGCACAGTTTCATAGTCACACTGGCTTTTTTCCCTTGAAAGGCAATCCCAGAGTGGTGAGAACTGCAGAAGCAAACCTAAAAGTCTTGTGCAATTTCCCCTCAAAGTATTGGATAACTGCTAAGCTGTGTATGTACGGGGCAAGAGTCCAAGAAACTCAGCAAAAAGCAACAGATGAAGGTTAAATTGCTGACAGAGACTTGAGCAGCCACATGGTGCTGGGCAGATGGATGATGGAGCTCCTCGCCAAGGTGCTGAGCCTTAGGTAAATACCTTAGAGTTTCATAAACCACAGAAGGGCTACCCTAGGAGTAAGGGGTATATCCAGAGGTGAGGGCTAAACTGAAATAGAACAGTCTTAACAAAGTCTAAAACCAGCTCTTGACAGGATTGCTCTGATCGTCTGGCTCTGCATATGTTGGGCAGAAGATATGTTAACCCTCTTTGGAGGAAGATGACACAATCCAGAGACTATAATTTTTAATACAGAATGTCTGGCACTTAATAAAGAAAAGCAAATTATTAAAAATCAAAAGAAAATAAAAACATACTGAGTATTTTCACTGCCCTAAAAATCCTCTGTGCTCTGCCTATTCATCCCTCCCTCTCTCCCCTGAAACCCCTGTCAGCCGCTGATCTTTTTACTGTCTCCATAGTTTTGCCTTTTCCAGAATGGCATATATACTTGGAGCCATACAATATGTAGCCCACATTTGTCCAAACCCATTAAATGTACAACACCAAGAGTGAACAGTAATGTCAACTATGGACTTTGGGTGATTATGACGTGTCAGTGTACGTTCATCAACTGCAATGAGCGTACCGTTCTGGTGGGGGATGTTGATGATGAGATGGCTGTGAATGTTGGGTGGGGCAGGGCATATATGGAAAATCTCTGCACCTCCCCTTCGATTTTGCTGTCATCCTTAAACTGCTTTATAAAAAAAGTCTCAATAAAAAAAAAATTCAAAATTTAAAAAAAAAAGAAAAAATTAAAACATACCTACAGGTGGTTCAGTTATTTTAAAGTACCTATCTAATATCTCTAACATCTATGATTAATGTGTTCAAGAAATAAAAGATACAGAAGAATCAAATAGAAATTCTAGAACTGAAAGATACTCTAAGTGAAATTAAAAATTAAGAACATGGATTTAATGCCAGTTAGACACAAGTGAACAGAGTATTAATGAACTGAAAGATGGAGCAGTATAAAACATCAAGACTAAAATTCAGAAAAACAACCTGATGCCGAATGACATCAACATTTTTGCGAGTGGGACACAGGGATCACTGTACTTTCAGGCCTCAGTTGTGAATCCATTGTGCAGCCTGTTGAGAATCCCTGCACAAGAGCTTAAACAGGAGGGGTGATATGCTTTGGACTTATGTTTTTAAATGACCACAGATCCCGTGAGGAAAATGAATTGAAGGAGATAGTGCAGAAGCAGGGACATCACGTAGGGTGATTTCGCCCTCAATTGATGTAGCAGCTTTCTAGTGGTAGAGGGCATATCTCAGGGCATACTCCATGGTACAAAATAAGATCCAAGGTAAACAAGAGCGACATAATATAGGACTTCCTGATGGATCAATGGAAGGTGGGGATGAAAGAAGAGGACAACTTATAAAACCACGTGATTCTCATCCAGGAGCAATTTTGCCTCGCAGGGACATAGGGCAAAATCTGGAAACCTGTTGATAAACCTCTACAGTGCATCAGACAGCCCTGACAACATAAATCCAAAATGTCAACAGGGCTGCTGTGGAGAAACCCTGGTTTAACTTCTTAAAAAGCTATGCCTTGCCCTCATAAACTAGCTCTTCCCTTTTGTGTGTCTGTGTTTTCAACTAACTGTAAAATTCTAGAGAGCAGAGACCATATCTTTTACTTTTTTATCTTCACCTGCTGTACCTCATACATTAAAAAAAAATTAAATAGGCTTTGTTTTTTAGAGCAGTTTTATGATTACAGAAAAATTGAGTGAAAGTACAAAGAGTTCCCATATACCTCCTCTTCCCCGCACATACAGTTTCTCTTTTTATTAACATCTTGCATTAGTGATATATTTGTTACAACTGATGAACTAATATTACCACATTATTATTAACTGAAGTCCACAGTTGTATTACATTTTTTATACAAATAATACTTCTCAATAAATAATCAGTTACTGACTAATCTAATCATTTGTCAAGGAACATGACAATAAAAAAAAGAGGAAGAAGGGAACTACCAATTATTGAGCACCTATTCGATACCAAGCACTATGCAAGTCCGTATAGGTATATAAAACTCATATGTATCTATATGTAATATTATTATATAGAACCATGTCAATAACTGTGAGTTGGGTATTATAATCTCAGTTTTAAAGATGAGAAAATTTAGGCTCAGGAATTTTACATTATTTGCACAAAGTCACACAGCCTGGTACGTGGAGAAGTTGGAACAAAACTTCTCCCATATTCAGGACCCATATTCCTATAATTACAACAAATACTCTTTTCCCCTCCTTTTTTTTTTTTTTCACATTTCCTGTTTTAAAATGTCTTCCCCTGCTTCTGGTGTACAGTCCCAAGGAGTGAGTAGTCCCACAAGTCCTTTTCCAGCCTCAACTCTCAACTCCATCGCTGGAGGTCCATGTGGTTCCCGTCTGGGCCAAGCGACTACTCCACCCCCTGATACTTTTCAGCCAGGCTAACACACCCACACGATCCGTAAAATCAAGTTGCAAATGCTAGCAGATGTTCAACAGTCTCTTGGCTCCCACTCTCACCTCCCTTTTGATGCCACCTAATTGAGCTCACTCTCATCAGTCCAATTCTGAACTCTTGGCTCTCTCTGTACTTGCCCTGCACCCCAGATTAGGGCTCTTACTGGCATTTCCATGGAGGCTTTCTCCTCTGGTTCCCTGGCGTTTTCTGGCTTAGTCTGAATCTTCTACCCTGGTATCTCTCCTTGTCTCGGATGTGTCAGGGAAAGACACCTTTACTTCCTCTCAGACCTAAATCTGGTCTGGAATCTCAGTCCAGTGCAAGCTTTGACTCTCAGAATGTTACGGATGTTAAGGTTGGATGGAGTTGACTTCTATGAAGTGTGGACGGAGGCTCTAGACCAGAAATAGTTCGTGAACATTCTTTCTGCCCTCAGCCTCAGGAGCCTCAGGAGATGCTGGAATTTAGAAACAGCCCACACCAGAGCACTAAAGCTCCAATGTGAACAACCTGCCGGGGCAGTCCCATATTCCCACCCACCTCATTCACTTCTTTGTTTTTGTATGTATTTTTCTTCTCCCTCTAAATTATAAATTCCCATGGGAGTAAGAATCATTTTCATTCCTACCATAGTTTCCTTTTCTTAAAATTCCAAGATCTGTATAAATATGTTAAGCTTCTATAAAGCTCATTGTTCTCATCTGCTTCTTTTGAATGATATTGAAAAACCCCAATTCTCTGCCTCTACAGTGACATCATTTCACTGTAAATGCATTCGCCACCATCGTCGAAAGCACTATTGAATACACTACAGCAACTTCAGCATCAGGTCCCAGGGATGGATCTTGTTTTCCTTCCCCTTCCTAAGCTGCTCTCTTGTCCTTTTAGTAAACGCTGGGAGAACTGAAATTTATCTAACAAAAATTCTTCTCATCAATTATAGCTATTGCTTTGGTGTCGTCTCAACAGAGCCAGCAGTCCTTTGGGTTTTCCTTCATTCCTTTTCTCCTTCCCTTTCTCTTCCCATGCTTACCCTTCCTTCAGCTTTCTTTCCCTTCCTACTTGTCCTGTAGTGCTGCTAATGTTCCCTTATAGGGGATTGGTTTCAGGAGAATGGTGAAAAAATTGCAATACTCATGAGAATCTTGAATCTTAAGTTTCCATTTCTTCTAGACATTTTGCTTCTTCCTCTCCCAAGTCAGTCTGGTCATTTTGTGCTATTTCTGGCAGCTCATATGCTTGGGGAAAAAAATGCAATAGGAGGGAGGGAAAACAGAATTTTCTGTTTGTGAAATAGGATAAGAAGGCAAAATCTGGTTAGTTAAATAAAACACCAGATCTTGGATGGAACATGTTCTCTTTTAAAAAAAATATTGTTAAATATACCAGACATAAAGTTTATAAAACATAATACATAATTAAAAAAATAATGTGCAACCACAAAGGGTATTTCTCTCCTTAAATGATGCTCAGGCTGAAAAATTTACAGTCATCCTTGACTCTTTTCTCACACCCACATCCAATCAATCAGCAAATCCAGTTAACTCTACTTTCAAAAGCAGAGAAACGGACCCCTTTTCTCTACCTCAGCTGTGCCGTCAAGATTCAAGCCACTATCACCTCTCGCCTGATTATTCCAAGAGAAGATCTCCTTGCTTCACCCTTGGCATTCTCTCCAAGCTACTCTTAACACTACAGCCGGAATGATTCTTTTAAATGACTAAGTCAGAGCCTGCTACTCTTCAGTTCAAAAACCTGCAATGGCCTCCCACGAGACCTAGCACAGGAGTTAGCAAGCCACAGCCTATAAATCAAATCCAGTCACCATCTATTTTTGTAAAGTTTTATTGGAATACAAAAACAACCATGTCCACTCATTACATATTGTCTATGCTACTTTCATGTTACAACAGCAGAGTTGAGTGTTTGCAACTGAGACCCTATGGCCCATAAAGCTTAAAATATTTACTATCTGGTCCTTTACAGAAGAAGTTTGCCAATCTCTGACCTAGCATCTAATAAAGCCCTATAAAGCCCTGCTGACACCTCTCTGACCATATTGCTTACTCTGTTTCAGCTGCAGTGCCCTCCCCATGTCTTCCTGAAGACATCAGACATATTGCCATAATAAGTCCATTGCACTGGCTAGCCCCTCTGCCTAAAATGTTACTCACCCAGAGAGCCATGTGGCTTACTCTCTCATGCCCTTCAAATGTTGGCTCAAACGTCACCTCAATGAAGCCTCACCTCATTTAATTCTGCAAACCATACGCTCACTCTGCTCTGTCTTAACTCCCTCACCTTCTTATTTTTTCCATAGAACTTATCACCTTCTAAAACAATAATAATTTAATAATCTATTTCATTCATTTTTTTGTCCTTTCTTGTAGAATATGTTCTCCATAAAGGGCTCTTGTACTCCTACGTGCTTATAGCAGTACCTAGCACATAGCAGGCATTTAGGAAATATTGGTTTAATGAAATGATACTGAAGTAATACAGAACATTACCATGTCTTTGAATCCCTTTTTGTGTCCTTCTATAATCATACCCCTTACCCACCCTCCTCCCATGTAAATACTCTCTGGATAATTTTTTTTTTTTAATGGACCGAGTTATTTAATTAGGTTCCTTGTGAGAAGTTTAGAACACTACTTTGTGAGGATAAATTTCATTTGTGAGAGCGAGCACAGAGCGGAGGTAGCCCTGGAGCTGAGGAACAGCTTTGATTCTTCGCAGAACTTGTGAGTCCACAGCTTTCTGGTCAACCTTGCGCTGCTCTGTAATCTTGTATTTCTCTCCCTCTGTGTCGAAGATCTCATCTTCCTGGTGCCTGGGCTTACGCAGCTTCTTCTTCTTGAAGTAAGCATCAGTGAGATGTTCTGGGATATTCACACCACTGATATCAATTTTGGTGGAGGTGGCAATGACAAATTTCTGGTGTGTTCTCCACAGAGGAACTCGATTGAGGGACAGAGGTCCAGTCACAAGTAGCAAGCCACTGCTCAGCTGCTTCAGGAAAATGACCCTCTTCCCTCTGTGGCGCCCAGTGAGGATGATCAGGACGGTCCCAGGAGTGATGCTAGCACCCAGTTTTCTCACATGCTTACTGAAGGGTTTTTTGCAGTGACTCAACAGCTTTCGAGGCACATCTTCCGTAGGATAATACCTAGGCATTATTTCTTAATCTTTTTTTTTTCTTTTCTTTATAGTTGGATCGAGTTTATATATCCCTACAAAATATATTCTGTAAAGTCAGCTTTTTAACTTTATATAAATTGAATATTTGTATGTCTCCTTCTGAGACTTCCTTTTTTTCCCTCAGCATTATTTATAACATTCATCCATATTGATGCAAATAGTTATAATGCACTAATTTTCACTGCTGGATGGTATTCCAGTGTATGAGTACACTCCAATTCATCCATCTTTTCTACAGCACATGTCTATTTAGGTTGTTTCAGTTTTCCCCCATAAACTACACTGGCAGAACATTCTTATATACATCTTCTACACAGATGTAAGATTTTTCGTAGGGTTCACACTTAGGAATGGAATCACTGGGTAGCAGGGATGTGCATGTTCAACTTTGCTGGCTAATGCCAAATTGTTTTCCACAGAATTACATACATTTATACTTCTACTAGCAGTATAAAAGAGTTCTAGAGCTCCACATCCTCAGTAACACTTGGATTTGTCAGGCTTAGCCAGTCGTGGTGTACAATGGTAACTCCTTGTGGTTTTAATTTGTATTTCTCTGGTCCCTAAGAAATTGAGAATCTTTTCATATGTTTATGAGCCATGTGTTATCCCTTTTCCATGAAATACCTGTTCGTTTTTTTTCCTCTTGGGTTGTTTTTCTTTTCCTTACTGAGTCATATGAGCTTTTTCTCAAAAAGCGTTAATTTTCTCAAAGCATTGTATTTGAGGCCAATTGCACTACACAGCTTCACGGCACCTAAGGGCAAAACTGTCTTGAAGTTTAACACTACCAATAATGTATAATGATGATCCTGACTCACCAAGAAAAATTTACACAACACTTGTTGACTAAGTAAATGAAAGAATAAATAAATACTCAGTAGGGTCTGTTAAAAGGGTGGTCCTGGTTTAAGTTAGGCAAATAAACAACATCTTTGAGGAATATTTTAATTAAATATAGGTAAAATGAAAATAAGGGTGTGTACATAAATTTCTCTGTGGAATTGATCATTTCCTAAAGATGTCCAATAAATGAGGTTGAGTTTCCATACAACAATTGACCTCATAAGCATAATTAGCTAAAGTATAATACATGCTACATATACTAATCTTTAACTTGTCTTTTTCATTACATTAGAAAGACTTTTTTCTTTTATAGTTCTGGACAGAAAAAATGATGAAAATTGGCATTAATAAGTAATTTGTGAAGTAATACCCAAATTACATTTTTGGTAATTCTGATTTTCAACAATTCCAATAAAAATCTTTTAAAAAAATTAAAAATTTATAAGAAAAACAAAAAAAGGTCAAGCAATAATTTTAATAAGAAATTTTTTAAAATCTGATAAATAATATACTAGAATGTAATATATAGTACAGAGAATATAACCAATATTTTATAATAACTTTAAATGGAGTATAATCTATGAAAATATCGAATTGCTATATTTTATACATGAAACTAATATAATATTGTAAGCCAACTCTACTTCAATAAAAAAAGAATTAAAACAAATCTGAAAGTGACTTTTGAACTCATGACTTCAAGAGCATATTAGTATTATTTAAAGAAAATTATCTTAACTAAGAATAGAAAGATGACTTTCCAGTTTGAAAGGGCCCGCTAAAATAAATGAAAATAGACCTACATTAAAACACGTAACTATGAAATTTTAAGACACTAGAGTTAAACAGAACATGTTTAAAGTTTACAGTGATTAAAAAATAAATACATAAAACAAAAAAAAACAGTTCACCTAGAAAGTACTGACAATCAGAAAAACACCCAATTATAAAAGCAATGGAGTGATGCTTTAAAATTGGGAGAAAAAAGTATTTCTGACCTGTATTGGTAATTCTATACCAAATCAAATTATCAGTCACATGTAAGGGTGGAATAAAGACATTTTCAGGTATGCAATATCCAAAAACAAAAGCCATTCTTCCCCTTTTAGAAAACATTACTGGACAATGTGCTTCTACAAAATGAGGGAGTAAAACAAGTAGGAAGAACACATGGAATCCAGGAAATAGAGAACCCATCACCGCAGTGAGGGTAAGAGTATCCCAGGAAGACAGTGAAAGGAGATTAAGATCCCAGGAATTTGGTTACATAGAAGGTCTGGAGAGCAACTAGCCCAATTTGGAACAAGAGGTTGCAGGACTTCAAGAGAAATGTCTTCCACAAACTGAGAGATTGCCAGATGCGTTCAAATGTAGTGAAAGGACACATACTTTTTATAAGCATTTTGGGATGAACTAGTGCTACTAGGAGGAAAACTAAGCAAACAGGAAAGCAATGAAATTACTACCTTTAGGGAAACAAAAAGTTTTTGTAAGGAAGGAAATGCAGTTGTATGTAATCATATTCATTATCTGACTTAACTGTGAATAACAATGTAAAATTTGAATATCTAACCAACATTTATGATCTCTATAAGAAGGATGGAAGAGGCGTGGTGTGTGTGTGTGTGTGTATCTATGAAAGGAGTGTTAAATCCTTTATTCCCACAGTGGGAAATCAATGAATAATGATTAAAATTTTACAAATAACCAAGAACTGTAGTGTAAGGATGTTATTTAGATACGTAGAGGTAAATTCCCAAATAAACAGTTAAGAATGGTAAAAGTGGGGCTTCCCTGGTGGCGCAGTGGTTGAGAATCTGCCTGCCAATGCAGGGGACACGGGTTCGGGCCCTGGTCTGGGAAGATCCCACATGCCGCGGAGCGGCTGGGCCCGTGAGCCACAACTGCTGGGCCTGTGTGTGGGTCTGGAGCCTGTGCTCCGCAACGGGAGAGGCCGCAACAGTGAGAGGCCCGCGCACCGCGATGAAGAGTGGCCCCCGCTCGCCGCAACTGGAGAAAGCCCTCGCACAGAAACGAAGACCCAACACAGCCATAAATAAAATAAATAAATAAATAAATTTATAAAAAAAGAATGGTAAAAGTGGCTGACTGAAATTCAGAGTGGAGGATGCAGAGGGGATGAACATTTCCATTTTATGATTCATAGTTACTAGGTTTTTAAACTTACATGTTCATCTTAGATAAAAATAAAAATTAAATTATTCAATATATAAACAAGTAAAATAAAAGAAATATTATGATATCACCAGTATGAGATATCTCCTGTTAACAGGGGAGTTTCTGGGGCCTGGAAAGAGAAAAGTCCAGGCTTGGAGATAAGATCAGCAGGCAGTGTAAGAGGCTTTTCTCAAGGTTCAACTATTTACTAGAGACACACACACTGCTCAGACCCAATGTGCTGACTCTAGCCCACTTTAGTTTACACTAAAGTTTTCAGAGTATGATTAAATATTCATCTGTAGAGTTTTACTCCTTCTGGATGACACTATATAAACATTAGTGAAAATGGGAATACAGTCTCAGAATTAATATTTCTTGAATACCTACTATATGACATCCACTTAACATACCTTACCCAGTTTTATTTTCACAATAATCTGATGAAGTAGTAGTCATCCCCATTTTACAAATGAGGAAACTGAGGCTTAAGGATAGACTACCTTGCTCAAGGTCACACAGGTAACAAGTTTGGATCTGGACTTGGAACTCAGATTTGCCTGACTCCAAAGTTTAAGTCCTCTCAGCTTCTCTTCCTTACACGACTATAAGGGGGCATGATGGAGGTGGTAACAGTCAAGGATCAGGTCTTTTACATTGCAAATATGTCCAGTGGTGGGTATGGCACCATCTGGCCTAGGCTTGTGGGTAGATGGTAAGGGTGCCTTGCCCCTACCTCTTGTGTAACTCTACAATAGGATTTATCACATCTATCACAGTTAATCATTTGCACATCTGTCTCTCCAGACTGAAGAGCTTCACCACGACAGGTAGTGAGTCCCACCCATCTGTGCAGGCTCAGCACCTGCCATAGAGTCAGAGCTCAAGAAACGTGTAGTGAACAAACCTGTTAGTTTCAGGCTAAGGCATTAACAGTATTTCATGTTCTTTCTGGACAAACTTGGCTGTATCTAATTCCCCATCCTTAGTAAGTCTTGATGGTTGATGGTTTAACTAGAAAGCATTAGAGGGGCATTATTAATCAAAATCAATGTTTATAAATCTTTTCTCTGAAGTAGTCATTTTATAATTTTAGTGCATAATAATCAGCTTCTTTCATTTTTGCCTGAAGTCAGTAGTTTCACAGACCTTCCAATCTGCTCTACCTTCTCAATTTTGAATCACCCGAGCTAAAAGCTGGAGCGCAGTCTTGACCCCACCCTTCCCTTTCCCTCCACATCTATTAAGCTTGAAGACTTACTGATTCCACTTCTTTAACCTTCCCTTCTCTCCATTCCCTCAGCCTTAGCTTAGACACGCATATTTCTCTGGGATCAATGCTGTGTCTTTATTCAATCTCCCTTTCCCCAGGTTATCCCCACTCTAAATGAGGGAAAAGTGTAATGGGAGACTGAAGGAGAGCACTTAGTTCTGACTAGAGGTGACTCACGTGAGAGAACCCAGCATAATATGTGGCACATAATGATTCCCAAAACATATTTGACGATGTTTGTTTGTTTGTTTTGATGGGGGGTAGGATCAAGGAGTTAGTCTGGAGGAGGTGAATTTTAAGCAGGCCTTGAAAGAGAAAATTCCTTTGCTTAGATTTATTTTATATGCTGTGATAAAACAGGTGCCATTTACCAAAGGTTAAATTTTGCTTCTTTGCAAAATGAAACATGTAACCCCTCACCAAATTAAACTGCCATGACCAATACATTGTATCACGTATAACAAGTATGCTGTATTTTTCTCTGAAACCAACTTTTTCTCATGTGTAACAGTCATAAACCATGAGGCAAGGGTGTATTTCAAAAGAAAAGTGACACCCCACAATTCAAAGGAAGTGGCTTCTGTTTAAGGAAGTGAACAGTTAGGGGAAAGGTTTCCATGTGGGAGATTGCCACTTGTCCACACTTCTTTCCTGTGAAACAGCAATTCTTCCTGAGTACAAATATTCTGTCCATCCTTTAAAATAGTCCTCATGGTGTTCTCAGTGAGCCAGGGAGCCACAGATGGACACTGAAACCAAGACATCTTTCTAATTATAACAAAGGAAATGATAATTAGTTCTTTCTCCCTCATTCTCATTCACCTTCCCACCAAAAAATTATCATATAAAGGCTTCTGTATCGGGGAGGCTAAAAGAAGTATGTCTTTGTTTCAATTCATAAAAGGAAAGTGAGGAAGTTAAGAAAGGAAAGTTGAGGTTATGAGCCAGGGTTAGATAAAAGACAACAATATGTGGTGCTGTGCTGTGGAGGGTACGGGTATTCCTAGGGCTTGGGGGTGCCCCTGAGCTGGTGAGCTGTTAGCCAGGCTTGAATCCGGGCTAGGTTATCTCCTTCCTTCTGAATGTCTCTATACTGATATATACCTGGGGTCCCTGTGCACTCAGAACAGAAAGTTATCACCATCAGTAGAAGTATACTAGTAGTAAGAGCTGTAGTAATAATTAACATTTACCAAGTGCCCACTCTGTGCCAGGCATGATAATCCTATGAAGTAAGTACAATTATTATCTGCATTTTGCTGTGAGAAAACTGAAGCTCAGAAAGGATAAGTTACTTGCCCAGGGTCACTGAACAGTCAGTAGCAGAGCCAGAAGTTGAATCTTCAGGATATCCATTCCCTGCTCCACATGTCACTTGAATAAAGTGAGTGGACTTGCTGAAAGTTAAACTTGGAAGGAGAAGTTGCCGCTGTTCCTGAGGACTTGACTCTGACTTTGGAAGAATTCTCAGTTTGGATTTCAAAACAACACGCCTGCTGCCATTCTACTGTCTTACACAAAAACAGGTATCGTTGAATGGAGTAACACTCGTGCAGGTGGGGTGAGCCTGAGTAGTAGGCTCCAGAAGTAATATCATATTGGAATTTCTAAGCACTTAACTGTATACTGCACAAGAGAGGGGTGTGACACTGGTCAGATCCTAACATGGTTTTGAGAATGAAAGTGGGCTAATGAGGTAGGAGAGTAGAGGGCAGATACAAAAGTCCAGGGCACCAAGGCTGAGTGAAGAAACATATCTTTAAGTAATAGAGACAGTTTAACTTTAAAACAGCAGTTCTCCATTTTGGCCTCAAAAGGGAATCAGTTACAGCTCACCCACTTGGGGAGCTATAAAAATGAAGACGCGTGGATCCAGTGGTGCGCTGAAGACAGCGTGTGCTGGCTCACAGGCCGAATGTTAGCACTTCTTTCCAACTCCATGTTCCATGGCATTGTGTTTGTGGCTTGAAATGATGGGAGTATTTACACCGTGGAAACTGGCAAATACTACAAATCAGGGAGAGCTGCTTGCTAGCACTTACCAGCAGCCATTGCCTGGATCTACCCTCAAAGACTCTGATTTAATTGGCCTGGGGTACAGTCTGGGCATCAGGATTTTAAAAACTAAAACTACGTACAAACATACAACTAAGTACAACTGCTCTAGCCTAAAGCCCAGTACTCAAAGTGCAGATTTCAGCACAGGCATCATCTGGGAACTTGTTAGAAATGCAGAATCTCTCCCACCCTACCACCCCTGGACTATTAAATCAGAATCTGCACTTTAACAGCATACGCATATTAGAGTATGAGAAGCACTGGTCTAAAACATTTGTAACAGGCAGGTGCTCATGGTCCACTGACCTAATCATACAAAAATGAAAAGAGAGAAGTAGAGTGTAGCAAGAAGGAGAGAAAGGCACACTGGTGAGTACAAAGAGGCACAGCCAGCCCACAGAAAAGATGTATTTGGCAACTATCTGCAAGGCTGGGCTGAGATCCTATGTTTTATTTCTCTGTTCTTATTATCTACAAGTGTACCACTCATGTGACTTTTTACAATATTCTTTGTCAGTCATCATCTTCCAAGAACTGTGAAAAGAGGCAAAAGAAAAATATGTAGCTTAATTAACCAGTACTACAATATATTTCATAGCAGCGCCTTTTTTTTTTTAAATTAATTTATTTATTTTTATTTATGGCTGTGTTGGGTCTTCGTTTCTGTGCGAGGGCTTTCTCCAGTTGCAGCAAGTGGGGGCCACTCTTCATCGCGGTGCGTGGGCCTCTCACTATCGCGGCCTCTCTTGTTGTGGAGCACAGGCTCCAGACACGCAGGCTCAGTAATTGTGGCTCACGGGCCCAGCTGCTCCGCGGCATGTGGGATCTTCCCAGACCAGGGCTCGAACCCGTGTCCCCTGCATTGGCAGGCAGATTCTCAACCACTGCGCCACCAGGGAAGCCCCAGCAGCGCCTTTTTAAAGCATTCCTACTAAGCTCATAAAATCTGTTAGGACTGAAGTCCCAACAGATACAGTTTCAAGGATAAGGCTAGGTGTGCTGGTGATGAATAATGACTTCATATTGTCTTCACATAAGTTCTAGAGCTCAGATGTTTTTAGCAAGTATCATTTCACACTCAATCAATATTTCTTATTTGGTTTCAGACAGTTGGGCTCTGCTAGTGTTGAGCTGATGAAAGCCTAACATGACAGAAGACCTCACTGTAACTTTCTGGATCTTGCTCATAAGCAGTTTAGTATCAAGATCAAGAAGGTTTTTTTCAGTGAAAAGGTTTAGAAATGCTTCAACTTATATCCAACGAAATGTTGAAAACTCAATGTTAAAAAGAATGATAGAATCATAAGTCTGGGAGAGACCTTAGAATTCCAACCTGAATCATCACTGAATCACCAAAAGGTTTTCCTCTAGGAACATGCAAATAATTTCCTGATTCTTTCATCATCTTTCACAGGATGCCAGACAGGAAAGTCTTCATCATTTATTCACACAACAAACCTTTATTGAGTACGTGCTATGTGCAGGCACCGAACTGGATACATGGAATCCAAACATAAATGAGATATGTCTCACTTCTACTGTTCATGGATGATTTAAAGAACATACTGCTGCAACCATCTACTGCCTGAACTGTCTTAGTAGGCTCACCAAAACTCTCAAAACAGAATCAGAAATCTGAAACTATTTCTTACTGGGAAAAGACTGTGTGATTGGACCAGAATTTCTAGTGGCTGCTTAGTTAAAGAACTGTATCATGTTAGTAGAAGAGAAAAATTATTTTCAACATAGTGGGATGAATGAATAAATGAAGATATAATGACTCTGGACTATTTCAACAGAAACATTTTTAATTGGTTGGCCAAGTGTGGCACTATTGACCTCTTAATCTGTATGTTGGCATTTTCTGATTGGAAAATATAATTCCACTTGCCTGACTTTTTTATCCTGAGACAAATTCTTCTTAGCATGAAACAGCTTACAGGACGACCAGAGGTATGTGATGGACAGGAATCCATATGTGCAAGTTCTATGTGCAAGTTCTTCGACCAGACAGGATTGGAGGCAAAAGAGTAAACCAACCAGCAAACAAGCAGGTTCTCATTTCCAACGTGAAAACATAAGCAACATTCTAGTTTGTCACTGTAGTCCTATCAGATGAGCGGCATTTAGAAGTCAGCAGCTTTCTACATTAACACATTGCAAACGCTGCATTGATCTGTGCCATCAGCTATTTGACTTGAGAACATGCCCTTAAAAGTTAAAAAGACATCAGTCCTCTAAGAGTTTTCTATTTGTTTACTCTCTATAAAGTCCATAATCGTTTTCTCCCTCTAGTGACCTCAACCACGTTTCTTGGGTCATTTAAGAAGTTAAAGTCTGAGATCTCTTTGTTAAAAATTGGAAAGACAGCATTCTTAGGAAGACAAAAATGAGTGGGCCAACTAGCTCCCTCTTCTTATTTGCACAATTCAGTAATAACAACAAAAGAAAAACACACATTTTTTTTCATATATAACCTCATATGAAAAAAGACTGTAGATTCCTAAGCTGTTGGCAACAAAATGTGAAACTGTCTGTGAGCCAGGCCACATGTACCTCGCCTGGATCATGTCAAATCATATTCTTCTCCCCTTGGAGCAGAGGCCCTAATTGGCCTGAAGTCTGGCTTGGCAAGCAGAGTGGACGTGTTGTAGACTCCAGCTGTGTCTGATAAGCAGATGACAAGATAAAACATTCCTTTCACTAGAGTCCTTCACTAACTAGCACAGGGCAGAAAATCAAAGGCCCCATCAAACTGGGCTCTGTATCTGTGCAATCTTGATAAAAGGCAATAAGGAGAAATACTCTTCACTTTTAGCAAATCTGTGATGTAAACTTCTAATTCTTTTTGCTTACAACCACGATGAGTTATAGACATGTTGAATAATAAAGTATCTCAAAGTGCTTGAAGCTTTCATCTCGAAATTGAGAACACTGATTTATTTTTCTTAGAGGTATATACAGAAACAGTCAGAAATGAGATTAATTCACTGACAGTGAATTATTATTACCAAATTGTTACTATTTTTTTACTAAGTTTTACATTCTGCAAGGCATGCTTGCATCCATTAACTCTCTTAATTTTCACAAACCTGTCAAGTCTGTGGCAGTGGGACATAGGTAATGGATTTGTTTGAACTCTGCTACGGAACTGACCAGATGAGTGACCTGGGGCAAGACACTTAATTGGGCCAAAGGCTTTATCTTTATCTTTATCATGACATGTGGGTTAATAAAATTTACCTCACAGGAATGCTGTGAGGATTCAATGAGATAATCTTTGCTAAGCTACCTTGTGAGTATTAAATAAGACAATTACATAAAGCTCTTAGCACAGTGCCTGTCATATGGCGCATGCTCATTAAACGGTAATTCTTCTTATTATTACACTGGGTAGGGTAGATGACTACATTTGGAAGGTTAAATGAATGCCCAAGGGCACATAATCAGTTGTTCCAAGCACCAGGGACTAGACCCTAGGTTTTCTGCCTCCTATCCCTGTATACTTCATCTGTGCACATGGATTTTTTCTCCATGCAAATGGTACTATATTAGATATAGCAAGGGATGAATACATATGTTAAAAAACACAGTCCAGACTTCTACTTCAAGGCAAGATGAAGTCACAGGTATTAGATTTATTCACCTGTCTGAAACGACCAGAAATCCAACAGAATGCATAGAACAAAGATTTCAAGACACAGGTATCAGCAATGAAGACTAGTGGTCTCTGACAGATGGAAAGAAAAAAAAAGGTGAGCCCTACAATTATTCCAGCTTTAAACTCTGAGAGTTACCAGGGTGTGATACAGGGAGGGAAACCCAGGAAGCACCCAAAGGACATCCTGAGTTAAGGAGATGTAGCTAAGAGCCAGGGGCGATCAAGGCAGTGAGAATTCATAGGACAAAGTACTATAGAGGAGACAGCTGTACAGAGAGAAACTGGAAATCTGCAGAGGTTTCCCCTTGAGTATTCAGTGGAATACTTATCAGTGCATGTGTGTAAAGAAATCAATAACAGAGAGATATCTGGAAAATCCCCAAATATTTGGAAACTAAATAACATACTTCAAAATAACGTAGTTGTTAAATGACTCAAAAAAGGTATTAGAAAATATTCTGAACTGAATGAAAATGGAAACACAACATATCATAATTTGTAGGATGCTGTTAAAGCAGTACTAAGGGAGAAATTTACAGTATTAAATGTTTATATTAGAAAAGAAGAAAAGTCTCAAATCAATGACCTCAGCTTCTACCTAAGTAACTAGAAAAAGAAGCACAAATTAAACCCAAGATAATTGTAGAAGAAAGAAACTAATAAAGAGCAGTACAGAAATCAATCAAATAGAGAATAGAGAAAAATCAATTAAACAAAGCACTGGCTCTTTGAGGAGATCTATAAAATGTATAAACCTATATAGCTAGACTGATCAGGAAAAAAAGAAAGACACAATTAACCAACCTCAAGGAGTAGAGAGGTACCATCACTATAGATTCAACAGATGTTAAGAGTATAATAAGGGAAAGTTATGACAACTTTATGCCAATAAATCTGCCAACTTAGGTGAAACAGATAAGTTTCTTCAAAGACATGAAACTACCAAAACTTACTCAAGAAGAAACAGATAACTTGATTAGCCCTATACTTATTTAATAAGTTGACTTTGTTAAAAACCTTCCCACAAAATAATCACGAAGCCTGGATGACTTCACTAGTAAATTCTGCCAAACATTAAAGGAAGAAATAATACCAATTCTGCACAAAGTCTTCCAGAAAATTGTCATAGCATTACCCTGATACAAAAAGGAGACAAAGACATTATAAGAAAACTAAATGAACAACAAAAAAATTTAGCAAACTGAATCCAGTAATATATAAAAAGGAAAATACAAATTTCCTAGGAATACAAGTCTGGTTTAACATTAAAAGCAATGTAGATTATCATATTAACCAAGTAAAAAGGAAAAACTATATAATAATCTCAATAGTTGGTTAAGAAGCATTTTACGAAATCAAACATCAATTATTGGCCAAAACTCTCAGAAATCTAGGAATATAGGTTACTTCTTAACTGGATAAAGGACATCTACAAAAAACAAAGCTGTAAGTAAAAACCTACTACAGCAAACAGACAAAAGCAAAGCTGTTTTGACTAGGGAAAAGTTCAACCTCCCACCCCCAGCCTCCCATTATGCGGAGCCAAGAGAACTGCCACTAAACTCTGAGTGTCCAGGGGCCATGATTTGAAAATTATCCCTGTAGGCCATTGGGAACCATGGAACGAAGTCATCGATAAATAGTTATTGAGACCCCACTCTGCATGGCAGCTGTATGATGAACATGGCCAACAATCAGCCTCAGGGTGGTGGTGGAATATAATGCCCTAGTCCAAGACTAGAGCCTGGCCATGTGCCTTGCATATAGTAGGCTACTAATGAATGGCTATACAAAGTATAAGATCACAGAGTGATGACTCATGCATCTCAAACTGAAGGACATTCCTCAGCACCAGTGGTGCCTAAAGCAATTGAATAAACACTGTGAAATTTTCCTGAGTTTTAATTTGACTTGAAGATTGGAGCAAAAGTTATTTTGCTGTACAAGTAGATAGTTGCAAAATACAATGCAAAATTACCTGTATTTCTAATAAAAAAAAAGAGTGAGATTCAAAAGAATCTCACTTGCAGCCGGTAGCCTCAAACTCAGGGAGTAGGTACTTATTTTCCTGTCATCAGGGGTTCCAAAGTGAAGAGGTTTGAGAAGCACGAAATGAATCTAAATGCATCTTCACATTGCAGATAAAGAAACTCAGCCCCTGATTCTTCATAAGGTTTATCTGAGGTCAGAGTTAGATAGTGGATAACTCTTCATGAGGTATCCTAAGGCCTACTTTTTCAGAAGTATCTGAAAAAATTATGATCTGTTCAAGGACTCAAAAATTAGACTTGGGCTTCCCTGGTGGCGCAGTGGTTGAGAATCTGCCTGCCAATGCAGGGGACACGGGTTCGAGCCCTGGTCTGGGAAGATCCCACATGCCACGGAGCAACTGGACCCGTGAGCCACAATTACTGAGCCTGCGCGTCTGGAGCCTGTGCTCCGCAACAAGAGAGGCCGCGACAGTGAGAGGCCCACGCACCGCAATGAAGAGTGCCCCCCGCTTGCCACAACTAGAGAAAGCCCTCGCACAGAAACGAAGACCCAACACAGCCATAAATTAAATAAAATTAAAAAAAAAAAAAAAAAAGAGTCAACATCTGTTGAAATTAAAAAAAAAAAAAAAAAAAAAAATTAGACTTAAAAACTTTCTACAAACCAGCTGACCAAATGAAGTAGGAGGCACCAATGCATCCAGAGTTCATGTAGTTATATTTTCAAATTAATTAGGAGGGTCATACATGTACATGTAAGACGCTACAATCAAGACCACATAAAATGAATGCCAGATAAGTATTAAACACAATGAGAATAGCAGGCATACAGTGCAGAGAGCAAGAGAGAGAGGGAATGAGAGAGAGAGAGAGAGCACATGCACTTCCAGCCGGAATGGAAACTTGCAGACTGGTAACCTTCCATGGAAAAGAAGGGGAGAAACTCTCATTTTCCTTCCTTAAATATGCAGAGTTGATTTGAAACACCCCAAATCCTGCAAAGCACATTTTCCTTATGGACTTGAGCTGGAGGTATTCTTCCCAGGTATAATGGAGATGCCATGGTGAGGGATGGATTATATGGCCTACTAGGTCCCTTTCAACTCCTAACAAGCTATGGTTCTACAACGACATAAAACTGTTCATCTCTGTCTACTATGTGGTGGAAATTCGTAACACGCATTTGCCTAATGCTTGTCTTGTGAAACGGGGTAGAATTTGTTACTCATCTGTTTAATTTCAAATGAGACCTTCACTATGAGACTTCAGCTCTGAGAGGTAATATATCTGTCTCACACACCTGCAGGTGAATGTAAACAATGGCAAAATGCCCAACAGCTCATGGAGGAAGGAGCAGAGGGACAGCCCCTGTGGCAGGCAGGACATGACATCGCTCGCAGTACTGTAACAGGAACTGGAAGGAAATGGCTTTTGGAATTCCACACCAAGAAAGTTCTCAGGTTATCTTTAATGGAAGAGAGCTGTTGGCCATAGAGCTGAGTCTCCTACTGCCACCAAAACAAACCCTTTGTTAACTCAGACTTACTTTTTAAAGGGGCAAAAACACTTTCATTTAACAGCAATCCCTCGAGAACTTCTACTGAGGATCGAGTTCGGTCTTTTGTCATGCAGATGTTCACTTGGTTGCCACTCAAGAAAGAAGCAGACAGATTCACTAAGAGACAGGCAGACTCACAGATTCCTCTTCTCTTTGGAAAATTCACCACAAATTTTTCTTAAGTGGTTGTCTTCTATGATTGCTGTCATGGACATTTCAGTTCAGACTGCAGCCATGCCTCTTTCTTTTTGAAAGCACTGAGGGACCCCATCACATGCCAGGCTTCCACAAGTAAAGCATCGGGTAGGGCAGGGTTGAGAAGCAGCAAAGAGGGTAGGCATTCTGGTGCCTAATGCCCTGTTCCTACACTATATTCCAGTCTTCCTGGCATTACCCCCTTTACCATGAGTTGTCATTAATTCCTTCCAGCTTCTACTCCAAGCAAATCCTACCTCCCTGATTATATTCTGGGATTCGTTTGCTGGGCCAGTGCCTAGCTTGGTTACATATGTGCAGCTACTACTGAAACCTAACACTGTACAGTAGAATGCTGGATGCTGAATTGGCTTTCTATTCTGTGGGCTGACTAGGCAGAGAAGGAGATGACTACCTCTCAACTAAAATCTTTTAGCTTGAAGGGCTTCTCTGCTTTGCTCCTAAAACCTGAAGGAAGAAAGCAGAGACTGCTAAGCCCACTGACTTTCCCAAAAACCAGCACATTCTCTGTCACAGAGTGAGCAAACCTCTGCTTTATGGCTTCTTAAAACTCTCTCTGGATGTAGTCGTGTTCTGTGTGGCCTCAGCAATGAGTTCCACACTGAACTGCGGGCTGCTAGGGAGACAGGAGTAACCACTGATATAATAGTTAGGGGAGAGAGTTGGCACACCCGCAAGCCATATCACAAGCAAGTTCACCAGTCTGATTCAGGCTGGTGGTGAAATTCCAGGACTCTCTGGGCAGAGGCGGGACTCATCTTCATGTGAGTGACAGGGTCTTAGCACCAAGCAATGTGTCCACGTTGAAGCAGGAAGCTTGACCCAGCTCCTAGGAAAGGGAGACTGGAAGGAGTGAGGTAGGTAAGACAGAGAAGACAAGCAGAAAGCTGAGTAGAAACCCAGTAACAGATGACTATGGAGGACGGCTCAGCAGGCTCCCAGGCACCCACGGATTCATACTACCCTAATTCTAGAACCCTTTTTCAGGTCCAGAAGTTGCTCCTTAAAACCTGCCAGACTTGGTTCACAGCATGCAGATCTTTCATCACCATCACAGGATAGGATCTGGGCAGGCAGGATCTGGCAGCTATTTTTGCATCATTGATCAAACTGTAAATACATCAAGATCACTAAGAAATTATTTTGGGGGCTTCCCTGGTGGCGCAGTGGTTAAGAATCTGCATGCCAACGCAGGGGACACAGGTTCGAGCCCTGGTCCAGGAAGAGCCCACATGCCGCAGAGCAACTAAGCCCGTGTGCCACAACTACTGAGCCCGCGTGCCACAACTACTGAAGCCCGCATGCCTAGAGCCTGTGCTCCGCAATAAGAGAAGCCACCACAGTGAGAAGCCCGTGCACTGCAATGAAGACCCAACGCGGCCAAAAATAAAATTAATTAATTAATTAATTTTAAAAAGAAGAAAAAGAAAAAAATTCTTTTTGAAGCTAAAGAAGGGAGGAGAAATTGGCCAGGTGATCATGAAGCATTTAACTGGCTAGACTAAAATTTTTCAGTTTACAAGGAGCCATGTTTTCAGAGGGCAGTCTAAGTCTATGACTTTGAAACTTTCCTAAGTAGTTTGCTTTCTTTCTCTGATGTTTTCCTTGGAAAAACTCGACCATTTGGAAGGCTTCCTGAAAAAAACTATACTCAACATCCTGCAGACATGTAATCATCCTGTTTATCTTGCCACATTTCTGGTACCAGTTGTCAAGTTATTATGCTTTGAAAAGTGCCAGTCCCTTTCTACCTTCTTCAACCTCAAGCAGAAGCCCTTGATGGAAACTGCCTTCATTAGCATCTCTCAACAGACCCTCAAAACAGCAGAAAAAAAGCATAAAACATATGCTTCCTTCAGAAGTTTGTATACTGAGGGATAAGATCACTTTCATTTATTCTTTTTCTGTTTTGAGTGGATTTATGAGATGGCAGAAAAAGGAGCTTTAGATAAAAACCTTTTTTTGTCTATTATAGTCATGTTTACCTTTGCCAAATTTTTTTTTTCACACACTCTCTTCCTAAGGAAAGGACTTCCCCCAAACAGAATTGTAAGAGGAGTCATGTGTGGGCTATTTATGGAAAATATGTTTGGGGGAGGTTGTCTGAGCAAAGGGTTAAGTATAGAGGTTAAATGACATGAAAGCTTTGCACATGGCAGGAGAGTAATTTGGAGATTTAGGGATTTAAAAAGTCCCTTGGAGAAGGCCCAAAGACACCTTTATACCCTCAAAGACTAACACCATATTCCAGGATCCTCTTTGGTTCAATTTCAGTAACTATTTATAGGTTAAAAAATGATCTGCATGGAACAAAGGTGAAACTTTGGAACACTCTGTTTATTTCTGAGGGATTTGAGCATAAATGAATGAAACAGGGAACAGAAAAACAAGAGCGACAATAAAACCAGCAGTTGGTTCTTTAAAAAGATCAACAGAATTTACAAACCTTTAGCTAGACTGACCCAGTAAAAGAAAGAGAAGACAGAAATTAACCAAATCAAAGATGAAAGAGGGGACACCACTACTGACCCTACAGAAATTAAAAGGAATAACTTCATGCCAACAAGTTAGATAACTTATATGAAGTAGAAAAATTTATAGAAAGACACAAATTACCAAACTGACTCAAGAAAAATAGAAAATAGAAAATATGAGTAGACCTATGACATGTAAATAAATTGGATTAGCAATTAATAATCTTCCCACAAATAAAAGCCTGGTCCCTGTGGCTTCACTGGTGAATTCTATCAAATATTTAAAGAAGATATAGGGCTTCCCTGGTGGCGCAGTGGTTGAGAATCTTCCTGCCAATGCAGGGGACACGGGTTCGAGCCCTGGTCTGGGAAGATCCCACATGCCGCGGAGCAACTAGGCCCGTGAGCCACAACTACTGAGCCTGTGCTCCACAACAAGAGAGGCCACGATAGTGAGAGGCCTGCGTACCGCGATGAAGAGTGGCCCCCGCTTGGCACAACTAGAGAAAGCCCTCGCACAGAAACGAAGACCCAACACAGCCAAAAATAAATTAATTAATTAATTAATAATAATAAAAAAAGAAGATATAAGACCAATCATTCATAAACTCTCAGAAAATAGAGAAAAGAAAGACTTTAGAGCTAAATTTAACAAAATAAATGAAGAACTTGTACACCAAAACTACAAAACAGTGCTGAGAGAAGTTAAAGAAAATGTAAATAAATGGAGAGATACCTCATGTTCATAAATTGTGAGACTCCACATTCTCAGGATGACAATTATCTCCAAACTGATCTATAGATTCAAAGTAATCCCTATCAAAATCTTACTTGACATTTTAATTGAATTTGACTAGTTGATCCTAAAACTTTTACGGAAGTACAAAAGACCTACGCTGATCAAAACAATAGGAAAAAACCAAAGTTGGAAGACTTGTACTGCCTTACTACTCGATCTCAACACTTGGTAATCAAGACACTGTGGTATTGATATAAGAGCGGACTCTCTGCACAATAATCAGGACATTTGCAAGGATGTGCATTTAGATCAACAGAACAGAATTGAAAGTCTAAAAAATACTCTTACATGTATGCTCATTTGGTTTTTAGCAAATGTGCCATGATAATTCAATGCGGGAAAGGCTAGTCTTTTCAACAAATAGTATAAGAACAATTGGATACCACATACAAAAATATTATCTTCCAGATGAAAAAATATTATACATCCTCACTCCTTATACAAAAATTAACTCAAAACAGATCATACAACTAAATTTAAGAGCTAGAACTAAAAAAACTTCTGGGAAAAATAGTAGCAGGAGATCTTTGTGGGCTTGGACTACACAACGAGTTCTTAGATCTGACACCAAAAGCATAATCCATTAAAATTGATAAAATTAGACAAATTTTAATTTTTCATTTCAAAATTTAAAACTTTTAGTTTTCTTCATGGTGCCTTTTTAAGTTCAAAAAATAAGCCACAGACTGGGAGCAAATATTTGCAAACATTTTTATCTGATAAAGGATATATATTCGGTATATATAGAGAACGCTTACAACTCAGTAATACAAACCACCCAATTAAGAAATGGACAAAAGACTTAAAAATATATTTTACCAGCAAAGATATATAGACTGCTAATAAGTACATTAAAAGATGCTCTATGTCATTACTCATTAGGGAAATGCAAATTAAAACTACAGTGAGATACTACTATATACCTACTAGAATGACTATAGTAAAAAAGACAGACAATTCCAAGCATTGGTGGTGATGTAGAGAAAATAGAACCTTCTTACATGGCTGGTGGGAATGTAAAATGTTTCAGAAACTTGGAAAACAGTTTGGTAGTTTATTAAATTGTTAAATATAAACTTTTCATACTACCCAGAAATTCCATACCTAAGAATCTACCCAAAGAAAATATATGTTGGGACTTCCCTGGTGGCACAGTGGTTAAGAATCCGCCTGCCAATGCAGGGTTTGAGCTCTGGACCGGGAAGATCCCACGTGCCGCGGAGCAACTAAGCCTGTGCGCCACAACTACTGAGCCTGCGTGCTGCAACTACTGAAGCCTGCGAGCCTAGAGCTCGTGCTCTGCAACAAGAGAAGCCACCGCAGTGAGAAGCCCGTGCACTGCAACGAAGAGTAGCCCCTGCTCGCCGCAACCAGAGAAAGCCCGCACGCAGCAACGAAGACCCAATGCAGCCAAAAATAAAATAAATAAATAAATTTATAAAAAGAAAGAAAATATATGTCCACACAAAGACATGTATGTAAATGTACATAGAAGCATTATTCATAATAGCCCAAAACCGGAAACAATCCAAATTGACTAAAAACAATCCAATAACTGGTGAATGGGTGCACAAGATGTGTTATGTCCATATATGGGTTTCCTCCACTATCCAAAAGTAATGGGTTTCTAAGAAACCTTTTGTAAGCCTAAATGGTGGCAGGCGAAGAAGCAATTACCTTAGGACACATCTTACTAACTGAATGGATAAAATAATTCAAGATAAAGCATAAATGCTCACAGACACAGTTCAAAGCTATGGGGGCTTGATGCTGAGTGTAGTTCCTGGGAAAGGAGCTTGGCAGTGCCACTCTTGCTGCTTGAGTTGATGCTGACTGTATAATGGCTCCCTACAAAGCATATTCTGAACGCTATTTTTGCAAAAGCGAACATCCTCTTTGGATTTCTTTTGGTTAGTGAAAACAGGTACTAATGTGGGTTTTTCGTAAAATCAAGTTGGAGTAAAGCAAACTGTCCAGAGCTGGGAATACCATTACGTAATGGAATTCTATTCAGCAATAAAAGGGAATAAGGAACTGACACATGCCACAACATGAGTGAATCTCAAAAAAAAAAAAAATTAGGCTAAGTGAAAGAACACAGTGGCAACCGACTACATACTATATAACTGCATTTATACAAAATGTTCAGCAAAGGTAAATACGCAGGGATAGGAAGCAGATCAGTGGTTGCCTAGGCATAGATCAACTTCAAATAGACACGAGGGAATTTTTTTGTGGTTATGAAAATGTTCTAAAACTGGATTTGGATTGCAGTGATGGCTGAACGACTCTATAAATTTACCAAAAAAAAAAAAAAATCACTGAATTATACACTTAAACATTGGATAAATTTTATGGTATGTACATAATGTCTCAACATAACATTGTTTAAACAAAGAGTAAAGGGTAAATTGTTCTATAGTTCTTAACTGTAATAAAACTAAAAATTTCTGGACTTCCTCCTATCATTAAGCATGAAATAAGTCAGGTGTTGTGTTAAGAGCTTTAAGAGGATCATTTTTATTTAATTATCACAATAACTCTCCAGTGTAGGAATTATTTTCCCATTTTACATATAAGGAAAAAGCCACAGAGAAAATAAGTAAAAATCCAGGGTCACTCTAAAGAGAGGGATCTGAACCCATATTTGTCTGGCAGCAAGGCCCAGGCTCATAATCACCGCACCTAGTGTCTGCCTGTGGATTTCTAAGCAAACTAATTCTGGCTTAGTCTGACATGTGAAATAGACTACCTAACTCCCCACAGTTCCTTCCTTTAATAACTTCATAGAAATGTGAGTTTATTTTCCTCCTTCCTGCCTCGGTCATTCACTTTCCCATCATTTACTGTGCTTCAGTGTTTTTTAATCTTCAGCTGTGTTTCAGCTGTGTGTTAGCTGTGTTTTAATCTTATCTTGCATCAGGTAACTGCAGCAGTGCTTGACATTTTAGATCAACAAAGCAGAGGACTCCAGGCTATGAGGGGAAATTCTTTCTTAGTGTTTGGACAAGCAAGTTTTCCATAGCTTAAATTTTGCATTAACAGTATGCCTTTGGAGTCTATTGAATATGGCAATTCTTTGGAGAAATATAAATTGATCTCATAGCATTACAAAAACCCATTTGTCTCTAAATGGTTTCACGTGAAACATGGTTTATTCCACAGGTTAAATTTCTAAATTAAATCCTTCTCTGAAGTCAAAGCACTAAGAAGAACCAGGCTTCATAAATGAATAACGGAGTTTTTCATTAACAACAAAAACAGCATAAAGTTGAAAGGTCCGCTGGGAAGATCTGAAATGTGGCAACAATTCATAATTGAGGGCCTAATGTTCCATTAAAAAAATCTCTGTGAGGTATCATCAGACAAACTTAAAAATTCTCCACCACTGGCCATTTCCAAGGACAGATGCCAGTTTGACCACACATTTTAAACATGTGTCTGAAGAATTTTATGTAGCTCCTTTTACAAACTTAAAGAGAAATGTATTCTTTGTTACCAAAGAAAATTGGTCTGTTGGGAGGATTTAGAAATGGAAAAATGTAGAAAATAGTCCACAAGTAAATCCTAGGGCAGTTTCTATTTGTACCTATGCCTGTACTGGTTAGAAGTTAGGCTCTTTTGAAGACTACACACAAGTTATGCATAAATGCACTTTGGAAGAAAGGTAAAAGAAAGATGCCATGACCGGAGGATGGTATAATAAGAAATCTAAGCCATTTCACTGAGCAGTTCTTGCTAAAGCCTATCTTCAGCTAAGGCCACCCCGTGGTGACCCATGCCCCATAAAAGAGCATATTAATGGCCACTTGAAGGGACAATAAACCAACAAACTGGAATGATTATGCTGTAACACAATTGCAACTGGAGACTTAAATCTTCCATATTCAGATAGAAGACATACTTGTTCACTTTTGCTTTAATTTTTATTTATCTTTTAAATTTTACGTTATTTATAGATAATTTTTAAATTACCAGGTGATTTTCCACTTATCTCTGTTTTTCCATTTATCTCTCTGTCTTTATTTAAAGCTCATTATAACCAACTTTTGAACACCCTTTTGTCTAAGCGTTTCAGAAAATAGTAACTTCAAAGTGAACAGGTGACTGTTGTTGGAAAATAAACATACCCACTGAGACTGTGGACCAGAGTTACAGGAGCTGGTCCATGACCAAGACCACAGGTTGGCAGAGGCAAAGGGCATCCAGTCTGCAGGTGCAGGGCCATGCCCCCAGCACCAGGGAGGGCATGGATGGACGGGAGTGAGGCAGTTTACAGGTTTGTCTTTCTGGCATTGTCTGGCCCATCTGAAGGCAGGGGTGATGGGCACAGACCCCAGAAGAATTATGTAGTGCCCGCACTGCAAGACAATTCTCCTCTACTCTAGACATGGCCTAGGGAAAGAGGAATAGAAACAGGTCATAAACGTGGGCTCCAGGACAACTGTGTTGTCTCTTCCCCAGCACCCCAGAGTCTGAGTATCTGTAGAGGCTAGCCCTGGGTCTCTCCTTCTAGTGCAGAAAGCCTGAAGTAATACTATATACACTGCAGCGTGTTTTCCTCACCGTGATCTCTGAAGTGGCTATAACTGTAAACATCCACAGTTTACAGATGATGTCTCTGAGTCTCGGAGAGGACAAGGCGCCCACTGCAAAGGGTTTTAATAGGATTTCCATAAATGCCCAAGGCTGCATTAATGACAGAGCCAGGCTAGAACCCTGCTTCCTGACCCCCACCCTGATTTTCCCTCCACTGAACCACACTAACTCTCTGAAATCAATACGGTGAGAGGTTTGCTGTTTCTTCTTTTTATTGCAGTCATGGGAGGGGGACTGGACTCTAGTGAAGATAACAAGAAGGACCCTGTTGTACCAGCAGCGTAGAAAACCCAACTCTGTACAGATGGTTTTAGCATTTCCCCTCATGTTCCTTGCCTGTTCTTTTTCTTCGTTGGCATCCTGCTGCATGTGTCCTAGGAGAACAAGGGAGAACTGCCAACTGCCACTCTGGCTAAGGGGCTCCACGGTTTCCATGCAGAGGTAGGGGTTATAATTCCACATTTGAAATTTGGTTTGGGTTGAATTCTGGCCACAATTCTCATATTCAAAAGGAAAAAAAATTCTCCACAAAGGCTTTTTTAAGTTTTCAAGTAGAAAGAGGAAAGAAGTCAGAAGTCCAAATTATTATAAGTTATTATTGGTGACAGTCATAAGCACCTTTTTTCAAAGATCATTGTTCTAAATAGTACGGATCAACTATTGGAAGACATCAGGAACTGCTATTCTGGAACCTGCTGAAAATGTGATGCGGACAGAAGAGGAGCTCACATTTCAGAGCTTCTGTGTTGGATACACTTTCCCAAAACATCTTCTAAAGACCAACCTGTCCACCACTGGTCTCCTTAGTGGGACTTTGTGTACAAAAGTCTCTGGGGAATATAAATAGCAATCAATAGCTGAAAGAGATGCTTAATGTTAATGATTGCTTGTATAACATTTTAAAGTTTGAAAAATACTTTTCCTCTCTACGCCACGTTTAAAGCTCTTAAGTGGCTTTTATTACCTTTGTTACATACGGGGGAGCTAAGGATCGGCAAACCACCTTGCTCAACTTCCCACATAGCTACTTAGTGATGGAGTTGATTCAGAAGCATGAGCTGTATTTAGGACACAGCCATGCTTTTCACAAATAATTCTTTAGACAATAAACGGCCTCTCATTAGTTATGTGACTATGCTGTGCCACTGCAATGTAAGCTTTTGCATCGGCTCAGTGCTGGTTTTGGTACCACCTGGAAGGTGGAGGGCAGCTATTTCCCTTGAGGCCACAACACCTGGGATGGGCTCTGTGACTGCCAACTTATCGTTCACTAAAATTCAAATGCGTGAAAATATCTAATTTTACTTAAACATCTATTTCTCTAGCTTTTCAACATGCCCCAGTCTGCTGTTGAGAATGAGAAACGAATCAGAAATTAGGAGCCAAATTACCTCCTGCTTCTCTGAGGCCTGCTGTTGGACTAACACAGAAAGGAGCTACCCTGACCCCACCCTATCTTGCCTGAGTTAGAGGCAGTTACAGGCTCCCTTTCCTGCATTTCTTTAGCACTTTATTCACAATGCTCTCATAGCATACTCATGTTTTATTATGATTTTTTTTGTTTATACTATGATTCCCCACTACATTGTAACCCCTTCTGAGGCCAGAACTGGTTATCGTCATCTAAATTGCACAGCACCTGGCACAGAGTACAGGTTTAATGAACATTTACTGAATGAATGAATGAATGAATATGGCATAGGGAGATCTGCCATGGGAATGAACTCAGAGACTCATGGAACATTTGCGCTAAAGCATCCCCATGTGGCAGGGATCTGTCAGATTGGAGAGGTGCACTGGCTAGATCAACTGCCTAATCCATTTCTGGCCAAGAAAAAAATGTTCTTCTAGAATTAGAAAAATAATATTCCTGTTCATTTAAATTTTCTTTTTCATATCACAGAGAGTGTTTATAGATATGTTGCTACCTTTCCATAAACCAGAGGGCAGGCGCACATCTCTGTTCCAACCGTGGGATGTGCTGGCTCAAACCTTCGCACCCTCTCATCTTTCCTCTGCTAACCAGTTGTGTGATTTACAGGTTGACAGGCCTCAAGTAAAAACGTAATCTGGGGTGAGCATGCAAGAAAAGACTGTGATGAAGGGGGCTCTAGTTAAATTAGGCTCGAGGAAAGTTGAACAGCTGTTAAAGACCAGTATCAGAAGAAAGGGCTCGAGGAAAGTTGAACAGCTGTTAAAGACCAGTATCAGAAGAAAGGGCTCTCATCATGATGACCAAAGATGAGCTGGTCTTTGGTCTTTGGTCGCCAACTTGATTCTCCAATATTGTAAGACTGGGATTAAAAGTATTAACAAAACTTATACTCAGAGCTATTAAGAGGTGGAATGGGTCTGCTTTTCTGACTCCAGAACCCACTACTAGCATTTCTACAGCATTTGCTGCTTCCAAACACTTTCACACACATTTTCTTAATTAATCCTCAGGGCAGAGGTATAACATAGCTGTTAATAGTTCATTGTGTAGGCTTTGACCTGGGTTAGAATCCTGGCTTCCCTGTACCTGCTACATGATCTTGGGAAAAATTTAACCTCTCTGAGCCCCAGCTACCATCTGTAATAAGGAGGTAATAATAGTACCTATCTCAAAGGTTGTTAAGACTAAATAAGATATTGTACATAAAGTATGTGGACACGTGCCTGACCTATAATAAGTGCTTAATAAAAAACAGTTGTAAACGATGTAAATATTATTCCCATCATTTAAAAGACCTCTCTCCGCTTCCCCACCCCTGGAAAGCTGTTCTGATAGGCAAACCAAGGAAGAGCTTCTAAATTAAATGCTTACCCTGACCAGGTCTCAAGTATGTTGGCACAGAATCCCGACAGTCTTTATTTCGTCATAGTTCCCACTGACTTGAGTCAGCCTCCTGCCTATGTCAGGACCAAGCCTGTAGTTTCTTTTCATCACATGACTCTCTTTCCTCTAACCTTCTGTGCTATCTCATACTGTCTGGCCCTGGCCGCGGGCAAGACATGATACAGGCCATAGGCACAAGATATTTCACAAAGTTGGCCAGGAAGACAGCTTTTCTTAGAGAGACTTTTTTTGGAAAAGAAATTCCTCCTTTCAAATAAAATAATACTGACTGAAATCAGTATTATCACTGGGCTATGCTGGAGACATCAGGGCATCGTTAAAAGAAAAGCCTTGACTAAGCAATGTTTATAATTTCCGAGTTGTTTGGAGTTTACAGTATAATTTATGCCATGTGTTCTATCATTAACAGTTTTTAAGACCGATCTATTTTTTTTTAATTCAACCGAGCACTAAACACCCACTTGTGACACGGCATCTCCCATAATAAGGAAGACACACTCTTTCATTGAACTGGGAGGTTTCCTTTGGAAACCATTATTTGTTGGTTTAGCATTTCCCTTCAACCATCTAACTGGCTGGAGACAATAAAGACAACTTAAAGAGTGAAGAGTTCAATTTCAGGGTCTACATGCCCAGAATGTGCACTGTGAGCTGTGTCATAGGATAGTCTGGCTTGCTGGTAGGAGATTGCCTTGATTCATGTTCAGGAATCAAAAGTATTCCTGTATTGAGCAGAGCCTCAGAAGTATCTTTCAAGAAAGTCCTCCAGGCAAAAAGGCAGTGTTGCTTTGTGTGGAGTGAAAGGGAGGCCACAGCTGTGAGGAATTGAGCTCTGACTCCCATCACAGGGCTGCCAGAAGTACGCTGTTGAGCACACCACAACACAGACCTTTGAAAGGGCTCAGTTCCTTCTCAGAGGTCTGCCTGTATGAGATAGGGGCTGCGTGGAATGAGTAAATCACTAACGGACAATGAACTAGTTGAATCTCTAGTGCAGCTTTTAAAAAATCTACCAGCAAAATTCTTTAAAAATAAAATAAAACAACACACACACACACACACACACACACACACACACACCCTTAACCTCTGCCTTAACCTCTGGTTTCATGGGAGAGGAGTAAGACTTGAAACGCTACTTCTGCAAAATCACTGAAAACATGATTAAGTCTACAATGTGGAACTATGATAGAAGGAAGCTATTTGTCTCTGATTTATCTCCACAGTATAGCGTGATCTCATTAACTGCCAACAGCCCAAACACTTCATGTGCTGATTTTCAGGCCTTCCCACCTTACAGAGGAACTGCAGGCATGAGCAATACGGCTTTGGGAGCCTCTGCCCAAACATCAGGACCGGGAATACATGAGGGATGCGAGATAGCAGACATCTACATCACAGCCTGTCCCCTGAGTCATGCTCAGTGCCTCCCTGCTTTATACCCACAGCCAGCGGGCTGCTAAATTCTATCTGCCTCCTGGAAATCCTCTAAATCTGACCCCCCTTGCCTTACTTGGAGTCATTGCCATGGCCTCTTGCTAGGAGTGTTTCACAGCCTCCTCACTGAGCTCCCTGACTTCCCTTTTGTTCTCTTCCATTCTGCTCTCTATACTGCCCCACGATGATCCGTCTAAAACACAAGTCGGCTCTTGCCTGTCAATCTCCAATGTCCTGTCATTTGACCACAGGAGAGAGTTCAAACTCCTTCCAAGAGCCTTTGATGGTCTGCGAATTTATCTCCCTGGGTTCTGTCATTGACTGCTATTTTGCCCTTAACCTCTTTGAGCCTCAGCCTCCTCATCCATAAATGAGGATAGTAATAGTACTGATCTCCAAGGCTGTCATAGGGGTTCAATGATATAAGGTAAGTGAAGCTTAGATAGTGGCAGACACAGAAGTGCTACATGAACGCTGTTATCATTGACACAGTCCTCAGCAACAGCCCTTATGTTAAATAACTTGCAGTTCCTGGAATAGGCTACGATGTTTCATATCTCCACAGCTTAGTGCCTGTTGTTTTTAATAACAGATGTATCAACTGATTATTCACTCACCAGGTATTTATTGAACAGCTACACATGTCTGTGGCCCCAGCACCATCAATTGATTGAGTGCCAAAGATACGGCAATGAACAAGATAGAATAGGTACTAGCTCTCCTGAAGTTTACATTCCAGAAGTGAGGATCCAGACAGTAAAATATTTTTATGAATATTTCAATTTTTCAATGCATATAGTATTTAATACTAAATAAATGCATATGAAATACCAAATACAGTTTGGTGCTTGAAGACAGTAAAGGGATTGGGTGGCTGGCTGAACTACTCTTCTTGGAGATGAGAGCAGGTCTCTCTAAGACAATGACAAGAAGGAACCTGGAGGCACTGAAGTCACTATAGTCCCAGAAAAAATGTTTAATCAAAGTGAATGCTGAATATACATATAAATTACTGGGTTGCATTTTTTTACAAATAGAGTTTACCAAATGAACTCAAACATGACTTTTCAATTCAAGTGGGTATTTTGAGTGTTTCAATTTAAATTGAATACAACCCAGGTAGTTTGAAACATTTCCTAGCATTCCTATATTCTGAGGTCATTTAGTGATTTCTTCTGTAATAGGCGTTATACTACATCTCAAGGAAACAATGATAAAAATATTCTTGTGGATAAGAAAAAAGACATCACAATATAGTATAAGAATTATATGGAAGGTGCTATGGGGCACAGAGGAAGAGGTACAAGAAGACTTTGGCTTGGGAAACTGGAGTAAGAGTGGGTTTAAGTGGGATGATGAGTTCCATTTTGAACATGTAAGCTTGCGGTGTCTGCAAAAAAATCAAGTAGAGATGTTGAAAAAGAGCTTGGATGTAAACATTTAGAGTTCTCTTGTTGCCAGAGAGATCTGTGAATTATCAGCATGCGTGTATGTGGTAGCTGAAGTCATGGAAATGGACAAGAGTGCTAAGAGAATGCATGCAGAATGAGGAGAAAGCTGAGGACAGATATTTAAGGGTCAAAAGGAGGAGGCAGAACTTTGGAGGAGTTAGAGAAAAAGTCATGTGTTGTCATGGAGACCAAGACAGAGTTTCAAGTTGAAGGGAGTATCCACTGTGTTAACTGCTACAAAGATATCAAGGAAGATAAGAATCTGACAACTAGTTAGACACAGGCAAGGGCAATGGAGGTAGAGCGGAGGCCAGAGTGGATGGTAAGGAAGTGGAAACAATGAGTGCTAAAAGCTGTGGAAGGCAGATGGAACAAGAATCAGAGAGGACAACTGTGTGGGGAGTTTTAATGAATACTGGAAAGACTGAAGCCCAGAGAGGCGAATGGTTGAAATTTCTGATAGACTTGTTTGCTGGAATCCAAGCAAGTGTGTAGATTTCACCTCTATCCATGAGAATTCAGTTAGTAAAACTAATTCTAGTATGAAATGGAAAAATCTTAGCTTGGTACCAAGTCTACAGACCACTTCTACATCTGCCCTTGTCTCGCATAATATAATGGCTGCTGTTGTTGAGCACTTCCACGTGCCTGGTACCATGCTTGTGCCTTCTGTAGCTTTGGTCTTCGTGGGCTTGCCTGCCTTGGGGTACTCTGGTAAGTACAAAGTCCAGACACATTTTTTAAAAGTTCTTTGAAGTGAATGAAAGAAGCTGAAATCAGAAGCCAAATACTCATCAAAATAATGCTGTTCCTAGAAGGCACTTTGATATAAATTATTTTCATGCAGAAACCCAGTTCCTTTTTAGTGCTGTCCATGCATTGGAGCTATCACAGCAGGCCTGCACTTCCCAGGGCTAAGCCACCAGCCTTGCCCTTTGCCAGCACAAAATTGAGCCAGTGTGTTGCCTTCATCCTGAAGGTGGCCGTGAGGTTGCTGCTGCTTCCTCTTTGTTGGCATAACATGCAACCGCAGAGGGTGAGCATCAACCTGGAGACTGAAACATGGCTCAGTTTGACTGCATTTCAGATCCTAAATAGAAGATGAAATGTTCTACATGCTCTGCTAGCAAGACGCTAATTCCAATATTTATCACCCCTGACGGTCTCAATTTCCAACTGCTAAATGAAACGGCATTGGGTACCACCCTACATTTGTATATAGGTATTTGTGTGTGCCACTGTAAATGCCATGAAATTCTATTTATATTTCATAATCACATACACTGCTCAGTGTAATTTATATGTAGAGATTGCTTACTTTAAAAAAGAGAGCTAATGATTTTGTTTGACTACATCATGCAGTTTAGAAAAATTTCCAACAGAGTCAGTAATCCAGTGTACTTTTAATTTAGTCTAACTCTACCTACCTTAATTCACATTTGTTCTTTCAACGTGGTTTAGTTAAAAATAAAACAAAAATTTTATCTGAGATGATATATTTGATGTAAGGTCTTAATGATTCTATGAAAGGAAAAAACAAAAAACAAAAAACCCTCAATGACAGCGCATTAAACATTTAAACCAAAAGATAACAGACCAAAAAAAAAAAAAAATGAAGTCATATTCTATGTAAGGGACTACATAGGCCAGATTAGGGGGAGAGTCCTATTTTATCTAATGTGTACAAATGCAGTCATCCCTAAGCAAAAAGCTTCTGTTAAAGATTAGATATATATCAATAAATAGTGCTGCTTGATAGAATAACTCTTTGGGGATGATTTTTATGAACTGAGGTTTAGAGAGAACAAAGGAATCTTATTTTAAAATAGGATATTTCTAAATGCTCATTTTAACAAAATGGCTACAGATAGTCTTTTATTTATTTCCAAAGAATCTATAGTAGGACGTAGGCATCAATTGGATAGAAGAAAAGCAGATAAATTTGAAACAGATTTACAAGACAACCCAAGAAAGAACAGTTGATACTCTGCGTTTTCAAATGACTTGCATAAAACAGTTCAAGTTTCTAGCGTGTGTGAGGCCTGAAGTAACTGTCAGATGCGCACGGCTTGGGAGACAGTGAAAGTGAGCCCAGCTTGAAGGGAAGAGGAGGGCCGCACTGGGGCCCATTTATGGGCTAGCAAGACTTAAGGAAAGAAGAAGCCTCCTAAGTCAGATAGTCTGACCACCAGTAGCACCATCCCTTGGTTGGATGGCTATAGGCTTCTGAAGGACACAGTCTGCTGTATTTTCTTCCTTTTCAAGCCACTAGATATTTCACATAAACATTAGGGTGACAGCATTGTAGCAAACCTACACTACAGTTCTGTGACATGCTCCCTGGCCTAGAAGAATTCTGAAGACCCTCTGTCCCCAGAAACAGAGTTGCTACCATTGTTCAGTCAGATTTTCCTGAGGAGTGAAAAAGGAAACAGGGAATGCCTATTACACTCTGGGCACTGTTAGATATATCATCTCATCTAATCCTCACAGCAACCTTGTGAGGTCATTATCTGCATTTTACAGATAAGGAAACTCAGTCTCACAGACATTAACCTGAACAAGGTTTACACAGCTAGTGAAATTAGTGACAGAATCTCAATATGACTAAAGTATGGCTCCTTCCAAAAGGTTTCTTGGTGACTCAGAATGGGTCTGAGCCTTCGTGAGCCTTCGTATTTCCCAAATACCTCGAGGGACTCATCAGATTCAGTTCATTCTCTGTGGACTCAGGTGGGAGCAAAAGGACCAGCCACAGGGAAAACCTACCCTTCTTGAAACCTAAGAGAGAGATAACAGCTTGGTGCAAATACTAGGTCAGTGGTCACGAGCAGGTTCCCCAGGAGAAGCGCATCTGCTCCCTAACTGCTCAATGTTATTAATAAGAAACACCCCTGAAAGGAAAGAACAAGGAAAAGGCAAATATAAGTGATTGCTGAAAACAGCAGAACATGCACAAAGAGAAAACATAGCTACAATGTTAACATTAGACTAAACAAGAATTCAAGGAGAAAGAGGACATTATGAAATGAAAAAAGGTTATCATTCACAACCAGGATACAACATTTTTGTGCCAAGCAACATTAGCACCAAAGAAACTCTTGGTTTCCTTGGTGCTAATGAACCCAAATACAATACTGAAAATAAGGACAACTTTAGAAACATAATAATATACGTATATACCTGATAGATGTATACATAGAAATATCTACATTACAAAGAATACATATTCTTCCAATTGTGATACTTGATTGCATACTTGGCTACACTATTGAAAACAAAATTTTCCAGGCCTTACTTTCTGATTACAGTCCAATAAAACTAGAAATCAACAATAAAAAGAGGATAAAAACTTAACTACTGGAAACACTCTATATAATCTTAAGCCAAAGTAAAAGCAAATTATTTAGACAGTAACAAAGGACCACTTCGTATTAAAATATCTGAGATATGGCTAAGGCTAAATTCAGATGAAAATTTATTCCTTCAATAATTTTATTATCAAAATAAAGACTCAAATTAAATCACTTAACTTTAAATATTAGAAAAATACCAAAATAAACCAATAGAAAGCAGGAGACATGAATTAATAAAGATTCAAGATTAAAATAATGAAATAGAAACTAACAAAAAGAAAAAGATAGAAAATATTAAAAACTGAAAGACCCAGTAAGTCTCATTAAAAAGACAAAACAAAAACACATGAGATTAGCAATGAGAAAGATACCATAGATACTGAAGACAGGTATCCAGGGAAGACAGGAAATTATATATGTGGAGTATTGAGCAATTAATATGTAGTAGTTACCTTCTGCTGTATTAGTAGTTTCTAATTTTACCTGAAGATACTGAAATTATGTGAGAATACAGCTAATGAGGTCAGATAAGATGGATGTCTCTCTTTCTAAGCAGAGTTTTCTTTTATGATTAATTGATTCATGTATCTCCATGGCTACATGTAAAATATTTTTAATGCTACTCCACCAAGACTTTTCAACAGCTTCTTTTAGCTTGATTCATGATCTTTTAATGGTAGTAAAACTATATGTAAAAATATAATCTTAGAAACTGAAGCGACATGGATGGACCTAGAGATTGTCATACTGAGTGAAGTAAGTCATACAGAGAAAGACAAATATCATATGATATCGCTTATATGTGGAATCTTAAAAAATGGTACAAATGAACCTATTTACAAAACAGAAATACAGTCACAGACATAGAAAACAAATTTATGATTACCAAGGGGGAAAGGGTGGGGGGAGGGATAAATTGGGAGATTGGGATTGACATAGACACACCACTACATATAAAATAGATAACTAATAAGAACCTACTGTATAGCACAGGGAACTCTACTCAATACTCTGTAGTGGCCTATATGGGAATAGAATCTAAAAAAGAGTGGATATGTGTATATGTATAACTGATTCACTTTGCTGTACAGCAGGTAAAATTAAGAAAACATTGTAAATCAGCTATATTCCAATAAAAATTAATTTAAAAAGAGAAATTGAGATTTCTCTTTTTTTTACTCTTGTTAGGAAGTATTTTCGGCTGATAAAATATGGTGCTGCCTACCAAGGCATTTTCTTTCAGAAATGAAAGAACCAATCTTCAACTACCACTGCTCTCCCAAATCCTGCCACTGTGCTTCCGGAACAGATAGTCCACCATATTTTGTTGAATGATGGGTTTATAATAACTACCTCATAGGGTTGTTAGGAGGATTTAATGAAACAATGTGTATAATGTTTATAATGCCTAACACAGTGCCTGGGACATACTCACCACTCAACAGATGGTAGCCATTATTTTAATAATAACCTTTATTATTGTTACCACTACTATTATTTTGGTTAAGTGTTCCAGGCAAAAGGAATAGCATGCACAAAGACGGTGGGTATGAGAAGGCCAGCAGGGTGGATTTAGGGAGAACATACCCAGGGTGGTTCAAGACTGTATTCACATCAGGATTCAAATCTGGCTCTGCTACTTCCTTTCCTGTATGGCATTGCAAAGTCTGTTTCCTCACTTTCAAAATGGGGATAATAATACCTACCTTATGGGGATGTTGTGGGGATTAAATTAGAAAATAATGTGAAAGTACTTTGCCCAATGCTTGGCACATATTCAGGTTTCAGTAAGTTTTAGCTAAGATAAAAACAATGTCAGGAAGCCTTTATGAATTGAACTTTCCTAGTGACAACTAAATCTTCTGAATACAATTTGGTTTCTCCATTTCATCTTAGCAATACACTCCAGGATTCACCCAGGTAAGGTCTCCTAGTTTGATCCCAGGATTTCCTACTCAGACACTACGGAGTGCTTTCCACCTAACTTGTCTCAGCACCACGGGCCAGTGGGATCTTGATATTATTCTTATATATTTGTTGCAAATATGGTTCCCATTGATCCTTTTAATAGGTTTGAGTTCATTTTTCAATAACTGTTCCTATGGTTTGTACTGTTGTTATCAGGTTTTAAGATTATAGTTATGCTAACTCCCTAAAATGAATCAGGGAGTTTACCAGCTTTTTCTATGGCTTGGAATAACACAAATAATATAGGTATTACCTGCTTTGACAGATTAAATAGAACCCAATTATAAAAGTGTCTGGTTTTGGTACATGCTTCTGTGGCATATCTTTTTTTTTTCCCCTTATGGGAAATCTTTAATTGTCTTTCCAGTCTAGTAGTATATAGTTATGTGTCTATCAGGGGTTTTTTTTTCACCTTTTCTTAGAACAACTTTGGCACTTTATATTTTTATAGAAAATCATATGATTCTTCCAGATTTTCAAACTGATTATTATATCGTTACACATAATATTCTTTTATAGTTCTTTTAATCTATTTAGTAGATATGGTATCCTCGTATCATGATAAATTGGCCCAAGATAAGAAATCCCTAAATAAATACTACTTGATCCAAGGCAAAGTTACTTGTATCTTAATTGTAGTATTTTTTTTTTTTTTATAAATTTGGGGAAAAAGCTCAAAGATTTTAACTCCACTCTGCTAATGGAAGAAATACAACTCTTTAAGAATTGTCAACTTACATGACTTATTGATATTTAACTAATTTGAATGATTAAATCTATCCTCACAACTAAACAGGAGTCTCTTTTAAAATGTGTCAGGATAATATGGTACAGCTCAGGGAAATACAGCCATTATTCTGTAATAACTTTAAATGAAGTATAATCTATAAAAATATGGAATCACTATGCTATACACCTGAAACTAATGTAATATTATAAATAAACTACACTTCAATTTAAATATAATTAAAAAATAAATGCAAAAAATTAATCTGTCAATATAGAGAGGTGTAAAAGACATTTTGATTTCCATAGGGAAAATTCGAATACGCCTCATATATTAAATTTCTTCATCACGATAATGCTATTATAGTTACTCAGGAGAGCGTGTTTGCTCTCAGATGACGTGTACTGAAGTATTGGGTAGAGTGCCATGGTGGCTTCTTCTTGCAAGTGGTTCCACAGCAACAACAAAATGGGAGGACATAGCAAAATATTTAAAAGTGGTGACTCGATGTGAAAGGCATAGGGGTTCCATTGTACCAATTTTTCAACTTTTCTGAAGGATTGTAATTTTTCAAAATAAAATATGAGAAGAAATGTAATTACAGAAAATTATCTGCCTTTGTCTCTTCTAAGTAGCTGACACACAAGTCATTGACATGCTTTTATTTTCCTCTGTCCCCATTCTAATACTTACCTTTCATGAATATAATCCCTAACGTTAATTAAGACCTACTAATGTACCAGGAAGAGACCACTACAAATAGATATGACAGCCCAATATGGAAAAGTCAGATGCAATTTCTTTTAAGCTGTTCAAAAATACTTAGGTAACAGCACAGAACCTTGGTTCATTATGTGACTTGGAGGGATACCTAGAACATTTCTTGAGTGGCTGCATGATTCTGATGACACATATTCTTGTCTTTCATCTCCCCTTTTCATCATCTTCCAGGCAACAAGCGAAATCCCCAAGCCTGGAGTGGAGTGGCCTTACTCCAAGCAAGTGGGGCTCTCCTGACCCTTACTGATTGAGGCCAGGAAGCCTGAGGATGACATAAAAGCTCCCAAATTCTTATGTGGGATGGGGAATTTCCCACCCGAAAAGGGTGTTGGAGGCATCGAGAGTTTTTAAAGTTCCCCAGGTGATTAGTATGAAGCCAATTTGAGAACCACTGCTCTAGAGACTTGTTTCTCAGTGTAGTCTGAGATTTCATGCTGGCAGAAATGAGTGCTTTGAAATTAGGAACCACACTTTATCAAAGGACTGTAGATTTCACGGTATAGTATGATACAGCAGGCCTACCTTGAAAGTTTAGGAAATATTAGTTAAGAGATACTACTGGCTTCCTGATAAGCTCTTGGCAATCTGTGCACTTTTAGCAAACAGAAATACACTTCACATTATCCCATTATTACCACAGCTGTCAAGTGCCCAATTGTTTCTTTTACCAAATACATTGAGTAGGGCTGTGGATTTTTACTGTTTCATTTGCCTCTCTGTTTACAGTTTTAGAGTGTAAATTGAAACTGAACTTTAAACAAAAAACAATGTTCTGAAGCTATTCTCTAGAGAAAATGCAATGAAAGATAAGATAAATCATGGAATGCATTTATCGATAGCAAACAAGTGATTTTCTTTCCAGCACAGATGACTTATTAACTCAACTAATATTGGAGATATGCCACAAGAGTAAAGGTTTCCAAGGGTGGTTATGGACGTGATAATGAAAATTTCGTGCATTTTGCTTCTTTGGGTTTGTCACGGTTGTTGCTGATGCACCAGTACAGTGTTCTGAAACTTTTCCCCACCGCAAATTTGACACATGCCCCATGAAATAAATTACTATTCCCAGTTTGACTGACTCCAGCAAGAACAAGAATTTCACAAACCCAAAGGCTGATTCACAGTATGTCTTTATTTAAAATATAAAGTAAAGGTGTCACTTAGTGAAGGCTTAATATATGTTAGGCATTGTGTTAAGTATTTTCATGCTGTTTTCATTCAACTCTCAAACAGCCCTACGATACCTACGTATCATCTACCTTATTTTTGGAAGAGGAAACTGAGGCTTAGAGCTTAATTTATTTGCTCTAAGTCAGCCAACAGAGACCAAGCTCTTCTCCGCTAACACTTCTTACAGTTACTGAGGGTCAGAAAGGTTCTTCCCAGTAACATCTCTTGACCTGAGCTGGAATTCTATGAAACATGCTAGGGGCAGAAGCCTGGTCTATGGGGCTTCTGTACTTTTAACTCATCCTTGTCTTGCGCAGATGGAACACTATGTTGACAGGATCATCTCAACAGAAGGTGTCAGTACTTGGCACCAAGACGCTTTACAATGCCAAAGAGTTCCAGGAAGTAGCCAGCCTCCTACTTAACGGGCTCCACTTGCTAATTCCCCCAACCTATGAGAAGGCGATGAGGTGCAGGGAAAGCTGCAGAAATTAATAATTTATTGGGGTAAGTCTTTTAACCCACACTCTTTTAACACCAGCAACAACAAAAATCCTGATTTCATATACCTCAAAGATATTGTGGATTTGGTTCCAGACCACCACAATAAAGCATACTGCAATAAAGCAAGCCACAGGAATTTTTTGGTTTCCCAGTGCATATAAAATTTATGTTTACACTATACTGTAGTGTATTAAGTGTGCAATAGCATTATAGCATTATATCTTTAAAAAAAACAATGTACATACCTTAATTTTAAAAATACTTTATTGCTAAAAAACGCTATCGTCAGTGCCTTTAGTGAGTCATAATCTTTTTGCCAGTGGAGGGTCCTGCCTCGATGTTGATGGCAGCTGGCTGATCAGGGTGGTTGGTTGCTGAAGGCTGGGGTGTCTATGGCAATTTCTTAAAATAAGACAACAATGAAGTCTGCCACATCGATTGACTCTTCCTTTCATGAACGATGTCTCTGTAGCATGCAATGCTGATAGCATTTTACCCACAGTAGAACTTCTTTCAAAATTGGAGTCAAACCTCTCAAATCCTGCTGCTGCTTAATCAACTCAGTTTATGTGATATTCTAAATCCTTTGTTGTCATTGCAGCAATCTTCACAGCATCTTCACCAGGAGAAGATGCCATCTCATGAAACCACTTTCTTTGCTCACCCATAAAAAGCAACTCCTCATCTGTTAGTTTTATCATGAGATTGCAGCAATTCAGTCCCATCTTCAGGCTCCACTTCTAATTCTCTTGCTATTTCCACCACATCTGCAGTTACTTCCTCTCCTGAAGTCTTGAACCCCTCAAAATCATCCTCGAGGACTGGAATTAACTTCTTCCAAACTCCTGTTCACAGTGATATTTTGACCTCTTCCCATGAATAACAAATGTTCTTGATGGCATCTAGAATGGTGAATCCCTTCCAGAAGATTTTCAATTTACTTTGCCCAAGAGGAATCACTATCTACGGTAGCCAAAGCCTTAGGAAATGTATTTCTTCAATAATAAGACATCAAAGTTGAAATCACTCCTTGATCTATGGGCTGCAGAATGGATGTTGTGTTAGCAGGCATGAAAACAACATTAATCTCATTGTACATCCACATCAGAGCTCTTGGGTGATGAGGTGCATTGCCAATGAGCAGTAATATTTTGAAAGGAATCTTTTTTTCTGAGCAGCAGATCTCAACAGTGGCCTTTTTTGGCTGTTGTTGTTTGTTTTTGGCCACGCTGCACAGCTTGCAGGATCTTAGTTCCCTGACTAGGGATTGAATCCAGGCCATAGCAATGAAAGTGCCGAGTCCTAACCACTGGACCACCAGAGAATTCCTACAACAGTGGGCTGAAAATATTCAGTAAACCATGTTGTAATTGGATTTGCTGTCATCCAGGCTCTGTTGTTACACTTATAGAGCACAGGCAGGGTAGATCTAGCCTACTTCTTTTTGTTTTTTAATTTATTTATTTAATTTATTTATTTTTGGCTGCATTGGGTCTTCATTGCTGCGGGCGGGCTTTCTCTAGTTGGGGCGAACAGGGGCTACTCTTCGTTGCGGTGCACGGGCTTCTCATTGCAGTGTCTTCTCTTGTTGTGGAGCACGGGCTCTAGGCATGTGGGCTCTAGAGTGCAGGCTCAGTAGTTGTGGCTCGCGGGCTTAGTTGCTCCACAGCATGTGGGATCTTGCCGGACCAAGGCTCAAACCCACGTCCCCTGCATTTGCAGGCAGATTCCTAACCACTGTGTCACCAGGGAAGCCCAATTTAGCCTACTTCTTAAGGACCCTATGATTTTCAGAATGCTAAACGACCACTGCCTTCAACTCAAAGTCACCAGCTACACTAGCCCCTAACAAGAGAGTCAGCCTGTAGTTTGAAACTTTGACTTCTCAAAGTCAGGCGTTGACTTGTCCTATCTAGCTATGAGTCTTAGATGGTATCTTCTTACAATATAAGGCTGCTTCATCTACACTGAAAATCTGTTGTTTAATGAGGCCATATTAATGAATTACCCGAGCTAGGTCTTATGGATAACTTACTGTAGCTTCCACATCAGCACTTGCTGCTTCACTTTGCACTTTATGTAATGGAGATGGCTATTTTCCTTAAATCTCATGAACCAACCTCCGCTAGCTTCAAACTTTCTTCTGCAGCTTCCACACCTGTCTCAGCCTTCATGGAATTAAAGAGAGTTAGGGCCTGGCTTTGGATGAGGCTCTGGCTTAAGGGAATATCATAGCTGGTCTGATCTTCTATGCGGACCACTAAAACTTTCTCCATATCAGCAGTAATGTTTTTTCACTCTCTTATCATTTGTGTGTTCACTGCAGTAGCGCTTTTCATTTCACTCAAGAACGTTTCCTTTGCATTCACAACTTGGCTAATTGTTTGGTGCAAGAGGCCTAGCTTTCAGCCCACCTCAGCTTTTGACATGCCTTCCTCACTAAGCTTAATCATTTTTGGCTTTTGATTTAAAGTGAGAAATGTGTGGCTCTTCCTTTCACTTGAACACTTAAAGGTCACTGTAGGGCTATTAATTGGTCTAATTTTCAATACTGCTATATCTCAGGGAATAGGGAGGCCCGAGAAGAGGGAGAGAGACACAGAAATGACCCATTGGTGAAGCAGATAAAACACATGATTAAGTTCACCATCTTATATGAGTGCACTGGCTCACAGAATCCCAAAACAATTACAATAGTAACATCAAAGATCACTGATCACAGATCACCATAACATATATAACAATGATTTTATATAAAAAGTTTTTGAAATACTGTGTCACCAAAATGTGACACAGACACAAAGTGAGCAAATGCTATTGGAAAAATGACACTTGACACAGGATTGAAACAAAACTTTAATTTGTAAAAAATGCACTATCTGAAAAGTGCAATAAAGCAAAGCACGATAAAACAAGGTATGTCTGTATTGCTTTTGGTATACACAGTCATTGCGTATTGCCAGAAATAGTGTATGTTTTGCTTAAGACTTAAAAATACTGTAACTTTTTAAATGTATAGGAGTTCAGGTCTTCTGTCCTATTTTTTTTTAATGGCAGAATCCCTTACATTTCCAAAGTCAGTTATGGGGGTAAGATGACCTGCCTATCAAATGGATAACCAAAATTATTACTGATGACAAAAACAATAGAAAACATCCATTGAAATGCAATTATACTTTAATCATTAGTGAGACCTTGTGATCTCCACATCTGGATATAGGTCATACGAGCCTTATATTTAACATGTACGTGGTAACAGAACACAGATCTGCCCTCTCAAATCTACTTTAGGAAAGAAGTCATCTGGCAGCATGCACCATAGTTTATTAAGCTGCTGCCTGACTTTCATATATGCACAGCTTTAGGCCATACTATGTCTGCATATATCCATGTGACTAGTGACCTTCAACAGATGTCAACACTGAACTGAAAATACACAGTAAATCAAATAAAATTAAATATTACTTATGGGAAATCTTATTCCAAGTTAATCAGATTATATGCAGGAACATATCAACTCCATAAGATTAAAAACTTAATAAAACATAACTACCTCATGTCCCTTTCAAATATAAAATCGGTAAAACTGACATTAGTTTTCAAACTCAAGTTACCCTCAATATACCAAGATGGGAAGTGGCTAAGCTCATTCAGAGACTGAACCACCACTGCATGAGTTGTGAGCAAATTGAGATTTCTATCCTTGAGAGGCTGCTGGTGTGCAAATACAGGATTCTGAAATTCTTTTCACCTAAAGAACTGATTGCATTTCTAGGAGGAATGTGTTTGGTTAGATGAGATGACAATAAACAACTGCCTCGGGTCAGCACAAATTTAGGGTGATTCTTTGTCCACATTTTTCGTGTTAGATATGCTCCTGAGTTCAGCATGTTTGTGTGTCAAATGGATGTTTGTGAAATGCTGTCACCCACTGGGAATTAGGAGAATTCAACCTTTGGCCTGATGTCATATATATATATCTCAGAAGAGAATGTTATACATATATATGTATCTCAGAAGAATTCTTCAAGTAAAATCCCAACACAAAGTCTGAAAGTCAGCATTTGTTCTCCAAATGTCCACACTGTCCACATGTATTTACTCAAAGCTTTATAATTCTTAAATTTTTGAAAGAAAAGTGATGAATTTCTTCCATGCCACAATATTACAAAGCCTAAATTAATACAATAGATTTCATGCTTGGATGAAAGAACTGAGGAACATCATGATTAAGAAAACAAGCTCTGTAGATAGACCTTACCAGTTGCTTAAGCTTTCTGTGTCTCTGTGATCCGTGAAGTGGGATAATTACACTTACATCACAGGGTTGTTATATAAGATAACATATGCCAAGTAGTTAGTACACTGCCTGACTCACAGTAGTAAATGCAGTGTTACCAAAATATCCTTATCAATAATTTTAATTCTAGAAAGTGAATGACTGAATACTCAATCTGAATTGTCTTTGTTACCATCGTATGTGGTTCAAGGGGATTTCTGGGGGCTAGCAGTCCAAAGCCTTGCACATCTTGAAAACTAGATTTACTGGTCCACTCTCACTGCACCCCATAAATGATCTGAGGAGAATCTTAAAAATCTAGGATTCTACAGGACTCCCGGCTTCTATTTGCAAGTCCAATCCAATGCTTGTGCCCTAGTTTGGGAAAGTCAACCCTGTTTCTAAAACAGGGTGCAGAGTACCCTTAACAGGGAACAGAGTGTTGTCTACTAGAGGGCATTTTCTCAGCAACTTAGTGGATGTTCAAAGCCAAATCAGTGTAGCCCAAGTCTGGTGCCAAAGAAAAATTTCACTCATGTGTTAGGCTTAATTGAATTATAATCCAGTTGGCTCTGAAAATCAGAATCAAGATTCCAAGGACACACTGATCAGAGTCAAACTATCATAATTCACAAGATTAAAAAAAAAATCTTTTACACACACTGTGTTTAAAAATTTGTTCAAAAGTTTGTCTTGCTATCATACGTTGCATTTGGCAATAGTTTTGTTAGGTCCAGTAAAAACTATTCACTAGAGCTTAAAGCAGTTAAATATGGCTGCTTTGAATGTTTTTGCAGCCACAGCTGGTGCCAATGTGTTGATAAAAAGTCATTCAGGAAAGCAAGTCTAAGAATATAGTTGGGATTGCTATTCTCTCCAGGCCAGGTGTGTAGATCAAATGTCAAGCTACACTGCCAGTTCTGACGCATAATTAAGAGAGACTTGGACATTTAGCACTTGGAAGCATGTAACTGAGTAAAGAAAATTAAACACAATTTTTAGAAGCTTATCATTTGCTCTCTTCCACTGGTTTCCATCACTGAGATTATAGGACAAGTGGTTTTGTGCTACCTCCCCACTTCTACGTGTTGCCAAACAAAATTAGATAATGCTATTCCTGTTTGTTTAGTATTGTACAGTTTACAAAGTACTTTCACATGCATTGCTCATTTAACCCTCACATCCACATAAAATGAAATTTGTGAAACTAGCAAGGAAAGCATTACTATTAAAATTTTAAGAGCTAAGAAAGGTAAAGTGATCTATACAAAAATGTAGCAATAAGCATACAGAAATACACCCAGAACTTCCTCTTGAAGTGGCCCAAATGTCAGAACAGCTACAAAAATTAGGGCCACTTTGGGACTCAGCAAACATCTGGAGACCTTTGGCTCACACCACTGGTAGCCAGACCAGCAGCAGAGATACCAAGGAACAAGATTCGGATTGGAATGGGCTTCAGAAGCCCACTCCTCTTGTCAAGACCAGTGGACTGTAGGCTAGTTCTTGGGATCTGAAAGTAAAAGTGAATGTCAATTCTGGGGTATTGGGTTAAGGTACAAGGGTATATTCCAGTGGGTAGAACTAAGAGTACTTCTAGTATCATCCAACAGAGTTAATAATGCTGATACTGTCAACTAAAGAAAAAAATGTTCAGCATCTGCCTTTGCTTATAGGTCTCAAATACTTCCAAACCATATGTGGATTTAACATGGATTTGATGATACTGTATAGCTGTTTTTTGATTTCTTGGTTGCTTTTTTTTTTTTTTGCATTCTGGAAAGAGAACATGAAAGACCAAATGAAAAGAATTATTGCCAGAAAAATGTTTTAGTTCATCTTTCTTTTGAAAACACTGGATTCATGAACTCAATCTTATTTCATTGTGTTTATAATTTCCTGATGTTTTTACTTAATTTTGCTTAAAGTGCATATAACTGGATGCCTACAAATTATTCTCATAAACTCATCCATAAATGACTCAATACATGGCAGGAAAGTAGGTTTATATTTAAAATATCCAATCAATGTCAGAATCATTAGATTCCTGAGCAACTAACAAAAGGAGATCCTATAGGAACAGGGTTGCACACACTCAGTAGTCCCCCTTTATTCCTGTAAAACATCCAAAGGCAGCAGGAAGTATAGGAAACAAAAATTCAAACCTATATTTGATGGAACCAGGAGCTCAGACTCCAAAATATTTGTAAATTTTGCCAAATGCAACTGAGTTTGCACAGAAGCCCCATGGGAGGAGACAGAGAGCACAGCAGAAGACAGAGAGCACAGCAGTGGCAAATATCAGAAATTCACAAACAAACAAACAAAAACACTTCTTGAAGTTCAGAGACACATTCTAAGGGGCAGAAGCTATATCCCTTGCCTGAACCCACAAGGTGCAAGAATGGAGATGAGATGAATATCAAAAGAAGCCCCCTTGAAGCTGGTTCATCCAGAGAAATAGAGGAATCAGGGGTAGCTAAAAACCATACAGATAAGCTATATTCACAGAAGCTTAGTGTCAGCTAATAAGTGGAGAGTCTTTGTTTTGTTAAAACCATCTAGTGTGGAAGATCGTCCTGGCCTCTTCCCACCTTAGGAAAGTTTTGCAAAGAGCTGATATAGGAAAATTCAATACATTCCTAAAGAATGTATCTTTGTATGAATCAAAAGTCAATACATTCAATAAGGAAAATTTAATAAATAGCGCAGCATCAATACAAAGATGCTATAAAAACAAGGAATAAAGTGGCAAATTTATTAACAGAGAAAACCATTCACCAGGGCAATACTGCCACAGAGCATATAAAGTTGTGAATGTAAAGGTTTGCCATGAATTAATAAAAACAACCTCCTCTATAAGAGAAAGCCACAAAACAAAAATGCAAGATCTTAAGAAGGAAATATTGAGAAAGAGAAGATGAAGCACGAGCTGTAAGAACTGAGGGGAGAAGTAGAGGAATAAACTAAAACCACCACAGAAATTAGAATAAGACTAAAAAAAGATCAGGGGCAACATATTATGGAAAATATACAAGGGATATAGAAGATAAAATTAGAACAGCAAATGCAGTAAAATAAAAATAAAGGAAGAACTAAGAAGGACTGAGAGAAAATGAGAGCTATAGATGACAGGTATAGGAGATCCAACCCATACATAACTAGAATCCCTAAGAAAATCTAAATGATGGAACAGAACAAATATTTAAAGACATAATTCAAGTAAACTCTATATAATGAAAGGCCACAGACTGTGCTTTCACCATTTTGTGTGAATTTACCCGAAACAGTCAACATGGAGACATAATCTAGCATATTTACCTGTCTTCAAAGATAAAGAAAGAACACTTTTGGCAATCAGGCAAAAAGATCAAGTGTGTTATAAAGAAGGAAATAATCAGGGTGATCTTGGATTTCTCCAGAGCAATATTCATCACCAGAAAATGTAACAAAATCTAGAAAATACTGAAGGAAAGAAAGCAAGAACTGAGGATTTACCATCAAATCAAATAGGGCTTTAAATTTACAGGCTACAGACAACAGATTACAACATGCAAGAATTTAGAGAATATTGTTCCCATTCTTTCTTGACTAAACTTCTAAAGACAAAGGACTGGCGATGAGTTTTAATATACTTAAATGTAGAACAAAGACTAAAACAAGTGTGGAGATTAAGATAAGAGAACATAAATACTGTATGCCTTAACAAAGTAGAAATTATACCATTAACAAAAATTGCAAGAAAATGGGGGAAAATGGGGGAGGAAAAGTACATAGATTCCCTTGGGTAGTATCTGTAGTAAAAGGTTATCATTTAAAGAACATGCTATGTAATATCTATATTAATATTCAACAATACAAAGGTAAATTCTAAAGCTAGGTGACGGAGACAAGCTAGGGAAAGAGGAAAAATAGGAAAGCTTTTAATTTTATCATTGCTCATAAAACAGAACTAATAGACAATGTCTAAGTTTATGAATAACTAAAAATATTAAATGACGCTATAATCACAAAGTAGTAGAACAAAATGGCAAACCTTTCTTAATCTCAGTAGAATCACGTAGAGAAAGCAAAATGAAAACAGAAAACAGGCCTTCTGCTACACTGCCTTCTCTCTCCCAGCCTGCACCTGTGCTCCCCTAGAATCAGCTGACAGAGGAAGAGAAGACCCAGGCCTGGCTGATAGATGGTTCTGCACAGTATGCAAGCACCACCAGAAAGTGGACAGTTGCAGCACCGCAGCCCCTTTCTGGGATATCCCTGAAGGACAGCAGCGAATAGAAATCCTCCCAGTGAGCAGAACTTTGAGCTGTGCACCTGGCTGTTCACTTTCCTTGGAAGGGGAAATGGCCAGATGTGCAATTGTACACAGATTCATGCGCTGGCTGGTTGGTCAGGAACTTGGTAAGAACATGATTGGAAAATTGGTGATGGGGAAATTTGATGAAAAAGGTATGTGGATATATCTCTCTGAATGAACAAAAATCCCCATGAAGAAGTTGTGTCCCATGTGAATACTCACCAAAGGATGACCTTAGCAGAGGAGAATTGTAATAATCAAGAGGATAAGATGACCCATTTTATAGATACCAGTCAGTCTCTTTCCCTAGCCACCCCTGTCATTGCCCAGTGGGCTCATGAACAAGGTGCCTATGGTGGCAGGAATGGAGGTTATGCATCAGCTCAGCATCACAGACTTCTATTCACCAAGGCCAACCTGGCTATGGCCATTGCTGAGCATCCAATCTGCTAGCAGCAGAGACTAACACTGAGTACCCAATAGGACACCATTCACTGGGGTGATTAGCCAGCTATTTGATGGCAGGTTGATTACACTGTATGACATCCATTATGAAAGGGACAATGATTTGTTCTTAGTGGAATAGATATTCACTCTAGATATGGACTTGCCTTTTCTGCATGCAATACTTCTGCCAAAATTACATTCCACGGATTTATAGACTGCCTTATCCACCAGCATGGTACTGCACACGGTATTGCTTCTGATCAAGAAACTCACTTCACAGCAAAAGAGTGAGGCAATGGGAACATGTTCATGGAATTCACTATTCTTACCATGTTCCCCACCATCCTAAAGCAGTTGGCCTGATAGAATGGTGGCATGAGCTTCTGAAAACTCAGTTATAGCATGAGCTAGGTGAAGATACATTGCGGGGGTGCGGCAAAATTCTCCAGAAGGCTGATATACTCTGAGAAAGAAAGAAAGGAAAAAAGGAACAAAAGGAGATGGGAGGGGAGGGGAGGGAAAGAGAAAGCAAAGGTTTCAATCTAATATCAGAGAAGGTAGAACACTCAGGTTAAAAAGCATTAAATGAAGCAAAGAAGGAAACTATAACTTTATAATACCAAGGGTAATTCACAGTAAAGATATAACATTTATGATTATTTATGTACCAAGTAATTAGAGGTTACACAAGGAGAAACAAAAACCTACTAACAATAGGAAACGTTAATTCACCTCTCTCAGGCCATGACAGATCAAGAGGGAAAAAATTAACTAAGAATATGATATAGAAAACCTAATACAATTAATTAGACCAATCTGATTATAAAAATCACACTCTATATCGTAATAAAAAGAGTTTATACCTTCTGTTTAAGTGCCCATGAAACATTCACAGAAACTGATGATACACTAATATCAAAATAAACTTCAATACATTACAAAAAGTAGAAATAGTACAAACAACATTCTCTGATCAATATGCAATATGACAAATTAACAATAAAATCAGAAAATAGAAAGCTTGTATCTATTGAAATTTTTAAAGACTCACTTAAAAAACTCTTGAATCAAAGAGGAAAACTCAAAACTAAAATTGCAGAACATCTGAAAAAAAATAAGAAAACTACACATTATAACACAATTCTGAGGGAAAGCATAGCCTTAAAATAGTTCTACTATAAGCATGAAAGAATGAAAATACATAAATTCAGCATTCATTTTAAGAAGTTAGAAAAGAAACAAAACAAAATGAAGGAAAGCCAAAGGAAGGAATCAATAAAGATAAAAGCAGAACTTAAGAAGATGGAAAACAAGAACTAAAAACCTGGTGCTTTGAAAAGAGTCAATTGAGTGGATAAACTGCTAGCTACCTTAGTCAAGAAAAAAAGTTTTAATGTGCTAATAAACTAAGTGATAAGGGAGAAATAACCACAAAAATGAAAAGAAGACAAAGTATTAATAAATTGGACTATTTTTTCAAGAACAAAAATACCAAAACTGACCTTCGAAAAGAGAGAAAATCTAAACAGCAAAATTTCCATAAAAGAAACAGAGAAATTCATCAAAGACCTACTACTGCCTATTGCCCATTTTTCCCAGTTGAAACACCAGGTAGAAATGATTTCTCATGGGAATTCTACAAGACCTTCAAAATACAGATATTCCCAATGCTATTTAAAACTATTTTAGAATCTAGAAAAAGAATTTCAGATTCTTTTTTGAAACAAGCAGGACACTGATGGTAAAATCTGACAAAGCACATATAAGAGAAAACAATCTCCAATCTCATGTATGAATACTGAAGAAGACTCCTAAATAAGTCCAGCAGCACATTAAAAATAATAATGCATAATTTCCAAGTAGGATTTATTATAAGTCTGCAAAGGAAGTTCAATATTAGAAAATCTATTAATCTATTGTTATAATCTATCAATTAGTAGGCATAAGAAGAATCATACAATCATCTTCATATATGCTAAAAAGGCATTTGACCAAATTCAAGATCCATTCTTGATGAAATTCTTAAGAAAGTATTTATCAATAGATACTTCTTTAAATATTAAAATATTTTTATTTCAGCCAAAGTCAGTATTATATTTAAGGGAGAAACATAAGAGCATCCCCACACAGGAACAAGCAAGAATGGTCCTATCACCACTGTTATTTAACGCTGTACCAGAAGTATTAGCCAATGCAATTACACAAGAGAAAAAACTAAGAGATGTGAAAATTAAAAGGGAGATAAAACTATCACTACATGCAGATCATATGACAACATACCTAGAAAACCCAAGGAAGTCAACTGGAACACTACATAAACAAACAAAAAATTCAGTAAATTAGAAGGTGCAAAATTAGTAAACAAAAATTTTCATATACCCAATATTAACTAAAAATATAATGGAGACCCTATTTCTAGGTAAAAGGGCTAAAAGAAATGTTCAAGGCCTGATAGTATAACGGAGAAAATATTAAAACATTCTTTGAAAGACAAAAGGAAGTCTTGAATGGAAAGGCATTTTCAATAGGAAGATTCAACATCATAAGGAGGTCAATCCTCCCTAAGTTAATTTGTAAATTAATGTGACTTGAATAAAAATAAAGTCTATCTAGGTTTTATTTTTTCAGAATTAGACCAAGTGATTTTAAAATTTATATGGAAATACAGAAACAAAAGTCGAGAATCTAAAAAAAAAAGTTGAGAATCTCTGCAAAAGAAGAGTACTAATGGGAGATTTTCCTTGTTAGATAAAGCCTCAGTAATTAATATACTACTGACACGTGAATAGTCAAACAGACCAATGCAAGAGAATATAGTCAGAAAGAGAACTAAATACATATGGAGCTTTAGTATATAATAAATGTGATACCTCAGAGCAGTGAGGAAAAGAGGTACCAGCAATGAATCATCTGGGAACAACCAGGAAGCCATGTGGAGAAAAAAATATGACCTGATCTATACCTTACATCAGAACCCAAGATAAAACCCAAATGGGTTAGGAATTAATCCTATAGATACAAACACATGGGAATAAAATGACATTTTAAAATTATCAGTTGAAGCACTGAAGCAACATACTGACAACTTAAATATTCACCAATAGGGGACTGATTAAGTACACTAATAATATATCTATAAAATGGAATCCTATAATTTCGTGTAAAAAATATATATTATATCAAAAGACCTCCTAGCTATATTAAGTGAAAGAAGCAAGAAGCAGTAAAATGTGTATAGTATGTTATTATCTGTACTTTAAAAGAAAGAAAATATAATATATATTTGTATTGGCTTACATATAAATAAAAATCCTTGTTAAGGACAAGAAACCAATAAAAGTGGGCACCCTCTGAGGGGCTATGGGAAGAGGTTGAGGTCAAGAATGTGAGGGAAAGTCGTAGCTGTACACTTTTTTATACCTGCTGATGTTTAAACCAGGTAAATGGGTACTTATTCAAAAAAGATAAATTAACACATATTTTAGGGGTTCCAAGATGGTGGAGGAGTAGGAGGACGTGGAGTTCATCTCTCTCCACGGATGCATCAGGAATACATCTACAGATGCAACAATTCTCACAGAACACTGGCTAAACACTAGCAAAAGACCCTGGACACCAGAAAGGACTATAAAGTTCCCCGCATAACTGGGTAGGACAAAAGAAAGAAGGGAGAAGGAGGAGAGGAAGAGGGACAGGACCTGTACCTGGGCGGGGGGAGCTAAAGCAGGCGAGAGATTCCCACATCTGGGGAAGCCCCCTCACCGATGGGGAAATCGCTTGGGACAGAAGGAAAGCATTTGAGGCTGTCGGAGGAGGGTGAAGCAACCTATTTGTGGCAGACAGGACAGAGTGAAAACTACACAGATGGTCCACACTGCAGCCTTACATGCCCTGGACGGGGATGTGTGTCCACTGGTGCGCACAGGGGTTGGGAGCTGGAGCGTGGGGGTTAGAGAGCAAACCCAGGGCGAGGAATGTTGTTGGCTGTAGGGACACAGCCTGAGGGGACAGGAGGGACGAAGTCCGCAACAGGGAATGCCTATGGAGGAAAACTGGACTGCCACGGAAGCGGGGCACTACTGTTGAGTCACACGCAGGGGGCAGAGCCACCACTGTAACCTCACTCTCCCCATATGTCAGCACCTGCAGCCAGGCAATAGAAAAAGCCCTGCCAGGGCTGATCCTCGCGTGCCTGCAGCCAGGCACTAGGAAAAGCCTCCCACTAGGGCCATATCTCTTGCTTCTGTGGTCGCCGGCTTCCCTGTGCACCTGGTCCCACCGGGGCTCCCATGATCCAAGCAGCTGTGCCACCTCCACGCCCAGTCCTCACCAGGGCAGACCCAAGTGCTCCAGGGCAGCCTTGGGAGCAGACTTCTGTAGGTGGCCCACATGCAGAGATGGGGATAAAACAACAGCTGAGCACCAGGGGCAGGGCGACTAAGGAAGAGGATCGAAAATCTTTCCAACAGCTGAACAAGCTTGAGATTAAATCCCCAATATCAGCTAGGTAGACCCTGCATCTATGGACTATCTGAATGGACAACGCGTGTTCCACAAATGAAAACGGTCTAGCTCTGGCAGCTGTGGACTTTGGGGGCAGCACATGCGGGAGTTGGGCCAGATCAGACTCTGAACTGTCCCCACAGGGCCCACAGCAGGTCCCAAGACTGGCACAGAGGCAGAGGAGAGTCTCCTGGGGAGGCAGAGATGGGCTGTGGCTCACAGTGGGGGCAAGGACACTGACAGCTGAGACCCCAGGAAAACATTATTACTATTGTTTTTATTATGTTTTGATTTGTTCCATTGTTGGTTCTGTTTTTTCTTTTCTTTTTCTTTGTTGTTGTTGTTTTTAATTTTTATTTTTATTTAGTCTTTGGGGATTTTTTTAAACATATTCATTTTCTTTTTATATTTCTAATTTTATTCTGTTTTTCTGTTGTTCTGTGTTTTGTTTTTCTTTACCATTTTTGTCTGTTTGTTTTGTTTTCTTTGCTTTATTCTTCAGCTGGCACTATGCTTTGGTTTTGTTTTCTTGTTTTGTCTTTTGTTAGTTTCGTTCTTAATTGTTTCATTTCGTCTTTGGGTTCCTTTGTTTGTCTGGTTGGTCTCTTGTTTTTTGTTATCTTTGGTTCTGTTTTTGTTTCTTTTGTGTGTGTGTGTTTCCTGGGTTTTGTTCTTGCTTGTTCGATTTTGCTTTTACCATTTGTCTGGGGGTTTGTTTGTCTTTTTTTTTCCTTTAATCCCCTTAACTGGAATGACGAGTGGCTTGTGGGGTCTTGGCTCCCCAACCAGAAGTCGGGGCTGAGCCTCTGGGGTGGAAGCACAGAGTCCAGAATGCTGGACCACCAGAGAATTCCCCAGGGAATATTAATCAGCAAGAGTTCTCATGTAGGCCTCCATCCGAATCCAAGACCCAGCTCCACCCAACAGCCTGCAGCCACCAGAGCTGGACGCCTCATGCCAAACAACAAGCAAGACAGGAACACAAACCCACCCATCAGCAGACAGGCTGCCTAAATTCATACTAAGCTCACAGATACCCCAGAACACACCACCTGACATGGCCCTGCCCATTAGAGGGAAAAGACTCAGCACCACCCACGAGAACACAGGCACCAGTTCTTCCCACCAGGAAGCCTACACAAGCCACTGGACCAACCTCACCCACTGGGGGCAGAGACCAGAAGCAAGAGGAACTATGACCCTGCACCCTAGGGAAAGGAGACCTCAAAGACAGTAAGTTAGACAAAATGAGAAGCCAGAGAAATACCTTGCAGATGAAGGAGCAAGGTAAAAACTCACAAGACCAAATAAAGAAGAAATAGGCAATCTACCTGAAAAAGAATTCAGAGTAACCATAGTAAAGATGATCCAAGATCTCAGAAACAGAATAGAGGCACGGATTGAGAAGATGCAAAAATTGTTGGAACAAGGACCTAAAAGAACTAAAGAACAAACAACACAATAACTGAAATGAAACAACACAATAACTGAAATGAAAAATACACTAGATGGAATCAATAGCAGAATAACTGAGGCAGAAGAACAGATAAGTGAGCTGGAAGATAGAATGGTGGACATAACTGCTGCATAGCAGAATAAAGAAAAAAGACTGAGAGCTGTCTGCTCCTCTGGTAAGACGAGGCCAGGAGACGCTCTCCTCAGCTCCTTGCCTGGGTGGGCAAGTCAGGCTCTAGGGCCCTCAGAAATCCTTGTTTGAGGGTCCCACTGAGTTCCCCAGTCAGAGTGCTGCAGCTCAGCAGAGCAGCTGCTTGGGAATACTGCTGGGGAGCTGCAGAAAGCTTTCTCGGAAGCCAACATGTTATCATTTGGGGACTGTTGGTCAGCTGCTCCTGACTTGGCCACATGAAGGCTCAGACTGTCCCAGTCTCTGAAGAGAACCAACACTATTAGTATATCTCTCACCACCATGAACGCAATGTATTTCAACGAAGAGTATCAGGAGGACATCTACAAATCCCAGACGGGCATGTGCAAGTTCTGAGGAATGGTGGAATAACCCCATGTATCTGGGTGACCTTTAGAGACACCTGACACAGAGCTACAACAGGGCAGTGGCTGACACCCAACTCATAGCTCATCTTCTCCAGCCGTGTGGCTGACAGGGTCTTGGTGTCCCGGCCGGCTGTCAGGCCTGAGCCTCTGAGGTGGGAGAGCCGAATTCAGGACACTGGTCCACCAGAGACCTCACAGCCCCACATAATATCAATTGGCAAGAGCTCTCCCAGACATCTGCGTCTCAACGCTAAGACCCAGCTCCACTCAACAACCAGCAAGCTACAGTGCTGGACACTCTATGACAAACAACTAACAAAACAGGAATACAACCCCACCCATTAGCAGAGAGGCTGCCTAAAATCATAACTAGGTCACAGACACCCCAAAACACACCACCGGATGCTGTCCTGCTCACCAGAAACACAAGATCCAGCCTCATCCACCAGAACACAGGCACCAGTCTCCTCCACCAGGAAGCCTACACAACCCACTGAACCAACCTTACCCACGGGGGACAGACACCAAAAACAATGAGAATTATGAACTTGCAGCCTGCAAAAAGGAGACCCCAAACACAGTAAGTTAAGCAAAATGAGAAGACAGAGAAATACACAGCAGATGAAGGAGCAAGCTAAAAACCCACCATACCAAACAAATGAAGAGGAAATATATAGTCTACCTGAAAAAGAATTCAGAGTAATGATAGTAAAGATGATCCAAAATCTTGGAAATAGAATGGAGGAAATACAAGAAATGTTTAACAAGGAACTAGAAGAACTAAAGAGCAAACAAACAACGATGAACAACACAATAAATGAAATGAAAAATTCCCTAGAAGAGATCAACAGCAGAATAACTGAGGCAAAAGAACAGATAAGTGACCTGGAAGATAAAAAAGTGGAGATAACTACCGGAGAGCAGAATAAAGAAAAAAGAATGAAAAGAATTGAGGACAGTCTTAGAGAACTCTGGGACAACATTAAACACACCAACATTTGAATTATAGGGGTCCCAGAAGAAGAAGAGAAAAAGAAAGGGACTGAGAAAATATTTGAAGAGATTATAGTTGAAAACTTCCCTAATATGGGAGAGGAAATAGTTAATCAAGTCCAGGAAGCACAGAGAGTCCCATACAGGATAAATCCAAGGAGAAACACGCCAAGACACATATTAATCAAACTATCAAAAATTAAATACAAAGAAAAATATTAAAAGCAGCAAAGGAAAAGCAACAAATAACATACAAAGGAATCCCCATAAGGTTAACAGCTGATCTTTCAGCAGAAACTCGGCAGGCCAGAAGGGAGTGGCAGGACATATTTAAAGTGATGAAAGGGAAAAACCTACAACCAAGATTACTCTACCCAGCAAGGATCTCATTCAGATTCAACGGAGAAATTAAAACCTTTACAGACAAGCAAAAGCTAAGAGAATTCGGCACCACCAAACCAACTTTACAGCAAATGCTAAAGGAACTTCTCTAGGCAGGAAACACAAGAGAAGGAAAAGACCTACAATAACAAACTCAAAACAATGAAGAAAATGGTAACAGGAACATACATATCGATAACTACCTTAAATGTAAGTGGATTAAATGCTCCAACCAAAACACATAGAGTGGCTGAATGGATACAAAAAAAGAAAAACCCATACATATGCTGTCTACAAGAGACCCACTGCAGACCTAAGGACACATACAGAATGAAAGTGAGGGGATGGAAAAAGATATTCCATGCAAATGGAAATCAAAAGAAAGGTGGAGTAGCAATACTCATATCAGACAAAATCGACTTTAAAATAAAGACTATTACAAGAGACAAAGAAGGACACTACATAGTGATCAAGGGATGAATCCAAGAAGAAGATATAAAAATGGTAAATATTTATGCACCCAACATAGGAGCACCTCAATACATAAGGCAAATGCTAACAGCCATAAAAGGGGAAATCGACAGTAACACAATCATAGTAGGGGACTTTAACACCCCACTTTCACCAATGGACAGATCATCCAAAATGAAAATAAATAAGGAAACACAAGCTTTAAATGACACATTAAACAAGATGGACTTAACTGATATATATATAGGACATTCCATCCAAAAACAACAGAATACACTTTCTTCTCAAGTGCTCATGGAACATTCTCCAGGATAGATCATATCTTGGGTCACAAATCAAGCCTTGGTATATTTAAGAATATTGCAATCATATCACGTATCTTTTCCGACCACAACCCTGGAAGACTAGATATCAATTATAGGAAAAAAACTGTTAAAAATACAAACTCATGGAGGCTAAACAATACACTACCAAATAACCAAGAGATCACTGAGGAAATCAAAGCGGAAATAAAAAAATACCTAGAAACCAATGACAATGAAAACACGACAACCCAAAATCTATGGGACGCAGCAAAAGCAGTTCTAAGAGGACAGCAATGCAGTCCTACCTCAAGAAACAAGAAACATCTCAAATAAACAACCTAAACTTACACCTAAAGCAATTAGAGAAAGAAGAACAAAAAAACCCCAAAGTTAGCAGAAGGAAAGAAATCATAAAGATCAGATCAGAAATAAATGAAAAAAAAATGAAGGAAACGATAGCAAAGATCAATAAAACTAAAAGCTGGTTCTTTGAGAAGATAAATAGATAAACCATTAGCCAGACTCATCAAGAAAAAAAGGGAAAAGACTCAAATCAATAGAATTAGAAAAGAAAAAGGAGAAGTAACAACTGACACTGCAGAAATACAAAGGATCATGAGAGATAAGTACAAGCAACTCTATGCCAATAAAATGGACAACCTGGAAGAAATGAAAAAATTCTTAGAAATGCACAACCTTCCGAGATTGAACCAGGAAGAAATAGAAAATATGAACAGACCAATCACAAGCACTGAAATTCAAACTGTGATTAAAAATCTTCCAACAGGGGTCTGGGCAAGATGGCGGAAGAGTAAGACGCGGAGATCACCTTCCTTGTTGTGAGTCAGCAAGGTATCTACTTTCACAGATTTTTCACATAACTGAAAATTACCTCTTGTGTATTTAAAACATTTTTCATCTCGTTTTTGTAAGAAATTTTTCTAAAGTCTACTATATTCTTACCTGCCTTATTAACAAAAGATACTGTCTTCAGTTATCTCAATGAATACTCATCACCAGTCAGTGTTTGCAGAGTGAAATTCTAAGTACTTTTCAAAGTTCTTTTCTCTTCCTATTGTACTGGCAATCACTTTTCACGGATACTCCAGCAAATATGTGGATGCCACCTGCTCTTTTCAAATGTTTTTTATACCTTACCAAGCTTAATTGAAGTTGTGTGTTAAGTAAAATCAAGCAGGCTCTGAATGAGGGTTTCTAAGTTCATCTAGGAAGGAAGGAATTTACTTACTCTGGTAAGCTAGAGTGCTGACTTGTCAAAGCCATTCCAGCATGTTTTTCAAAAACTTTCTGGGTGCATAATCTATGCACCAGAGACTTGAGAACTGTAGAAATCTGACCTCCAAAAGAAAGTGGTTATACTATGCTGTTAGTTACAATCTTCTTTTTTAAACAGTTTTGCTGAGGTATAATTGACATACAGTAAACTACATACGTTTAAAGTGTACACCTTTGTAAGCTTTGATATACGTACACACCCATGAAACCATCATCACAATCAAGATAATGAACATGTCTATCTCCCCCAAAAGTTTCCTCCATTCCCTTGTAATCCTAAATCCCAGATCCTCAGGAAACCATTGATCTCCTAATGCCACTACAGATTAGTTTGCATTTTCTAGAATTTTAAATAAATGTAATCATACAACATGTATTCTTTTTTTGGTCATTTTTTTCACTCAGCATAATTATTGTGAGATTCATCCATGCTGTAGCATATATCAACAATTCATTTCTTTTTATTGCTGAGTAGTAGTATATCATATATAGCTATACCACAGTGTATTCATGTGCTTATAGACATTTGAGTTGTTTTCAGTTCTTTAGCTGTTACTAATAAAGCTGCTACACTTTTATATACAAGTGTTTGTACGGTGTTATGGGCTGAATTGTATCCCCCTAACATTCATAAGTTGAAGTCCTAAGACCCATTACCTCAGAATAGGACATTATATTTGGAGAAAGAGACTTTTAAGAGGTGATTAAATTAAAATGAGGCCATTAGGGTGGGTCCTAATCCAATCTGGCTGCTGTTCACAGAGAGACACAGGGATGGGCATGCACAGAGAAAAAAACCACATGAGGACACAGCGAGAAGGAATCAAATATATCTATGTACACATATTTTTTTCTTTTATAGATCTTGCTTTCAGTGATGTATCTAAGAAATCTTTGGTTAATCCAAGGCAGCAAAAATCTTCTCTCTTATGTTTTCTTCTAGAAGTTCTATAGCTTTAGGTTTTTCATTTAGGTCTATGACCCATTTTGAGTGAATTTTTGCAAATGGTGTAAAATATGGATTGAGGTTTCTTTTTTCCCCCTCACCATTTGTTCAAAAAACTGCAAATCAGTTGTCCATAAAATTGTGGGTCTGCTTCTGGACTCTGTTTTGTTCCACTGATCTATTTCTCTATCTTTACACTAGTGCCACACTGTCTTGATTACTACAACATTATATTAACCTTTAAATCAAGTAATGTTGGTCCTCCAACTTTGTTCTTTTTCTAAGTTGTTTTGGCTATTCTAGGCCTTTTAAATTTCAATACGAATTTTAGAATTGGTTTATCAATTTCTACAAAAGAGCCTGCTGGGATTATGCTTGAGATTGCATTAAATCTTAAGAGTCAGTTTCAATTAATTGATTTGTTTTCCCACTATGGTTCATATTTTCCTGCTTCTTTGCATGGTAAGTTTTTATTAACTAGCAGATACTGTAAATTTTATCTTGTTGGGTAGTATATATTTTTGTATTCCTTTAAATATTCTAGAGCTTTGTTCTGGGATGCAGTTAAATTACCTGGAAATAGTTTTATCCTTTTTACATCTTGCTAGACTGGCGCAGAGCAATGATTACTCTAGAGCTTATTCCCCACCACTGAGGCAAGATCTTTCTGTGTACTGGACCCAGTATGCTGTGAATCCCGGGGCTTTCTAGTCTGGCTGGTGGGAGGGGTAACTATTTTTTGCCCTGTGTGAACACCAGGCACTGCTACCTCTAATACGCTTAGATGTTTCTTTCTCCAGCCCCAGCTGGTCTCCTCACAGGCAAGGGCTAATCTTTACTCAGCTGCATACTTGAGGGGACCCTTTACAGATCTCTTCAGTTCTCTCTGTGCAGCTCTCTCCTGTCCAGCACTCTGTCCTGTGAACACTAGCCAGCTCAGTCCCCTGGACTTTCAGCTTTCTCTCCTCAACTCACAGAGTCCATTGTACTCTTCTGAGCTCCCCTTCCCAGTACTGTGGCCTGAAAACACTCTCAAGTGGTAAGCAGGGTAATTATAGGGCTCATCTTGTTCTTGTCTCCTGTCTCTCAGGGATCACTATCCTTTGCTGCCTGATGCCCAGTGTCTTAAAAACCACTGTTCCCTGTATTTTCTTTTTTGGGGGGGGGGGTTGGTTGTTTCCGGTAAAAAGGAGAATATAGTCCCTATTACTCCATCTTACTCAGAAGTAGATGTTCCCACTCTCCTTTCTGACCACTGTTTTATAGCCTCAAGGTAATGCATTTTTTTAAAAAATTATGTCATTAATCAAACCTTTTTAGTCAAAGGTTAGCTATTCTAATTCACTTGTTTTTCTTATGTCATTTTGGAACTGTCTCTTTTGATTCTAACCAATGCAGGATTCCTTTTCCATCTGTAGCAAACAATGCTAACAATAAAGTGAAATGACTGAATTAGCACTGGACAATAAATACTTCCTCTCCTGATGTGCTTACTCTGACCAATTTGTTATGGCCACTGGATTGTGTTGGCTCGTAAGTATTACAGAAACTTACTTGTTACCTCTTCACCAATAACTGAAAATGAGTAAAGAGAAAAAATTTTAAATTAAGAAGATGCTTTAAATTTGGGTTAGAGTGCTGAAATGTTGGTTAGCTTAAACAATCCATTCTACCTAAATTTTTTTTTTAATGACAAAGTTGTGCATCGTCATTTTCATTACCTTTTTAATCTCTATCTATGGTTATATATCCTGCATCATTAAAAACATTTATTTGCATTTGTGTTTTTTAACTTTTTTTCTTGGTCAGAACTTGCCAAACACATCATTTTAATGGACTTATAAAAACTGGCTCTTGGGCTTCCCTGGTGGCGCAGTGGTTGGGAGTCTGCCTGCCAATGCAGGGGACACGGGTTTGAGCCCTGGTCTGGGAAGATCCCACATGCTGCGGAGCGGCTAAGCCCGTGAGCCACAATTGCTGAGCCTGCGCGTCTGGAGCCTGTGCTCCGCAACAAGAGAGGCCGCGATAGTGAGAGGCCCGCGCACCGCGATGAAGAGTGGCCCCCACTTGCCACAGCTAGAGAAAGCCCTCGCATAGAAACGAGGACCCAACACAGCCATAAATAAATAAATAAATAATTTTTAAAAAAAGAAAAAAAGAAAGGCTACAACAGAAAACTTCTAAAAAAAAAAAAAAACTGGCTCTTGATATTACTTATTAATTTTTTTTTGCTTTATTGCTCTCTTATTCAATATCTACTTTTTATCCTTCTATTGCAATTTTGTTCAATTTCTGGAATCTCATCTAGCTTCTTCAGACAAAAGCTTAGTTTGTTTCATTTCAATTACAGTCATTCGACCGTCTATCTCTACTGTTTCCCTAACTATCACAACCTATATCCAATATCTAAAATGTTTCTCTCTGGAGGGGGTGGGGAGAGAGGGAGAGGGAGAGAGAGAGGGAAGGAGGGAGTTAAAACCAATAATTTGGCAGACATTTATATAAAAGAGACAACATAAGCTTCATGAGGGTACAACTGTTCACTTCACAAGGGCAGGTTTTGTGCTCTAAAATATTTGGTGAATAAACAAACATACCTGTTCCTGCCAAACTTATTTCTTCTGATTTTGCCTCTGTACTCGGAATGCCCTTTCCCATTTTTGCTAGGTGAATGTGTGTTAATTCTTCAAAACTGGTTCTAGGTCAGTTTGCCAAAAGTCAACTGCAGAAAGCCAACCTTCCACAAGGCCGGTTTGCCGAATATTCTTGTTCCTTTGAACTATTTATAAAGTTTACAACAATTCACATTGGATGGGATAGTTTTAATAGCTTTTAAAAATTTATGTAAACTTTTAGTTCACCAGTTTTCATAACAGCATTTTAAGGAATGTTTAATTTGTCTCTACCCAGATTCCTGCTGCTGCAGCTGGAAAGAGCTGGGACAGAGAAAGGGGACTTCTACTAGGGGCAAGATGAAGATGAGGGTCAGTATTCATCGCTTCCCAGAGAGAGGCAAGATGTGGTCAAAATACAAAGGATACATGCATGGACCATATATTCACAAAGAATAGATTCTCAAATACAATGACTTTTTATAAATACATTCTTAAATAAGAAGCTGCCCACACATTCCTCCTTTGTTTCCCCATACATTTCGCCCCGTTTCTCCTCATCTCTGTAGTCTCCTTCCTCCCTGGGAGGGCCGTGCTATGTGCTGACTCTGCTCCCTGTCTCTTCCCAAGTAGTCATTCCCTCCCTGTTCCTTCCAGTGCCATCAGAAGGAGCTGGGGCAGACACAAACCCAACATTCCTTCGAGTGCTATTATGGAGACAAAATGAAAACTAGCCCATCCAGTTTCTAAGTAGTGAAACGAAACAAGTAAATTCAAAGAAGTGGTTATTCCACAAATTGGACTCATTTTCTCCCAGACTTCACTCATGTGGCTGCTCTTCTACAAAGTCCTCTCTGACTCTCCTTGGTTGAAGTGGTGGGTCCCATTACACCCTGTTCACACCTCCATCACATCCTTTAGAAGTGATCTGAAGACAGAAGCATTTTATCCCAGTTATTTGATTTCAGAAGTAGCTCAATCTCTAAACTGTTTATTCATTCAACAACTGCTTATTAAACAAAATTTTTTCATTAAACAGACATTTACGGGAGGGGTGGCAAATTGGGTGAAGGGGGTCAAAAAGTATAAACTCCTAGTTATGAAACAAGTTAAGTCCTGGGGATATAATGTACAGCGTGGTGACTATAGTTAATAATATTGCGTTGCATGTCTGAAAGTTGCTAAGGGAGTAGATCTTAAAAGTTCTCATCACAAGAAAAAAAATTTTTGTAACTATGTATACTGACTGATGCTAACTATACTTATTATGGTGATCATTTTGCAATACATACGTATATCAAATCATTATGTTGTATACTTGAAACTAATATAATGTCAACTATATCTCAATTAAAAATTTTTTTAAACAAAATAGAACACAGACAATTACTGTGAGCTGACTATGTGCTGGAAAGTAGAAATGCTGGAGATTAAGGTAAAATAAGTCCAGGTCTCAGTGCAGAAATCAGTCTGGAGAAAGCAGAACAAGTCTTAGACCTCTTTATATTCACCTTCCCCTTGGCATTGTGGTTGGCATCGATTCTGTGCTCAGTAGAAGTGCTAAGCATATCACAGGCACTTTGCAACTAAAAGAACTAGAACTACAAGTCCCAAGTACAGTCACGGGTGTTATAACTAACAGTGAAAACAACAGCAGAAAATAGTTCCAGTCCAAGACAGATTATGAGGGGCTTCTGAAGGCTACATTTTCTAATTCACCAGAATATTTAACAAAAAAAGGACAAACAAAATTGTTTAGTGAGTACATAGTATTCAGAATGTCACAACAAGGAAAAAAGATGAGATAGCCCTTGTATTTAAAGTTTGGGTCCCGAAACAGGGCATTTGCCATTTCTTTCAAACTACAGCAATAATAACTCAATAACTATGCTCAAAGTCTGGATATGCTAAATGGTATGTTAGGTGTAAATTCATTGAAAAAAAATGTATAAATTCAGCCATAATCTAGTTCAAGGTGTAACCTATCAGGCCTAGGGTGATAAAAATTAAATAATGTTGAATCATTCCAGATTCAAGGTCTTACAGCTTCCACATGGCTGATCAAAAACATGCAGCACATAATAATTTAGGAAGTTCAATAACATACAAAATGACCACAATAAAATTTAATTCAAATCTGACCCTCAGGATTTTTGAAGACTATATCTATTAGTCTGGACAGTTAAAAACAGAAATTATGTTGTCAGATGTTCCCCCAAACAGCTCTCTTTTAAAATTAAAGAAACCTAGGTTTATGATTGCTAGTCATAACGAAAGTAGGTCTTTGGAATCTCCATCCTTTGATGTTCTGTTCAGAGATAGTAGGAAGTAAATAGATTTGAGTTTTAGCAAATTTTCAGACAACATGCATGTTAGGCTGAATAATATCCCTTCCCCCAAAAGATAGCATGTCCTAATCCCTGGAATCTATGAATATTGCCTTACATGGCCAAAATAGACTCTGCAAATATAATTAAGGATTTTGAGATGGGGAGATTACCCTGGATTATCTGGGTGGATAACTTTTATTGTTGTCATAATTTATAGTTGTATCATAGTAACACTTTGTCAGTGTAACTATTTAATTTAGAGGCACAATGGATTAGGATAAATCCTGCAGTCAAACTGATGTGAAAGACAAGATTACCTGGATTATAAAAGTCAACATTCTCTACTCCACCTTTCTTGAATGAACCAGAATTCCATTATTCCCTACTTTGGCTCAAAGGCCAGACTGTGCCTTTAGGCAATCACAAGCAGTTACTCACACAGTTACCTTATTGATTCCCAGTAAGTAACTCATATGCTCTGGGTTATAACTAGATCTAATTCAGAACCTGTCAGACTGTCAGGCTAGATTTCCATGATGCAGCCCCTGAAAAGAACATTTAAGGATGGAGATCCCAAAGACCTCTTTTAACCTATTTTATTTAACAAAGTTTTGGAATAAGCCCTCCACCCCACACCACTTCCTGGATAGCCAGGTAAGTTCTGAAAGGCGGAGCTTTGCTTCCTGAATTGCTTTGGATGATCTGATCATCCAACATATTCCCAACTGTCCTCCCTGTCATCAATCCAGAGCTACACAGTTTAGACTGCTAATTAAATCTCAGGTATAAGCTTTAACTTTAATATTTGTAACTGAGACATTTTTATACACACACATGCCAAAAGTCTTTTTAATTAAAACCTTTTGTGGAAATATTTTTACTTTCCATTTTGGAGATGGTGAGAAGTATATGAAAAGTTTTGATTCTGTGCAGGGCATTCCTGTTTTAAATCAAACTAATTTTTCCATAGAATATTCTGTGATTTGCCCACTCTTAATACAGTGCAGCCAGACACATTCCCTTTGAAATTAATTCCAGTTTGTGAAATTCGAAAGGTGAAGACTAGAAGGAATGTAATTTCATATTGGTGGTTTCTGTGGCTGGGTAAACATTATATGTTTTCACAATGGCATAGTAAGTGATTTAATTCACTAAGCACAGTAGACATATGGTACCATGTTCATATTAGCTACGCCCAGTACATGAAAATAAATCACTAAGTATAATCCATATGCCTATTTTTTTTTTACTAACCTACTGCATTTGAATATGAATTTGTCACTAGCAATGAAGATCTCCAGTTAATATGAACTACGGCAAGAAAGAATATACCATTAGATGTATAGGTTAATAACTAGAACATACAAAAAATGGTGATTAGCAATTCAGCTCTACAAATACTGGGATCATACTATGCGACAGGCCCTGTATTCTGAACTGGGGACAGAGGAGTGAATGAACCAAATCCAGCCCCTGCCCCACGGAGCCTAGTATACAGACCAGGTACCGCTCTTGCCAGACTCACGATGCAGGTGATTGTGGCAGATAGAGCAGGACGTCTTAATACGAATTCCAACCTCCTTCCTGTACTGCAGTACTTTCATGTCCTACTCAGGTCAGAAAGCTAAAAACTACACTTTCCAGACTCCCTATAAACGAGTTTAGGATGTGATTTGGATTCCACTAATCAGGTGCACTTACCAAAGACCTGGATTAAAACTAAATTAAGTGGAGACCGGGCTAGCTACAGAATTCGTGGGGCCCAGTATAAAATGAAAGCACGAGGCCCCTGTACAGAAAGCAGGGGGTGGAACTTCTACCTTCCTTTTGTGGTCTTTTCCGCAATTTATCAAGGTGGTTTCTTTTTTTTTTTTAAGCCCCTCTTTTTGTTTGCTATTTCGTGGTGTGATCTCAGAAAGCGAGGACACTCAGATACGAGTGCAGACACTCACCGGGCCCAGGGTCCCTGCCCACGACTGGGCGCGCACTTGCGACCCACTGGCGGCTGGGTTTCCTCTCCCACCGGCTGCCGGACAGACCGAGGCTTCCAGAAGTCCCGTCAGCCATCTCTCTTTCCCAAGGGCTGGCACCCCAACCCACGGAGGATGGGTGACCCTGAAAGTACTGCCACCTCCACGCCCAGATGCACTAGGCACCTGGACAGAGACAAGTAAGAACCTCCCCCTGCAACTAACGACAGGCGCTGCTACCCGCCAGGGGCGCGGACGGTGCGGCGCAGCCCTGTCGGCGATCGAGGGGCGCATGCGCCTGACGCGAACCAATCCCAATCCTCCTCGCACGCAGGGCTGGGTCAACCCCAGGGCTGGAGAGGCGATGGTCACTGGGCAGTGGCAGGGAAGGAGAGCCCTGGGGTGCTAGGTCGTAGGGGACAGGCTGGCCGAAAACTTGTCACAGGGAGGTGGCAGGAGGAGGGAGCTGAGGCTGGAAGCTCCCCGTGCATAATCCACTGTCCCAAAGGACTTCTCCTCAGAACACAAATTTTAAGTCAAGAATTTTAGGATGGCAACCTCGGAGTGTTAAACTACAAAAGTGGCGCCCTTATAAGTGTGGGACCTCGACTGGCTGCACAGGTTGTATGTTCGTGAAGCTGGTCCTGAGCGGAGAGAAAAGGTGGGAGGCTTTCGTTTTGTGCCTGCGGATTTGGGCAAAGGCATTAAGGTTCTCCTGCCATCAGTTTCCTGCAAATGTCAAGAAGAGATTGTGAAGTTCCTGGCCACGCAGAAGCTGTGTGATTTTGGAAATTGGGAGTTGTTCCTAGAAACTCAGCCTAGAGCTTCCTCCTATAGTCCTTCCGATAATTTTATAAACCATCAACTACCTGGCAATAATTCCCTTAGCCCAACCAGGAGAGTTCAGTTGCAAACAACAGAAACCACAATGGATACAGTAGTAGTATTCTCTCTGGAGAGGCATGAAATAGGAAGATTCCAGGAATAAATTGACTGCGGTGGCCACTGTTCAGGCACAAAAGAAAGCACTTCATATTGGAGAAGTTCATTCTGTGCTAGAAGAGAAACCAGTTATACTAAGGGAGAAGCATTATTAAAATAGAACAGCTGTGCCATTCTTCACTGCCCTTTTATATCACAAGAGTTGGAGAGGATTGTTGAAGCAGAGCAGTGATTAGATTTGAAAGTGGGGAATCTAAGTAAATTGTGTCTTTGCTAAGAAAGAAGTACAAATTGTCCCCCTGCTATGGTAGGAAAACATGAAAAAAATCTACTTTAGGTTTAAGTAGATCTACTTGCTTTATTACCTTGAGTAAGTAAATTAACTTCTCCAAGTCTCAGGTTCCTCTTACTTTCCTTCCAGGGTAAAGATAATATATAAAAAGAACCTGGAATAATATCTAACTCATAGTATACATTCAGTAAAACTACTGTTATTATTATAATAAAATCAAAATTTTGTATGGAAACATGTGGATGGCTTTCCCAGGTCACATCACCCAACCAAAACTTTCAATAAAGCAACACCACTCCGATTCTCTGTTGGATTCCTTGGCATCCATCTCCTATCCTCGCACCTGTCCATGCTCCAATCCAGTCAATTCACCCATCCACCCTCCCACTCACCCCTCTAACCTTTCTCTCTTCTAAAACTGCAACTGTCATGAGTTGGAATTTAATATTCAGAAGCCTTAGGATTGCCTAGTAGCCATCTATCACAGCAAGCCATAGATTAGAGATTTACTCTAAAGTAAAGTTAGTTTAAAATCCATATAAAATTTTCTCCTCAAAAAGTTGCTTCAACTTCATAACAATCACAGGGATGCTACATATTTCTGGTTGGCTGGGGAGGTGAACAGTGGAAGGCCGGTCTTCATGTCAGCTCTAACCACCATACTGAATATTGATGAGAAATCTTCCTATACTTTTGCATGTGCTATTACCTCAACTTGGGATTTCTTTCCCTGCTTTATCTGATAAATGTAAGGCCCATTTCATATCTTTACTCTTCTTTGAATCTCCCAGCAACCCCAGACAACTGATCACCGCCCCCACTGCCAATTTGTACCTTGTGCACACCTCTGCATAGCACTTCCCATAATAAATTGCTAGTGCTTATTTGCACATCTATATATTTGATGTATATACTGTTCATATTTTTTAATCTGACACCTAACTCAGTTGGGCACATGGGGTGCTTGATACATGATGAATTAATCTAGAACTTTAAGAGGAAGCCCAAGCCCTTTGCTCCCAACTTCACCCCGTGTAGGCTCAGTCCGAGGTTTCCCTCTTCAGTTATGATCAGCAGCTCCACCCATCCTTCCCTCCTCTTACCAGAGCTCCTGTGAGCCCAGCTCACTGTGGGGCAGCAGCACGTCACCCAAATCTCATCCACCCATTCCCATACTCCTGGTCTGTCCTGGACCCTCTCAGACCTGTCCTAGCATTTTAAAGGTATGAGCAGAGAAAGACAAAGAAGTGAAAGAAAAGAGAGAGAGAGAAAGACAAAGAAGTGAAAGAAAAGAGAGAGAGAGAGTTTCAGAAAGAAAAGCATGGTCAACAATGACAAATGTAGCACAAGGTAAAAACTGTTGAAGTGCCTAACGTATTGTGCCCTACCATGCTGTAGGCTCAAGCAAGATGTAAAGGGTAAAAAAACCAACAAGGCAGATGAGTCCCTTGTCATTCTGGACCTTGCATCCTACCATGCCACACACAACAAATGAATAAATAAACAATGTAATCACAGCTCATAATTGCGACAAAGGAAGAAAATAGGGAGATGACAAAAATGTTGCCCATAATAGTAAGCAGCTATCTATAATTAATCCTAAATTACTGCTATATGTCAAGGCTTGTTCTAAAGACTATGTGTATAATTTCATTTAATCCTTATAACAGCCATAGGGGAGAGGTACAAATATTATTTTCTCACTTATAGACGAGAAACTGAACCACAGAGAGGTTAAGTGATGTTCCCAAGGTCACACACCATGTGTTGTTCAGGAAAGGTCTCTCTGAGAGTGGATAGCTGAGCCAAGACCTGAGGGATGAGAATGAACCATCCATGTGAGAGCTGGGGGAGAGAATCTGGGGCTATGGGAAGAACAAGTTACCAGGCCTGGAAATGGACAAGGGTTTGTGGGGTTTGAATTATAAAAAGGAGGTTGGCGGGGCTGGATGAGCAGCAGTGAGTGGGGAGAGTGCAGGAGATGAGGCTGAGGGGGAGCAGGGGCTGGATCACATGGGCTGGCAAGCCTCAAGAGGAGACAGCTGGCGAGGCCAGAGTGGCTTGAGCAGTTGCAGTCGAGCCGTGGTAGCAGAAGGCAGGCTTAGCTGGTTGAGGAGAGAATGGGAGGTACACAAGTGGAGGCAAATATTCAAAACTGAATAAAGAAAACTAGCTTTAGAAAGGGGAGAGAGGATGGTGATGAGAGGCAAGGCGTGGGACTGACCAACTTTAAATACATTTAAATGCTGAAGAGAATGAAGTGAAGACAGAGGAGAGAGGAGGGGTGATTTCCTGAGCAAGGTCTGAGCATGCACCAAAGGGCTGGGATTCAGGGCACAGTGGGGGGATGAGGTTCAGACAGGGTGAGGCAGAGTGATTCCGGTGTGGTGGAAGTGATGCAAGGAAGGATGAGTTGGACACACATGAGCTTACGGGTGGAATGGAAGAAAGCTGGAGAGTTCTTATCTCGTTCTTCAGTTCTCTCTGTGAAGTTGGTTCCCCAAACACTGTAGCCAACTCACCTATTGAATACTCATGTCCAAACTTTACTGCAATTAGGGCTGAGACTCTTACTCCTCTTGGACCTCATCCTGGGCTTGCCTGCCCACTCCCAAGTCAAGCTCTTTATGTGGGTCACTGCTCCTCGTTCCTTCCCTGCTGACCAAGAGGTGTTCAGTACAACATAATGCTTTGTGCTTGTTTTCCTGAGACCTAGTAATACCTAAGCTCTTAAAATGGCAGTAATATATGCTCAAAAATTAAAAATAATACATGAGAATTGATCTCTTTATCAAGGAACTTTATAACAAATGGCTCACTATATATGCAAACCTCGCCCCATGAGATGATGCCAAAGGAATTTCATAGCTCCTTTATCAAGCAAACATTTCTGTAGAGGGTGGAGTGCAATCCTCTGAAGAGTCTCCTCTGGCATCATTGATATTGTCAACCTATATTTCAAGTAGACTGAATGGGATCATGGATTCTGACAGATATAAAATTCCACGGGTGCAAGACATTAGTGAACATGTTCAATAAAGCCCGTGTGATGAAATGACATGTTCATTCAAAAACACCTGACCACAGCTTACCCATCTCCTTTGAGAAAACTGTAATGGTTGTGTTCTTCTCCATTACTAATCAAGATAATAAGGACAATCCACATAGAAAAGGATGAGTTACTTGCATCAATCAAAATGTGTTTTATATACAGTTTACTCACTTTTGAGAAGTAAAATCTCGCCTCTTATGAAAAGGCTGAAATTGTAGACTTGTAACAATTATATAAGAAAACTTTCTCAAACTTTCAGCTGTCAGATGAATAAGGTCTGAGGCTGTAATGTATAACACAGTGATTATAGTTGATAACACTACAATGTATAATTGAAATTTGCTAAGAGAGTAGAACTTAAATGTTCTTACCAAAAAAAAAAAAAAGATAACTATGTGAGGTGATGGATGGGAGGAATTAACTAGAATAGATGGGAGGAATCTTTTCACAAGGTATGTACATTTTAAATCCTCATGATGCACACTTTAAATACCTTACAATTTTATTTCTCAAGTATATCTCAGTAAAACTGAAAAAAAAGTCAAATGATTTGTAAGCATCCTTCCCGCCCACCCCTAATTTTTTTTCTTCTTCAGCAGTAAGCGATAACAACAACAAAAAACAACTAAAAGTGGTTGAATTATTAAGGGGCTAATTTTTATGTAATCAAATGTCTCATGTAAGGCTGTGGAGAGCTGGTACATGAACTCCCTGATTCCATCTAGAACCCAGGGGCAGGCCTCCTCCTCCTGCTCCAGCATTCTTGGCAGGTGGCTTTTCCCCACATGGTCATGAGATGGCTGCTGTACCACCTCATTACTCATCTCCCTTTGGAACCAGGGAAGCTTAGTTTATTCCTTTTAAAATGCTGTTTCCAAGTTTCATCCAACGACTTACATATTACTGGCTAGAAATGGGTCATATGGTCAGCTCTAGTGGAAAGACTGTTGGAAAGGTGAGTATTCTAGCTTTCAAGCCACCTTGTAGAAAAAAGCAAGAATGAAAGATTCTGAATAGCTTTTAGGTCACCTTGTCTGCCTCTGTGGGCAAGGAGATGAGGAAGGAAGTTTATTTAAAAAATATTACTAGGTCATCCAAATATTCTAAATCACAGAAAGAGAACATTTCCTTAGCAAATATTGACTTTTATAAGTGTTACTGCTTGGCAGTACAAGGCAGATTTTATTGATTTAGCGAGTCAATGTAACAGTCATTACTTACTACTGAGATGGTTTCTCAATATGCTAAGGTCCTATTATGATTTGACCTTCAGCTGAGTTCGATTTTTCAAATGCTTTTATTTAAACCCTGGACACTTCGAGACACTCAAACTTCAGGACAGCACAGATCTCAGCCCCATTATTCCCATTCCAAGCTGTCTCAGGAAAAATAAAAAGGTTTGTCTAATTCTCTTAAGTATCAGCTAGATAGGGAAGCAAGATGCTAAATGGGCTCATTTATACAGTGATTCTACATATTAGAGTCACCTAAGAACCTCTTAAGAAGTTCTGATAAACTGATTTTTTAAGACCTCTCTAGATAATTCTAATGTGAAGCTAATGCTGGGTACTGCTGCATTAGGATAAAGAAGGGAAAAAACCAGAAATAGCATGGAAAACCATGAACAAGTTATTGAACCTCTATAGGCTGTTTTCTCATCTGTTGATTAAATTAGTTAATTCTCGTAAACATGTAGTTTGATGCATGGCATAGAGCAAACACTTAGATATTATTACTGTTTTGTTGATGTTAATACATTTTTGAAAACAAATCATTTTATTTGTGATCAGATGGAGTTTTCCAAGGCAGGCAAATATATATAAGAGCATAGATCTTGAAGACAGCAAAATTTGGTACTTAAATCCCAGCTCGGCCAATTACCAGTTAATCTGACATTAAGCAGTTAAGCCATTTGATCTGAGACTCACTTCTCTCTTCTATTAAATGTGAATAACCCATCTCTCAGGTTGTGCCTATTAGAAGATACTATGTACGCTAAAGCATAATTTTCAAAAGAGTAAAATCATGACTCATATAAATATAAAATGGACATGTAACAAAGATTTTATTCAACTCTTCAGTTACTCAGGGAACCAGTAAGATGGTAAGACCTGTTCAAATGAGAATTTGACTTAACAAAGCTTTATAATTTACCAGTCAAATTGCATTTGCCTTGTTATGAACAGGAATTATTTGCATTGCTATTTGTTTTTCGCAATTTAACAGCTACCCCTATGGAACTGTGAAATAATCTAGTCAAAAGAAAGTCAATTGAAGGTACATATTCCTGGAATCAGATAATACCCTGAGGGTCGCCTGGCCAATGCCCAGCTCTCCACTGAAAGACACCAGTAATTCTCTTTGCCCACTTCCAAGTCCTGACATGTAGACAAAGTGCCCGGCAGGGTGTACCTGCCATGGAGTAAGTACTGATTAAATGGTGGCTCCAGTTCTTGTTATTCTTGAGTAATATGATTATTTACCTAGAAAACCCAAGCAAATCAACTAAATGTATTAAGACAGATTTATCATTGCTATGACACTATGCATTTGTGCTTTACATTCCTCCCTCTACTGTAAACATAGCAATGATAGATTTTTTATGTAAAGAAAAATCATAGTCACATTCAAAAGCAGGATAAGAGAGAACATGCAGCAATATGCAGGAGCCGAAGCCTCAGGCAGCCAGCCCAGCGTTGGACTTGCGTGGGGTGACAGAGCGTGGCCCCCTTCCTAAAGCTGGAGGCAAGGACAGTCTTATCCTTTTCCAGCTCAATGACTAGATCTCAGATTATCTCCAGTCACGGAGCGAGGGACAAGAGCTCAAGCCACAACTAAGACCATATCCTGGGCTAGAGATGGTGGGGGAAGAAAGGGTGCAGGCAACCAAAAAGCTGATAAACATGGAAGGTTGGAGGGGAGGAGGATAAACACCCACATAAGATAAACCTTCAACTAAAATTTCAAAGAAAATGAGGAAAATTAACACTAAGAAACACAGCAAATAAACGTAACAACCAGAACATTAATAATTAACAAAGAATATGATGCAGCCATTAATTTTGGAAGACTATTTAACAACGTGAAAATATTCCCGTGTGAAAAACGTGTTAAGGGAAGATAAATGTTTTAAAGACTGGTCTGCTTGTTGGCCATTAGCTCGTGGTTGCATTTCCACATTTCTATGCTTCCCACCCCACCCCGGGAACACCCCGCCACTGCAGGAAGCCAGAAGTCTATATATGCCAGTCTTTTCCATATTCCCTGGCAGAGTGGAAATGTGGAGGATTTCCCTTCTTCTGGAGGTAGCTCCCACAAACAGCAGCAGCAGGTAAGCCTGAGCCCCTGACAAGCAACAGGGTTTGAACAGGAGTGTTCCTAGAATCCTGTAACATCGGCAGGATGTTTTGTTTCATTTCATTTTTAATTTTAACTACATTTTATTTCCATCCAGGTCAAGGGACAATTGAGAAAAAGGTTCTACCCTAAATACATAACCAAGGAAGCGTAGAAGGGCTCTCGATGCCATTGTTTTGAAGTTAGCCTATCAGTCATCGTGATTGAAACGTAAGCCCGATGGCTTGCACAAGAGGAATAAAATGCTTCGCATTGCAGGATGTAATAAAGGCTGCTTAGCTTCATTTCCAGTGCTGCGCAGCTCCCTGCTCCCTGTACATCAGCCGCAGTGGGGTTCCAGCAGCCTCAAGGCACGTGATTGTGGCTGGGGTCTGGGCAGCAGCGTCTTCCTTCCTGCTTCTCCTGTCTTAGGCGTGGCAGTGACTGCCAGCAGTTACTATTCTTTAGATAAACTTAACACCTTCCTATTTTGCTCCTCCCATCTTTCCAACCACTCTTCTGCACTGTATTCCCTCTATTGGTCCTCACTGCCTGAGTGGACAGTGACCGACAGAGTTGGCTTCACCAGCAGAATACAGACGACACTCAGCACTGTCATAAGTGCTGAAAAATTGGAGGAGCAATGATACTTGAGCAACTGTGAATGCCAGCAGGAACTGACCTTTTTTTTTTTTTTGGCCACACCTCACAGCATGTGGGAACTTCCCTAACCAGGGATCAAACCCGCACCCCCTGCAGTGGAAGCATGGAGTCTTAACTGCTGGACCACCAGGGAACTATTATGCCAAAGAAGTAAGCAACTTACACAGTACAACTGTTTTAGCATATCTATAGAAAGGAGGCCGGTTTTATCTGGCTAGCAGGATTACAGGTGATTTTTATGTTGCGAGAAGATCACAAATGATGGAATCAGCCTATCTATAGACTCAAATCCCAGCCCTGCCACTTCCCAGGTGTGTAGCCTTGGGCAGGATTTTTAACCTCTCTGCCCGGCTTCTGCAAATGCAAAGTGGTTGTGGTTGAAATAATATCTCAAAAAGTTATTTGAAGAAAAAAAGTGGGTTAATGAAGTTGAAGAACATAGAAGAGAGCCTGACATATAGCATTATTTAAGTGAATTTTAGAAATTATTTTTTAAAATTTTCTTTATTTTCCAATTTTAAAAAAGGATATATATTATAATTGACCAGAAAACATGTCATATGTAAAATGTGACATTCATAGAAAGTAAATATAAATGATCTTAAAGTTATTGTTAAATTTGTAATTTTTACCGTGTCACAGAGCTGTAGCAGTGACCCTGGCAGACTGTGGGAGGGGACTGCACAAGGGTGTGAAGGAGGCGGGGATCATTGTGGGCCATCTTGGAGACTGGCCACCGCAATGTGGAATATGAAGACCACTGTCATGCTTATTGCCAAATTAATGTTTTCCTTGAGTCAGTTAGTAATGCATGCAGCTAGGAGTAATAGGAGTCCCAGCCAATGGTGATTTAAACAAGGAAGGGGTTTCTTTATTTCACATCACAAGAAGTCCCACAGTAGGCAGTCCGTAGCTAGTATGGTGGTCCAGGATACCTTCAAGGACCCAGGCTCCTGGCTTTTAGCTTTATCGCCCTTAGTTATGACAGCAGCACTTCCAGAGCCCTTTGGCAGAAAGAGACCATGTGGCACCAGCAGCCTTCCCTTTACACCTCACTGGCCATAATCCCATCACGTAACTTCTAGCTGAAAGGCAAGCTGGGTCATTGAGTTTTTAGATATTCTAGCCTCTATAGTAGATGAAGGCAAGAAAAGCCAGGAAAACTGTACTGATGGAGGTCACAAGTTTCTAGCATGTTTCCTAAGTTCAGATTTTGAATGCTGCATTTTCTTTAGATCACGAGGCAATAAATTATAGGAGCTACATTATGACATAAAAGAAGCACAGGGCCTTACATGTAACAGGTTCTCATTAACTATTTCTTGAGTGAATATGTTATATAAGCATTAAACCTATACAAGCTTTTCCTGAAATGACTTTGTATTCTATTTGCATTCATTGGGAAAAATAGATTTTCCATTACTAGGAAGTAAAAAAACACAATAATTCTATGTAGTTTACTTTTCTCTTAATTTTAGGACTTTATTTCAGGCTTTGATCTGTGCATGAAATGCTAAGCCCAGCTACACTTCAGCTCTATGCTTCCCCTGCCACCCCCCAGCTTCCAAATCTTTCCTGCTACCCTACAGCCCTGTCCTCAGACATAAGTTCTTTTTCTATAATTGTTCTTTTTGGTTCAGAATTTTCTTTCTTAAATAACATAAAAATAAAAGTGATAGGGCAAGATGATTAAATATATTCCCTTCAGAAAAAAAAAAATGTTAGAAGAAACTAACTTTGTAAATAGACAACCTGAAAAACAAACTGCATTCTGAAAATACCATGAAAGGCCAACATATCATTTTTGTGCTTCAAAAAAATGTCTTCTACTTTCATACCAAAATTGACTTTAAAATTGAAGCTGTTAAAAATACACACTTAATTTAGTAGCTTTTAATTCACAGAGCTTTTTCATGGGTGGGGTGCAAAGTGGTGAGTTGAATTTTGCCCCAGAGGAATATACTGCCTGTGTACAAGTCAGGCTTTTTACTAAGAATAGACTGTGGGCGGCAGGATAATTAAAAAGTGCTTGGCATAATTGAAGTTCTGGTGAGGAAGTGATTAAAGTCATGGCCTTGCCTGTTGGGTGTATACAAACAACTTTAAAACTTGGATACTGGAATGTATGTCCTTAAAAGGATTGCATTAAGATGAAAAACATGTAAAAGGCCACTGATAAACCATACTTTCGTTTTTAAATAGAACTTGAATCACTAAAATTTTACACTGATTTTACATGAATAGTGAAACTTGCTATACCTATTAGAAATATAGAAAAACATCTTTTTAAAAAGGGTAGCTTATGCTCTTACTCAAAACAAAGGAAAATAAATTGCAGAAAAAATTTTACTTAGCCATTTCAGCATTAACAAACATTTTAAATATTATTCAGTAATCTCTAGCTTTGTGAGTTACTAAAATTTAAAAGTATTGAAAATTAATTTTTGCTACTTGTAAAAGAACCAGATACTGTTTCTTTCTTAGACTAAATTACTTAAAGAATTAGGCTATTTTTTAAAGGTTAAACAGTATGATTAGGCAACTATTATCAGTGGCTACTTTGGGGAGTGGAATCTGGGATGAGAAGCAGCTGAAGTGATACTTTTCACATCATATTCTTCAGTACCCTCTGAATTTGTTTTTAAACAAACATATATTATCTTCATAATTAAATTATTAATGATAAAATTAAGTTAAAAACTGTGTGAGACCAACAATCACTGAAGAAACTGAAAAAGAAGTCATGAAAAAGAATTACCTTGACTGAAACTTGAAAAGGAGCTTCATATATAAGAACAAGTTTCAAAACAGTAAGGCCCAACCTAGATCTAGAATTATCACCTTAAGAACAAACAGAAAAACTGAAATGATTACATGTTATTTTATGTTATAGTTTTTTTTAAGAAAAATCTATCCTAAAAATCAAGAAACCCCAAATTCCTTCTTACTAAAGGTCAGTTTACCTGTTAACAAAAGGAAAGACCATTTTCCTCATCTTTTTCATAGTAATTTTGAAGTCTCATTAACATGCTTTTATTACGAGACTCAGGGTTTCCAGGCTAGGTGTGGACCCCTATGAAGTCAGTTAAAGATAAAAATATAAATTTAAATGATTATTTTACAACATTAAGTTTTATTTTTAAAGTAATTTTATATTGCACTATTATAAAACCAATAAATGATGGAGTTTACAATCCCAGACTGAATTATCAAGGACTGAGAAGGGGAGAGGATGGGAAAAGTAGCAAATTCCTTGTTTCCATGAAAAGTCACTGAAACAAAATAAAACCAATGGAATAGGCACAATTTATCAGACAAATATGAAGAAAAAAGTACGCAGAGGTGCATATTTATACCATCTAATTAAAATTCAAGGCAAAAAAAAAGCATAAAATAAGACAATGAAGCCTATTTAAATAGTATAATTTGTAATAAAGACAGAAGTCATCAACCTTGTGGCTACCCTGAAAGGATTAGAAAGTGAATGGCCTTAGCCATCATTTAACAGGCATAGATAATATCCAAATAACAACATTAAATTACATAGAATAAAAATATTTCATGCAGAAGGAAAAATGGACAGAAGTACACATGCAGTAGAAGACTTTAATATACATTGGCATTACTCTAGGACAGATAAAATGGACAAAATAAGGAAGATTTAGAAAATTAATAATGAAGTAAAAAAGATACTTAATGAATTCCCAACAGCAGAAATTACAAAGACCATATTTTTACTCTAATATAAAAATGAAAGCAAGGAAATCTTTAAGAACACATACATGGGGGTCTTCCCTGGTGGCACAGTGGTTGAGAATCTGCCTGCTAATGCAGGGGACACGGGTTTGAGCCCTGGTCTGGGAGGATCCCACATGCCACGGAGCAACTAGGCCCGTGAGCCACAACTACTGAGCCTGCGCGTCTGGAGGCTGTGCTCCGCAACAAGAGAGGCCGCGATAGTGAGAGGCCCGCGCACCACGATGAAGAGTGGCCCCCACTTGCCACAACTAGAGAAAGCCCTCGCACAGAAACGAAGACCCAACACAGTCAAAAATTAATTAATTAATTAATTTTTTTAAAAAAAGTAACAAATGTTCAAGTACAATTGGTGTCTTAAAAAAGAAAACAAACACACACACATACATGAAAATAAGAAAAATACAAACAAGCCAAAAGATGCAAACTGGGCACACACACACCCAACCACACACCTCACTCACTAGTACAGGAAATGGCCAGATATAAATTGAAAGCGTTAGAGTCTTTCATTACTTAAACAGAATAAAAATAAATTACTGCAATGGGTTAAAATAGACATATATAATCTGTCTGTAAGAATATACTGAAAAACCCAAAACCTTATCTGTCACTTTTGGAGGCTGCTAGGCACTCACTCATTATTCTAAAAATTGAATCAAGCATTTCAGCTTTCTGTGTCAGGATAATTAAACAGTTGACGAGGTAAAGTATTTTTTTTAATAGAAAAGGTGTAACGAATAAATGCAGAATAATAATAGAATTAGAAAATCACCATATTAAGATTTTCTAATAAAATAACGGACTTGTCAATGATCATCAATGGCTGCTTAAAAGCATTTGATAAAAAATTGATGTAATTCGTTTTTAATGAATGAATCAGTCTGACATCATTTGAATCCACTGATCCATTTTAATGTTAATAATAGTAGGACAACCAGATATTACATTGCTCCTAATGTGATACAATTGAAAGCATACAGCACCACCAATGAAGTTCTTGCCAAAAAGACTGAAAGCTGAATTCAATCAAGATTTTGGACCTAACTACTGGTTTACAGGAAAGACAGGAGATGGAGAAACATGTTAAATAATGTCATGAGGATATAATCAGCCAAGTACAGACTGTAAGAAATTCTCTAGAGCAAATGACCCAATGTACTCCATAAATAAATGCAAATGTTCCATAAATAAATGAAAAATAAAGGAAGGGAAACTGTTATAGACTTAGGAGACATGCCCACCAAATGCAATGTGTGGATTTTGTCTGTATTCTGATATAAATAAGTCATTTGTAAAAAGACATTTTAAACACAAATGATACTTAACAAAAGTACAGTGTTCAATAGTAATACTGTTAATTACAATCTTATACTGCCTATTTAGAAAAGGCAAGAGTATCAGCTGGAAAACTAACAGAATTAATTAGTAATGTGACTAAAAACAATATAAAAATTATTACTATTCTATTCATCAGTATATACTATTCATCAGTAGTTAGAAGCTAACAATTCTTAATAGCTACACAAAAACTCCAAATACTTAGAAATAATTTTACAGAGAAATATGTGTAAGCAGTTTGAAGAAAACTATAAAACTTATACTGATAGATACAAATACTTAAATTAATTGGGAACTAGGGTTAAGAAACTCCATTTTACACTCTCTCCTATTGCCTTAATAATCATTAAACATTAAATGTGCTCCATCTTACCATATACCTCATTCTTTACTCTTATCAATCCATTAATCAATAACATATGATAGGTAACTTGTTCGTTTCTTTTAGTAAAAATGTCTCCCTTTACTTGGGAATCCAAAATCATTAACTGAAGTAAATGGTTACAGAATTGCCTCATTATTAGCAGTTGGATAGAGAATCATAACTGGATACTTTTGACTTTAACGATTTGGGGTTTGCTAATCTATTTCTGAACTATTTAGGATTAGGAAGTTATTGCAGCCTCATAAAGCTTTATCATGGGGGCCAAAGTCTTCATTATTTCCTATGGCCTAGATTCATTAAACATAGTTCTGCATAGTTCTCACAACTAACATACACATAGCAGCCCACCATTTATAATGCTCCCACCATCAGCACCAACCCCATGACTGTAAATCAGCTTAGGGAATTTTGTTGTCCTAGCCATTCCAGTTCACCCCAACTGAGCATTTACAGTGAATTACTGTCTCATTATAATCTACTTATAGCAGGAATTAATGCCATAATCATAGGCTATTGCTCGCTTTACATATTTATCATCCCATAAAAGGACATCACTTTGAATCAATTAAACTCTAATGTGTGAATACATTCTAATAATCTTGCACATCATCAGCTATCACAGTAAACTCTCAATTTATTATTGGTTCAATTACTTATAAATTAAACATTTGTGACTAAACATAAGCTTACATTTTTAATAAAGCAAGGTTTTCTGAGAACTGTAGAGAGAACCTGCATTTATCAGCTGTAAAATACTAAAGAAGTTATCCACAGACTTAGAATTTAAAAAGTTAATAAAATTACAAATAAGTGTAAAACTCAACCATACATATTATTTTGCTTCAATCATTTTCCCATTGCAAATGATAACTTTACCCCAGCTATTTCAAAGCCAAACCACACTGCACTCCATACAATGTAAACTATGTGTTCCTCTGGAAGAGAAAAAAATACGGGAACTTCCCTGGTGGCGCAGTGGATAAGACTTCGCACTCCCAAATGCAGGGGGCCCGGGGTTCAACCCCTGGTCTGGGAACTAGATCCCACATGCATGCCACAACTTAGAGTTCGCATGCCACAACTAAGAAGCCCGCCTGCCACAACTAAGGAGCCCACATGCTGCAACTAAGGAGCTAGCAAGCTGCAAGTAAGACCCAGTGCAACCAAATAAGTAAAATAAAAAAATAAATATTAAAAAAAAAATGTAACACACAGAGAGAGAACAGAGGAGAAACTGAGGTGGTAAACAGGCTAACAAGACACCAATTTCTGCTTCCATATTACAGATTATGAGTAGTCTGGATGAGCCATGGATTAGAGAGCCTGATTGAGGAAGGGCATAGGGATTCTGGCTCACCCATCTACCATCTCAGATCCAAAGGCATCTGGAGTTAGTACCAGTTCTCCCCCAAGGGGCATAAGAAGAAATTCACAGAAAGGCTAGAACATAAAAGAGAAAGGCTAGAACATAAAAGCAAATACCAGCTTAGCATGCATTTCTTAAGGCAAAGGGTCCCAATCAGTGCCACAGGTGGGTTACAGATATGGAGATACTGATCTTCTCAACCAGTAAAGTGATCTGGTCAAGACCTATGTTGGCTAGAGCTCTGGGCCAGAAACTTCTGGCTATAAGCACCCTCCTCTATTTACTATAATTTCACATAAAGTATATTATTTTCTATATGTGTTATGGTTTTTAAAAGGTTAGGAAGCACCGTTGTAAGGGAAGGAAATAGGTCTTAATCATCTTCGTACATTCAATAAGTCATATTTTCTGAGGGGGCAGTTGCCAATGCTGGACATGGCTAGACACTGAGAATTCAGGCTTGGCCCCTGGCAGAAGACTGATTCTGGGGGTCAGAGAAACCAGCAGAGATTTGGGTGGGTTGGTGAGAAATGGAGGAAAACATTGGAGACTTAAGGGTCTCAAACGTATAGCATGTTTGCTCATAAAGCCATTTCCTGAACTCTGAAGCCTAGGTGGGGCAAACTGGCTAAAATCTTAACCTGAAAACCTGTGAAGAACAGAATTACCTGCACTCAATCAATGCTGAAGAGAAAAAGACCCATCAGACTCTCAGTTCAAAGTCCAAAAGAGACATATCATAGAAAAAGGGATGACCAGAGGTAGACTTAGACTGAGTCTTAGCAAAACAATAGCCCAGCCTCGAATCAGCTGATTGGATTAAGGCAACCAGCCTGTCCTCACTCAGTCTGCTTAACAGAAAAAGGGTAGACCTTCTCTGGTGAAATATAAAGCATCTTTAGCTTCTACAGCTTTTTTAATAGAAGAAAATTTAGAATAAGTGATATTTGACTGATCTAGAAGAGGAATCAAAGGAGAGAAAAAGGAACATAAAACAGGTGGATCAAATAGAGAAAAAAGATCAATATAAATCCAACTATATTGGAAATTACATTAAATGCAAATACGCTAAGATATTCAGATAGGGATTATCAAACTGAAAAAGCAACAAGCAAACAAACAAAATATATTTTGTGACTTACAAAATAAAATATAAAGCCATAGAGGGGTTGAAAATAAAAGCATGGAAAAAGATATACTATGCAACCACTAAATGAATGAAAGCTGGTAGGACTACACTAATATCAGACAACACAGGCATTAAGGCAAGAAGCATTATTAGAGATCAATAAAGACATTTAATAATGATAAGAGGAGTTAACCACAGGAAAACATCACAATTCTAAATTTGTATGCATACAGTAACAAAGGTCGAAACAGAAACCGAGAAAACTGACAATTAAAATGAAAGATAGAGGGCTTCCCTGGTGGCGCAGTGGTTGAGAGTCTGCCTGCCAATGCAGGGGACACGGGTTCAAGCCCTGGTCTGGGAAGATCCCACATGCCACGGAGCAACTGGGCCCGTGAGCCACAACTACTGAGCCTGCGCGTCTGGAGCCTGTGCTCCGCAACATGAGAGGCCGCAATAGTGAGAGGCCCGCGCACCGCGATGAAGAGTGGACCCCGCTTGCCACAACTAGAGAAAGCCCTCGCACAGAAACGAAGACCCAACACAGCCAAAAATAAATAAATAAATAATTTAAAAAAAAAAAAAATGAAAAATAGAAAAATATACAGTAGTAGGAGATTTTTACATACCTTTACTATTAGAAATTTGATAGAACTGGGAGACGTAGAGAAAACTGCTTTCCTGACTTACTTCCTACCCCACCTCCCAACACACAGATAAAAAGCAGAATTTGGCTGCCATAAGGAGGAAGAAAAGGAGCACTGATAACCCTCCCCACCATGAGGCCCTAAAGGACTGCTGAAGACTGAAGCAGGACCAGCAAAACTGAGACAGCCTCTTGCTTCATCACAAGCCTAGCACTGAGTAGCAAACAACAGTCTATTGGGGAAGGGACAAGAGTGGAGAATGACACCCTCTATGGTGCAGGTGTGCAGGGACTGCTGAAAGTTGAGAGGGGAGGGGCATACTGAGAAAAACTGTTTGGCACCCCCAAACCCCACAATAAACACAAGGTAACTGCTGGAGAGATTTGAAATTTGTGGGCTCTGAAGGTAATCACAACAAGGATACTCAAACCAAGTTCAACTACTGAGTACATTGATTCATCCCTCCACACTAATGGCATGACAGAAGAAGAGTTGTACCCAATCCTGGGCATAAATACTATGTTTATTTCTACTATTTGTCTACCCACAATGTACATTGTTCAATCAAAAAGTATAGGATGCAGAAAAAAGCAAGATTAAAAAAAAATCCATTGTCAAGATAACAGAACTAGATCGAGCGATGATCTAAATGTTGGCATTATTAGACAGCAACTTAAAAATAACTATGATTACTGTGTTAAAGGAACTAGTGAAAAAATGGAGACAATATGCATAAACAAATGGAAAATCTCAGCAGACAAATGGAAACTATAAAAAAGTTAAATAGATATGCTACAAATAAAAAAAAAAAGCACAACATCAGAGATAAAGAACTTCTTCAAAAGACTTATTAATAGACTAGACCCAACCAAGAAAAGAATCAGTGAACCGAAAGATAGATCAACAGAAACTATCCAGACCAAAATGAAGAAAAAAGGGAAAGAGACAGAAGAAATAGAGAAAGAGAGAGAGAGAGAGATGGGGGGTGGGGGGGGGAGAGAAAGGAAGGAAGGAAGGAAGGGAGGGAGGGAGGGAGAGAAAGAAAGGGAGAGAAAGAGAAGACAGAGTATCCAAGAGCTGTGGGACAATATCAAAAGTCTAACATACATGAAATGAGAGTCCCAGAATGAGGAGAAAGAGAGAACAAAGCAGGAGAAACGTTTGAAAATGCAATGGCTAAAAATTTTCTGAAATTAATGAAAGACAAAAACCCTCCAAGATCTAAGAAGCTTAGAGAACACTAAGGATGATTTTAAAAAAATAAAATAAAAAGGAAAAATCTACACACATCATAGTTAAACTATAGAAAATCAAAGATAAAGAGAAAATCTTAAAAGTAGCGGGGTGGGAAAAAAAAAAGAATCAATACAGAGACAAAGATAGGACTGACACTGTACTTCTTGTCAGAAGTTATGGAAATCAGAAAATAATGAATTCCGTTAGAGAAATGAAAGAAAAACAAAAGTCAACCTAAAATTCTATGCAAAGTGAAAATATCTTTCAAAATGAAGACTAAATATTTTTTTCCAGAAAAAGATAAAGTGGGAGAATTTATTTCTAACAGACTTACACTGCAAAACGCATTAAAGGGTTTTTCAGACATAAGGAGTATGATACCAACTGGAAAAACAGATCAAAAAAAAGAAATAAAAAGTGCCAGAAATGGTAAGAATGAGGGTAAACATAAAACACATTTTTTCTTATTTTTAATCACTTTGAAAGATAACTGTCAAAGCAAATATAGTAACAATGTATTGTGAGGTTTATAGCAAATACAGGAGTAAAATGTTATAACAATAATAGCAAAATGGATGGGAGAGAGACAATGAAATTACACCATTTTAAAGTTCTTAGATTATAGGTAAAGTGTTATGTTATTACGTGAAGGTAGACCGTAAGGACTTAAAGATGTATGTTTTAAACCCTAGTGTTTTAAACTGCTAAAACAAAAAAAAACCTAATAAGCCAATAGTGGAAATACAAATTAAATAATAAAACAATATTTAATTAATCCAAAAGATGGAAGGAAAAGAGAGAAAAAGGAAACTAAACAAATGGGACAATTAGAAAACAATTAGCAAGATGGTAGATTTAAATTCAACCGTATTATTAATTATATTAAAAGCAAATTGTCTAAACACCTCAATTAAAAAGCAGAGACTGTCATATTGCTATCTACAAGAAAATTCCTTTAAATATAAAGGCATAGATAGCCTAAAATAAAAGTATTAAAAGTAAATATAGCATGCAATCACTCATCAAAAGAAAGCTGGAGTGGCTCTATTAATACAAAACAAGGTAGACTTTAGAACAATGAATATTATCAGAGATAAAGAGGGACATTATATAATATTAACTGTCAATTCAACAAGATATAACAATCCTAATTGTATATACACTTAACAATAGAGCTTCAAAATATATAAAGCAAAAACTGATCAAACTGAAAGGAAAAATAGGCAAATTCCCAATTATAGTTGGGGACTTTAACACAACTCTTTCAGTAATTGAAACAAGTAGACAGAAAGTAGCTAAGAATATAAGAAGACCTGAAAAATGCTATCAACTAATTTGACCTAAAACAAATGAAAACAAACTTCAAAGGACTGAAACCATTCAAGGTATATTCTCTAATCACAAAAGAATTTAACTGAAAACCAACTACAGAAAGATATCTGAAACATCTCCATGTGTTAGGAAGTTAGAAATTAGATAATTAGAAAATAACCAACTGCCTGGAAACTAGAATTACATTCATAAATAATCCATGGATTAAATATTAAGTCAAAATAGAAATCTAAAATTATTTTAAACTGAATGATAATGAAGATATGATATACCAAACCTTGTGGGATACAGATAACCAGTGCTTAGAGGGAAATTTCATATCCAGAGCATATATAAAGCAGACTGTCCTCTCCAGTGTAGGTGGGCATCATCCAATCCACTGAGGGCCAGAATAGAACAAAAACAGTGGAGGAAGGGAGGATTCATTGGCTCTTTGCCTGACTGCATGAGCTGGGACATCAATCTTCTTTTGCCCTTAGCACTCCTGGCTTTCAGGCCTTTAGACTCAGACTGGAATCTATACCATTGGCTCTCAGGCCTTTGAGGAATGCCACTGGCATTCCCAGGACTCCAGCTTGCAGACAGCAGATCATGGGACTTTTCAGGCTCCATACATAATCACATGAGCCAATACCATATATATTCTGTTTTTCTGGAGAATACTAACACAACCTAGAATCTGTCATACAGAGTGAAGTAAGTCAGAAAGAGAAAAACAAATACCATATATTAATGCATATATATGGAATCTAGGAAAATGGTACTGATGAACCTAGTGGCAGGGCAGGGATAGAGATACAGATGTAGGTAATGGACTTGAGGACACGTGGGGGGAAGGGGAGGCTGGAAGAAGTGAGAGAGTAACATTGACATGTATACACTACCATGTGTAAAATAGATAGCTAGTGGGAAGCTGCTGCACAGCACAGGGAGATCAGCTCAGTGCTTTGTGATGACTTAGAGGGATGGGATACGGAGGGTGGGAGGGAGGCTCAAGAGGGAGGGGATACGGGGATATATGTATACATATAGCTGATTCACTTTGTTGTACAGCAGAAACTAACACAACATTGTAAAGCATTTATACTCCAAAAAAGATGTGGAAAAATAAAATTAAAAACTCTGATTAAGAAGGACAAACTTCCAGTTACAAAATAAATGAGTCATGGGGATGGAATGTACAACATAGGGAATATAGTCAGTAATATTGTAATAATTCTGTATGGTAACAGATGGTAACTAGACTTATTGTGGTGATCATTTTATAATGTATAGAAATATCAAATCATTATGTTGTATACCTGGAAGTAACAGAGTTTATAGGTCAATTACACTTCAATAAAAAAAAAAAAAATCTGGACTTCCCTGGTGGCACAGTGGTTAAGAATCCGCCCGCTAATGCAGGGAACACAGGTTTGATCCCTGGTCCAGGAAGATCCCACATGCTGCAGAACAACTAAGCCCATGCGCCACAACTACTGAGCCTGCGCTCTAGAGCCCACGAGCCACAACTACTGAGCCCACATGCCACAACTACTGAAGCCCGTGCACCTAGAGCCCGTGCTCTGCAACGAGAAGCCGCCACAATGAAAAGCCCGCACACCACAACAAAGAGTAGCCCCTGCTCGCCGCAACTAGAGAAAGCCTGCGCACAGCAACAAAGACCCAACGCAGCCATAAATAAATAAATAAGTAAATAAATAAATATGTAAATAAGTAAATTTATGTTTTAAAAAAACGTTGTACACCTTAAACTAACACAATGTTAATTAAAAAAAAAAAAAATCTGTTACTCAGGCAGTTCCAAAGTAAATGAAGGAGGGGGAAAAAAGAACCAGAGATATGACTAAACCCCTCATGACCACAAATATTATTGATATTTTTTATAAAAGACTGGTCAGCTCACATCTTAATAAACTTCACGTAGAATTAAAAGACCAAACAAAAATACTGATCAGGAAGTCCTAATTAAGAAAGTGAAAAGGCAATTCACAGAGAAGTAGAAACTATTTTATATAACTAACTCCAATGAAAATTCATATCTGGAATTCATTTTATACTAACTATAACCTAACCTGACTTTTAAGAACAAAAGAAAATTTTAATACAAATGGATAATAAAATAAATAGAGATGTGGGAGAATAAACATCAGCTTTGGGTATTAAACTGCTAACAACTAAATATTAGTGAAAAATAAAAATATAGCCTTCTAAAATTATGAACAAATATTAATATTTACAATTACAGAATTCCATATAATTTTCAAAGCATGTTCACATTTCTACTTGACAGTTATAACTAAATCGAGAGATGACTTGACCAAATTTATATTCATTTTAATGTCGAATGAGAAGATTTAATTGTTTTTACTAGATGCCAGGCACTGGCTAAGCAATGGAATGGCATAACAGTAGTTCTGCCAGCATTTAATTGTTACTTCAGGATAAATGGCTAAATTGCAGATTATTGTAGCAAATGGCATGAACAATTCTGTGTTTCAAGAACCTTGAAATTTCTCATGGCATTTGATACAATAATTCACATCTAGGGATTTATCTTAAAGTCATAATTTGATGCAGGCAACGAATTGTACATGATGATATTCACTGCGGAAACATGGAAACAACTATCCAACAATGGAGCAATAATTAATATATTATGATGTATCCAGAGGTAATGGAACAGTAAGTTTTTTGGTAGTGTGTGATCATTCTCATTTTACCCTATCTTGTCAATACTAGGATTACCTCTTTTAAATTATTGTAGGGAAAAAAGATTAATTTTCATTTACATTTCTTTACTAATAAATCTGAACATCCTGTAAACATGTTTATTGGTCATTAGTAATTCTTCTTTTATGAGTTGTCTGTTTTTATCCTTTGGCCATTTTATCTGATGGACCTTTATAGTTTATTCATTTGTAACAGCTCTCTATACGTTGGGCAGGAAAAAGAAAGTATAGAAATCTTTGCGTCTGTTTTACCCTCAAGTGTTATGCTTGGAGTTTCAGCATGAATCATCTCATTTTAAATTACAATTCCTGTTTCTTAAGATGCTTCAACTTCTGATAGTTTTCAACTTCATGGATACTATCAGAAAGGTTAAAATAGAATTTTTCAAGTAAGATAAGTTCAAAATAGTAAAAGCCAAGATAGACTTCTAGCATAGAAATGAAAATTTATAAAGTTTTAAGGTAATTAAGTGTGCTTATCTGTAGAAGTGAAAACAAATCTTTTAAAAATAAAAAAAGTTTTAGGTAGTATTACATTCAGGTAACATTCAAGAAGTTTTATTATTTTATTATTCAAGAAGTTTAATTATTAAAATGAAATCATTATTTTTTCTTGAGGACCATTTACACATGCTTTACCACCTTGGGTTTGGACGTCTTCTTTACTTAGTTCTTTTTTTTAAATGATAGGGAAAGATATCTATTTTACAAAAAAGCTGCAAAAAATAAACTTTAAGCTTGCCAAAAGCATTCACAGTATATAATTAAAATGATTCTAATCAAATAATGTATGATAGTTAATCACAGGTTTACTTTTTATAGTTTTAGCCATAATCAATTGTCAATATTAACTTCATCTACTAACAAACTAGATATAAAGGGCTCCTAACAGTTCTTCCCTCCAGTGCCCACCCCAAACTATGCCTACATAAGAAGAAAAGAAGAAAGATACTAAAGTTATTTTTAAAAATAAGACTAACCTTCAAGATTTTAAGGAAATCTTAAATTTCAAGGAAAATATTATTTTTAAATGTTTGTAAAAAAAAAAAAAGTCTGTGTGTGCATCTGCATGTGTGTGTGTTATCTGAAAGTACTGCAACTAGTTGTAATGTTAAATAAATCAAAACTACTAAGTTACACTTGGGATTTAATCAACTTCCCAATTCAGTAGCATCAAAAGAAAAGAAGACAACATATGGGATTTTTTTATTAATCCCATATTGGACAAGAAAAAAAGAGAGAAATTCCAGTTAAATTATCTGAAGCAAACAGCTATAAGTGAACCCACTCTACTGAATACCTTCCCGACTCCCAATACCAGCTCCCTCCCATTTTCCACTGTGGCCTCTGGAAAGCATATCTGATTATAAACAAGGTCTCTACACCCTACATCTCTTCAGTCTCTACCTCTGCCTGAAGAGAAACCTGACCCCTCACCCAGGAAACTGCTTCCCTTGCAGCCCTCAGGAATGAAAGCTACTCATTCTCCCAGACTCCATATAATTTCCCTTTAGTAGGCAAATCTCCTCTCCCTACTTTGAAGATCAGATCTAGTGGCAATATCACTAACCCATCATCTATCTATCCATCCAACAAATACGTACTTAAGTGCCTGTTATGTGCCAGGCACTGTTTTAGCTATAGGCTACAGAACAGTAAATCCTCATAAGGGTTAAAATCTAACGAGACAAATATGAAACATAATTACACAAATAATTGTCAATTATGAAAGAAAAGAATAAGAAGGTATACGAGAGAATCAGTAGGATTTAGTCAGGCCAAGAGTGACAGAGAACATTTCAGGATGAGAAAAGGAAAGAGTGAACTCAGTTTTCAAGGAAACCAAGTGCAGTTGGGCAAGTGGGTGAGCAGAGTTGTCTGACAGGTTGAGGAGGGGGACAAGGCCTTGAGGCCATGAATGTGAGGGCCAGGACATGCAGGGTCTTGAGGGTCATGTTGAGGACTCTGTATTTTATTCTAAATGCAATCAGAAACCACTGATAGAGTTTCAAGGCTTCATTCCTTCCCGGAGTCATTACTCATCCACTCACATTTAACCAGGATGCTTGTCCTTCAGCTCTACCCAACGCCTTCCGCATCCCAGAAAGCTTCACACCCAAGGCTTCTCAGCTCCTCCACATCCTGGACTCCAGTGACCTCCAGCTCCTCCTCAAGCAGGATTCTCTCCACTTTTTCCTTGTCCTAAATTACTCCACCTCTGAAAATCAAATTCCAGTATTTCATTCTCAGGCCATAACCTCTCACCAAGCCTACTCTTCTTCCACTCTATACCTACTTCCACTCTATACCTATCATGCCTGTCCTTCAACCTTTAAATTATTATCTGACTAGAAAAAACAATTGAAATATAATCTCATCCGAATAAGTGAAAAGTTACTACTATTTCCTCCACCCCTACCAAGGCATGTAGGCTTTTCTACACCTTCCTCCATGCCCATACCAACATATGTGAACTTATATACACAAATGGAGAGATGCTTGTTTGATTACAAAAAGGGACTCATACCTAATACAAAATGCTGTGACTTTTTTTACCCTAAAAATAAAAATCACGCACAAATCTCAGGCCAGTAGATATAGACTGAATTCATTCTTTAAAGTGCTGCACATTGTTCCAGGTTCAGATGCTGCCCGTGGTTCCCCTCCGACATGAACTTCACTTGTTTCTGCAACAAACTTGCTGACCCCGGAAAACCTAGAAGGAGACTCTTCAGTGGAGTAAAGTGCTTCCATAACTGGTAGTTGGAAAAACACTGATACTTGTGACTGAAAAAGTCTGGGAGCAGAATGGCTGCTCACAGCACCACAGCGGAGGGTAAGAGGTTTCAGGCCCAAGAGCATTGAAGCCATCATGCCTTTCACCACTTAGTTTGATAGCGCCCCAGAAATGTGCAAGGCAGGCTGCTGGCAGGCACTGAGGGAACCACAACCATGAGCAGGCAAGGAAAGTTAAAACTCACTTACGGCTCTCGGAAAGAAAGATGGCCAACACAACAGAAACAGGAGATGCCTACTGAGGCAGAACCAATGGAAGAAACAAGAGAAGTTTAATGAAAATAGAATGGAATTACAGTGCTGAAAAACAAAAAAACAAAAAAAAAACCCAACACTTTTGGGAACTAAAAATCAGCCATGACTTCTTATTTAGAAATTCAGTACCCAACAGAAAAAGAGAATGACTGCCCCTGAGAACCATGTAAGTGGTTAGAAAAATCAGGTGGAAGAAATACTTCACAAGAAACCCAGTGACAGATACCCTGAGGGAAAAGGCAAGCTGCGTGGAGGTCAGATCCAGGAGACAAATCAAAGAAGAGGAAAGGAACATGTGGAGAGGTAATAATCACATAAATAATGAACTTAAGAAAGTCATGAGGCCCTGAGTATCAAGGATAAAGAGAAGATCCTGCCAGCCTGTTAGTACTGTGGGAACAAGGGCTTTCTGGGATGATGGGAAGCTGGAAGCAAACACTACGTGGGGACTCCAGGGGACTGACTCTGAACCTCCCTGACGCTGAGTTTGGTTCACACGCCAGGAGAGCAGAATGTCTGTGCTTAATGTTTCACATGGAAACATTAAGCACAGAGATTGTTACAGTTCTCCTGGCTCCGGCAAACTTCCTTTGTTATCTGTGTCGCTAGCATCTGAGTACTAACCTTAGGGACTTTGCAGTAAGTCTTTTCCCTTCCACAGTCCAGCTGAAATATCGTGGAGACCTATTTTTAAACGCCATATGCACAAATTACTTTGATAAAAATTAAAAATATAAAAAAGAGAAAGTATTCATAGATGAAGCAATGCATGATTGTTAAAAGAAACGATTACCTTTATTTATGAAATATACATGAAGGTAGTATGGTCATAGTTAAGAGCAGAGACTCTGGATGCCTGCTACTTACTAGCTGTGTGACCTTGCGCAAGTTACTTAACTTTTCTGTGTTTTGGTTTCCTGAAAAGTAACTGTAATTAATAGCACCTTTCTCATCAGACATAAAGATTAAATGAATTAATACATGTACTACGGTCAGAACTTTGGCACAGACTAGTACTCAATAAATCACAGCAATGCTGCTGCTGGGCTACTGCCGCTGTCACTGCTTACGACAGGAAAAAAGTATTGTACGTAGAACTTTAATTTTGGAGTCAGAAGGCTTGAGTTCAAATGCCAACTTTAAAACCCAAGGAGTTTTATATCACAGCCACAGAAGTTAACCCCTCTATGCTTACATTTTGTCATATCTAAGACAGGAATATGAATACCTCCCTCTTTTAACACCCATCTATCTACCTATTCACAAACATCAACTGAGTATCCATATACCAGGTATTATGTGGTGGCTGAAACAGAATCATAAATAAGATACAGTTCTGCCCTTAAAGAATTCACAGTCTAGTGGGAAATACTCAAGAACCTTAGTTTTCTTTCACGTATTTCCTAAGGCTGTCTTTGCCTTAGGAGATGAAGAAAGGACCACAAGGGTCAAGCATGTGTTTTAGTACCACAAGTACTATGATTTAAAATTAAAAGGCAACTCTAATATTGTTAGCAGTTGTTGGGAAAAAAATGTGGCCAATTTCTGAAATTACTATATTTTGCTATTTTAAGAAAAATACTATGAAGCAGTTGGGTCACAGGGAAGTAAGCCCCTGCAGATGATATGGCAGTCTTAGGAGTGAGGGGACCAGAGATAAGCAGGCCCCCATTTCTGGTCAGAAATGGATAAAACATCTTGAGGGGACTGAGCTCTGTTCATAGGCTGGACTGTGTAGTACACAACTTGCCTCTTTGAACAATCTTTTGAGACCTGAGTGTTCTTTGAATAAACAGCTCTCAAGCCTTTCTCTGAGAGGAGTCACTACTACTTGATCCCTTGTCAATTACACCCATCCCCTTTTAGAGTATCCTGCCTTGACACATAGGGTAGGAGATTACAGAGAACATGTTCTTGGTAGCTCTTCTACGTCATCCCAATAACAAACACCTTATTCTAAAGCTTCCTGGGATTAAGAGTGTTTATTTTGATCATCCCATGTGAGTTGGCCATGGGTAGGGGTGGGACAAGTTATTCCCCTTTAATCTTTCACTTAACTCAGGGGTTTCAGAATGTCTACACTAATAATATCAGACAATCACTAACATAAGATGAAGAACAAAAGAGACTATGAATTTATAGGAGAGCCTAAATGCCTATTCTTTATAAAGAAACAACGCACGCCAACATACTTTCACCTGTTACCATCAGTTGGCATTTAGTAGCCATGACTTAAAATTCTATATTTAAAACCTCACAGAAATTATAATGGCATCTCAGCATATTTGAAACAATATTAAGTACACTGAGACATTTGGTATCTTTAGAAACTATGCAATTATATCATTATTAAAAATAATATCCAGAATATTTTCCTTTATTATATTAATATACAAATATACAGCACCATCATGTAAAACAATTATATACATTATTTAAAATCATGTATTTGGCTCATAATTGGCCTAGGTTTATTACAAATTCACTTGAATGGTTGCTACAGTCACAAAGAATGATTCTGGCTTCTTTTCTGTGTGTAAAATATTCCAAAACCCCAAATAAATTAAATAGATATTAATCCAGAGCTAAGTGAAGATTATCCAGCAAAAAGGGAATACTAACATTTATCTTGTTTTAAAGTTTCAATTGGATAATAAATTATGTTTCAAAAATCTTTAGATAAAAACCCTAATAGTACCACCCATAAATCATAAAATATAGCAACAGATAGTATATTTATTTAATTTTTACCTAATTACTTTTTAGACTCATAGTAAAAACCTATTGCTTATAGAAAATAAATCCAACAACTTATCCAAACATTGTTACATAAGAAGTTTTAAGAAACTGTAAATAATTCTTAATACTCTCATTTTGATTCTCCGACTTTTCAAGACTACGTTGTATTTCTTTCAAACATACTTCCTGATGTTGTGCTTTCTAAATAAAAAAAGAAATAAAGATAATTAATAATGACATTCATATCAAAGGATAGTCATAATATAAAATTTATATACACAATAATTGAATACATGGTTTTTAATTTTTTTAAAGAAAGAATCCTAATATCTGATGTGTTGATTATTAACTTATCTTAGAGCTCACTTTTCTTTAAAATCTAGAATAAAGCACATACATGGTTGACCTCTACTGTGACAGTTTGTTGTAATACACATTCACTTAGTCCCAAACTATTACATATTTAACATGATTAACTCAAATGAATTTTACTTAAAACTGTCATAATTAATTTCTATTACATTTAACATGACATATTTTAATACTACTTTTTGCCATTTTCTTTGCCTAAAAGAATGACTTTTGCTATCTTAAAAACTGATAGAATTCTAGTTTTGATAATATGAATACTTTATTTTTAGAATCTTTTAAAAAATAAAATGAACTCAATATCAGGTATTCTTTGAGGAAAAAATTTTAAATGTAATGTATTTTTAAAATATTCAGCTGCATATAAATTCCCAAGAGATCTGTTCACTGAAAATACTTTAGATAGACAGGCTGCAAATATCATCTAGCTTCCAACTAAAATGTAGGCACCTTGAGAAGAAAAATCTTTTATATCCTTCCTATCAGGTGTTCAATGACACCCGATACCTTCTGAAACTGAGCGATGCCCCCAGGGGAAGTGTGGTGGGTGGTAAGAAACAACTTGCTAGGCTGAGCTACACAAAGTCACAGAATGAATATAGTGAATCTTTGAGGAACATCGATTTTACTCAACAACTTGGAGGGAAAAATATTAATACAAACACACATACTGTAAGGTAGAATGCAAAATGTACATGGATTTTAGTATAATATATAAGACTCCAAAGACATTTCAGGCTTCTTGGTCTGAGGTAAGCTGCTGAGGGTCACCCCTGGGTCTGTGCAAGCACTCCGCCCTCCCCCGGAGCACCTGGGCAGAAAATCTGTAGAGGGCTGCCACTGTGGGCAGAGCACCCTAGAAGACACCAGCATACAATTAACTATGAGACAGCCTCTCAGGGGGCTTACAGTTCAGATGGAGCTAAGGCTTGTATACAAAACAAATACTGAATTGCCAACTAAACTGCCCCCTGGAAGGGAGAGAACTCATAAACCCATTTTTCAGCAAGGTCTAAATCTATGGTTAGAATTCTAGTTTTTTACTACTGTAAAAATGATCAGGTTTAACAAAACATCAGATCTTAAATCTACCGATTTTAGCAGCTTTAATATTCCCAAGTACTGGGAATATTATAGCAAACACACCTCATCTTAATATACTTATTTTATTTTTTCAGAAGTTTCAATTACACAAAGAATATCACACGTATTTTACAACAGAAAGTCTGACAGTGAGTTAAAAAAAAAAAGTTTTGAAATAAAGGGAAGGCCTGTGCTAAATTAAAGATGAGAAATGTTTTGTTCTGATTAAATTGCCATGGAACTTTTGATGGCAATAAAATTAAAATACTGCACGTCAAAACTCATTTAACTTTTGAACATTTCAGGTTTTCAATGATCTAGATGCTTGGGAATGAAAAAATAGTTTTCATGGAGTCCGGCTCCTGGAAAAAATAAAGTATTATTTCCTGTGTCACTGTTAAGTAGATAGTTTTCAAGTAATTCAGTCACAACTAGTGCCAGCTTTCACAGTTTGTTGTGCCATCTGACTATTTCATGAATAGTTAGGAAAAAACATTAGAAGACTAATTAAACACAGCCAATTTGGTATTCTCATCTCATGGCTGAGTGGACCAAAGCATCCACCTCACATGCAGATATGAAATGTTTACTTAACACCAACTTATAACTTTCTAAAATATAATATGTATTATTTAAGACATATCAAAATCTAACTCATAATAATAGAGTTTATCTTAAAAACTGAAAAATTCATATTAGAAAGAAAATAAGTAAACGATATCTGTAACTTTCATTAAGCATCTGTCATGTAAAAGTAATATGCAGGGAAAGGGCCTGATGAGACTTCGGGGGAAATGTAATAGATGCTACCAAGGATGCAGGATAATAATTCTTTGCCCAAATGCTGACATTTTTATTTTTTATGATTTATATTATTTGTTATTTTTAATACTATCAGTAAAGCAATAGCCTTGATTCCCCTCGCTTTGTATTTTAATTGTTTATAACTAAACTCCATGGTAAGAATGTTAAATGCTAACTTATTTTTAATGAAAATACATTAAGCCATACTAATACTTACACTGTTCATTTTGCAAACAAGTTGATTTTGTTCTTCATTTTTCTTTCTAAGCTCAGTTTCCAGATCTAATATCTTAATTTGTAAAGCCCTTTCTCTAGATGACATTTTCTCTATTTCTTCAGAAACCTGTAATTTCAATTAAAAGAATTAAAAAACTAAATGTGCTTTCTTTAAGATATGATTTAAAGCCTTGACATAGTTATACTGTATCTCTTCTTTCCAAATAGGTATTATTTGGATATTAGACAATTTAATTAGAAAGTGTTTAAAGATGTTCTATCTTGAGAAACGCATAGTGTAAGCATGTATTCTCCTCTTTGCTAAGTACCTGAAAAATTAGCTTGAAGTGGAAGAGGTATACGTATTTGCACTGCTCTGTGACGTTGGTAGGTTTTCCCCAATACTATATTTCTATAACCTGCTGAGACCAATTGCCATGTTTTACAGTATTTATATTTACCATGGTGTCTGGAGTGGTGGTGGGACATATAAAGTCCACAACCAACGCTGATTATAGACTTGGATGGACAGAATTGGGGGCAGGGTAGGTGATATTTACACCACACACACACACACACACACACACACACACACACACACGAGATTGGTTTTTCATTCATTCACTTCGAGATTGGTTTTTCATTCATTCACTGAATGAAAATGGTCTGAATTTGAGTTTTCATATTTCTCTGATGGCTTATTTTAGCAGAAAGTCTAGCTTAGCTACGTTCATCCAAGGATTCAGATACTTGGGAGCCTATTTGCAGGAATGCTGGGTTGGATCCATAAGAATGACAGTGGAGGCAGGGACTAGTTCAGGAGCAAGGAGCTAGCAGGAAGGACTGTCCTCTAATCTCACTCCCATGGACTAAGTTCTAAGTTATTATAAAGTTATTTACAAAGATTTCTTGTGCACAAACTCCAAGGGTGATTGTGAGGATAGCAGGATTTGAAGCTGTGGGAGAAAGGGTCCTCAGGACAAGTATCTGTGTCCTTTACAACATCCTGCAGTGTAGACAATGGTGACAGTGCAGTGATGGCACTCTTCATGTGGCAGGAACTAAAGACAACCCCATATTCCATTGTAGCAGGAAAGAAAGGAGAGGGCAGACACACCTCTGGGGACTGAACACTTGTGAGAAGGAATCTGAGAGCACCTAGCATTTCCAAAGTCCATTTAGTCTGAACCCAGGATAAAGTCACTTCTTATTTTCCTCCCAAAGGTTGGCACTGAGAAATCTGGATTACACTTCTATCATTGGCAGTACATTTTACTACTTAGCTTTCATTCAGTGACATGTCTTTCAAAGTCAATTTAAATTGATTTCCTGGAGTTAAAAAAAAAAAAAATCAAAATATATCTATATGACACTTACGATTTAAGAGCCACATTTCAAGGATATCAGATGTTATCTCACCCTTGTGGAACTGCCTTTAACAGGCTTGGGAAAGACCATGGGTGGAAGAGAGTCTAGAGAGATAGATTCAAAATTTGGTGTTGGACATGTTAAGTTTGAGATGCCTATGTTAAGTGGAGATGTCAAATAAGTAGCAGAATAAATGAATTTAGATGTCAGGATAGAGAAAAGTCTGGGGCGGAGATATACTTCTGAGTGTCATCAGGGTATAGACAATCTCCTTTTGGTGTCATTCAATCCTATGAGGAAATTCATCATCCCCATTTTATCAATTAAAAAACTAAAGTTTAGAAAGTAGCTTGCCCTGGGTCAGGGTATAATGTGTCAGAGCCAGAATTCAAATCTACTTCTTGTGGATTCCAAAGCCCACCTCGTGCCTTTCAAGATTACATTTTCAAATCACTTGATAAATCTACCTCTTCTTTGAGATCTTCCTGAATCATTTTCCCCTCCTCTCCAGATTGAACTAACCACACCCCCTCCGTGTACCTTGTATCTTCCCCGCATTGTAGCACCTACTTGCTGGACGACATTTGTTTGTTCACATGTTATCTCCCTACTGGACTGTGAGTGTCCTGAGAGCTGAGGCCAGGTCTTATTCATCTTTGCATCATAAGCACTAGCAGAATGCTTGACAGACAGTGAGATAGTTATTAAATGCTATCCAGATGGATTTAACCGGAAATTAAATCTTGTCTGTATTTATTTATACAGCAACATTTGTCAAAAGAAAAGGGAGTTGAGCTTTATAGCTCACTGAATCCTGATCAAAACCAAAAGGTTCAATAATTTGCATATTTGCTGTGGTTTCATTAAAAAAAAAAGAGGGGGGACTTCTTTAAAGTGTTTTCCATCTCTGCCCTTTACCCTGCCACATCATCATTTATTTAGTGAAGTAACTCTGGACCAGTAATCTATCTGTTTAGCTCCAAAAGGGAAAAGCAGGTAAAAAACAAAAATGTAATTGCTCCCTTCACCCTGTCATCAGGATAAAAACAATAACTGTAGGTTTGGCAAGATGAGATATTGTCTGTTTCAAAAGATGACTCTTTGGTAAACTAAAAAGTTTCTGAATAAAGGCCATCTGTACCTTTTGTCTTCCTTCTTCTAAAGCAGCTTCCAGCTGTCTGGCCAATGCTCTATATTCTGCAGATTTCTCTTTAAACTCAAGATTGGTATGCTTAAGACATCCTTCTTGGTTTGCCAGCTTCTTTTCAAGCTCTTTATTTTCTGCATCCATCTGTTCTAATTTTCTTTTTACAGAAGACATATATTTTAAAATTATAGTGTGTAGAAAAAAGGTAACACCAATTTTAAGTCAATTTAATACTTACTGTTTAAGGTTTTCACATTTCAACTGAATAAGATAATTTTCCTCTTCCAGAGAAAGCTTTGTCAGAAGATCATGATTTTCAACAACCTAAAGGAGAAAAAAGTTTTCTTGGTTATTTTCTTTATAATTAACTTCCAAAGAAATCTATATAGTTTATCATTAGAACAATTATAAAAAAGAAGAAGCTATAAATATTATTATTACTCCTGCACAGAGAGACACCAAGAAATATTACATTGTTAAAACACAAGTTCTTAAATTCCTGGTTAATTTTTAAAAAACTATGTTGCCTCACGGAAAATCTATGAAAAATTTTACTGAAAGATGGCAATTAAAACATTCTGAGTAATGTTTTATTGAAAAAGAACATTTATTTTATTAAGTAAATGTGAAGATTTTAAACAGTAATCTCCTATTGTTGGATACTTAGGGTTACTCTTACAGTTTTCTGTTTCACTTACAGATAGTGATTGATAATTGAATATCTGTGAAGTTGTAACTCTGAGTAAAAACCATATTTGTGAGAAGCAAAATAAAATAGATAAGCAAATCAACCAAAGACACACCTGCCCATGCCGAGACAGAATATTCTTCCCATTGCTTCAAAAGCTGTATTTAAATAGTTTAAGAAGTTTTGAAAAAAAAAAAAAAAAAAGAATTTTTCTCATAATTTCCATTAGTAATTTAGGTTATCTATGTGATTTGACATTTTCCTAGAAAGATCTCTTTCCAGGAACTTAAACTCAGAAAAGTTTTGTTTGCCTGTTTTTAAAAAGAGGATGCATTTCAATATTAAATCCAGATTACATTTGAAAGATAGACAGGGAATCCTTCCTAAAATTATTCTGCAAATAAAGAAAAAGACTTGCCACCACCTTTGGACATGCTTCTTTGAAAAATAATTAATTAAAAAAAATATTTATTAAGTGTTTACTATGTGTTAGGCACTGAGTTAGGAGATGGCTGTATGGCACCCACGATCTCTCTTCTGATGGAGTAAAAAAGTATATGTTGAAAAAAATAACTGAGAATAATACAAATAAACTTGGTACATAATTCTAACTGAAATAAATTCTAATTTTTGTAAGGTAAATTACAATAATTTACCTTATCCTAACATCAAAAAATATACATGTAAACATAGCTTTGTTCCTTCGCTCATGCTATTACTATGTCCTCAAATGTCTAAATACAGATTTGTATGAATAAACTAAATCAGCAATTTTAATTACCAATTTTTTAAAAAATAGCTTGAAAATAATATAGTATTTGCATGAAACTGACCTTTTATCAACTTATTTAGATGACAGTAAAATAATCAACCCCTGACATGAGTGCCCTCAACTGGTGAAATTATTCCAAAGCATTTAACACATCTAGCAAAAATCAAAATGATGGCTGGACACCTGGCCCTGAAGCTCCCTAACGGCGTGTGCTTGGTCTGCACATTTCCCCTTGTGGTGCTGCAGACTCTCCTGACACTCGTGAAGCCTCTGTTCTGCTGCCGTCAAGGAATCGCGGACGTGCTCTAACTCCTTCAGATGAGACTCCATCTGGCCTCTCATCTGAGTTGTAGCATTAGGGAAATAAGTGCAAGATCACACGTTCAGCATTAACGTTTTTACTATCTTAAATACTAGATATGCTTGTAATATAGTAAATGTTTTAGGTATAATAGTTTTTTAAAAAAGATTTAACCAAATAAATAAGAATAAACTTTAAGTTAGACTCTGCTAAATAAGAATGTATAACTCAAAAGTGGGCTGGACTTCAATTAGTTTCCAAAAAGTTTGCTGAATAAACGAATATGGTAATATTAGCTTGCAGGGAGACTGTTTAAATTACTTAGGAAAGTAAACTTTTTTGAATTCTGTCATTTATATTCAAGTATAGATATTACTAAGGAAGCTGGTATGGTAGTTTTCTGCTGTCCAGCCATCAGTCTAAAGTAACTTTAGACTTTTTGTCATTCGATCTGGTAACTCAGATATTTCAATTAGAGCAGCCTTGCTGTGCTCAGCTTAGTCCAAATCAGTGGGTTTACTGTATATAAATTCAAAATAGCTAATATCATCAGTACTCAGTAGACTATAATTTGATCATTAATGTTACTATGTTACTAAGAACAAATCTAACTGTATCTATAGTAATCTCTTTGGCTGCTGCAATTCCTCACTGTGGCACTTTTGTGGAGATGTGACAAGAAGCAGCCCTAAAAAAATGCTTGTACTGCTAATTAAGAAAAAATAACAAGACATAGGGCACTTAGGATGTTCATAGGGAGGGAAAACGAGAGCTAGACTCTTTCCCTGAGACAGGGAACACACAGAGCTGCTGTGCAACATCTGGCATTCTTGATCACAAAAGATAAAAGTAGAACAAAGCCTACCTCTGGATCCCCAAACATCTAAGAGCCCATGAGAAAACCAGGAGACTTAAAACAGTAGGAAAGAAAAAGGAAGCATTTCATTTAAAAAAATAATAATAATGGCTTGTCTGGTTTAATACCAGTAAGAAAACATTGTGACCTCACAGTATTTGAAAACCACAGGCTCCTGCCCCATTGGCCTTTTGAATAGGTTTTTTAAATAGACTTTTAGAGTGCTGCCTACAAAAGAGGAGACATTTGCATTGGTATGTCTCATGAGAAAAACTGATCAAGAGGTATGAAATGATTTCTTCTCTGCTCTGCTAAAAATAGGCGAAAAGTATTGATAATTCTAAGTAGTAAGTTGCACATTTGATAGGCTACCTTTATCTCTTTTAACCAGCACATTTTCTGCTCTAGCTGACCTCTTCTTCACATTGGTGCCTCACTCAGACTTCTCAATTCCAAGATGTGGGGACGACCCAGAGACAGTCACCTTATTACACTCAGTTGGAACTGACCAGTAACATCCCATCATGTCTCCAGCCGGGAGTCAGGGGAGTCAACGTCCTACAACTTTTGTGCTTCCTTACCAAAACAACGTGAAAAGACCCAAAAAGGGATGCAGTTTCATTTAAAAACTTTAAAATAAGTCACAAAAATATCATAACTTGCCAACACTGAACTTCCCCTCATTCTTTTGCAACAGGGTGAAAAAAAAAGGAAATGATGTTGGGTTTTTTAATGTTATTTTTCTTCCATAAAAGCATTTAGCAGAGAATATTTACTTTGCTTTTTTACACAAAAGATTTACTACCAGAATAAAAAGGTAAGATTAAAAATGAAAGGTATTCAACTTTGCATGAAGCTCAGTGATAACCATTTTTTCTGCTACTTAAGTCTGCTCTTGTATCAGAAAAATTAAACATTTATGTTATTTTCCAAATATTCAGGAAAAAGTGAAAAAAAACATTCACACAAACAAACATTTCAAGCCTGGACGAAACATCATGTCCTTAGAAAACAAACTGCCACAGAAATCGAGAACAGATAATTTCTAGGTCTAAACTAAAGAAAATGACCAAAATTAAAGAATTTATATAAAATTCATAAAATACAAAACATACATAAAACATTATTTTATTGTTTAAAATGTCAAACTTACCTTCTTTAATTTTTTATTTTTGTTTTTTGTTATTAGGTTATTCTCTTGTAGCAAATTTTCACATCTGCTTTCCACAATTTCAGCTGCTTCTTGCAACTTCTGTATCTGAAAATAAAAAATATTATTAGAGTAAGATGCATTATTTTATTATTAGGACCACTGTATGAAATAAAAAGCTAAAAAATTGAATTTAAATTTTAAAATTTCAATTTTAAACCCATTATCATTTTCCTATTAATACTCTATGTTTATCTAATGTTATTCCTTCTTTAAATACAGGAATCACTCAGTGCTCTACTCTAATCCACAATCCTTTTATGATTTACCTGTCTTTTCCCATCAATACTTCTAGAATCTTCACCTGAGCTCTGAACATTAGAGAGAGATCCTCATTTGCAGGTCCACGTCACTTTAAAGAATCAGTTTCTGGTCCAAACTAGCTCCCAAACCAACTATTTCACTCTCCGAATCAAAATCTGCTCAAAAAATATCTGAGCACTTTATACAAGGCCCAGAGTCAAGAATATGGTAACTCATCTACAGTATTCTTGATGGGGGATTAAACCAGAACAACCAGCTGGAAGACCCAGATGACATTCCCAATAACGCATTGCACAGTCCATCACAGCCTCCATTCTTACCTCCAGCTGGGATGACTGCAATATTCTAACTGGATGTCTCAACTCCAATTTCCTATCTAAACCATTGGGATGGAGTGCTTCCTACTTACCTACATTATGCCCCTCCTTACGTTTTAACCTTTAGTTCATTATTCTTCAATTCAAACACTCTCTTCCAAGAAAATCAAGCTCTTTATTGACAGTTTGTTACCCATCACTCAAGGACCTACATAAGTCCCATCTTTCAAATGAAGTTTTTCTTAAACTTTCTAATACTTAAGCTTTTCTATAAATTACCAATTAACACACTCTCTATTCCATACATATTGTCACCTGTTCTTTTCCAGGTCTTTCATGTGAGTAAACCTGAATTATACTTTATTTATTTGGAAAGAGGAAATATTGTGCTTTAATGACCCTTGAAGGGAGTCATTATTCTAAATCAATACCATTAAAAATACAAGATGACAAATATAACCAAAATTAACTAACAGGATTATTATAGGTTCACATTACACCTATATAATTAATTTTAGATCTACTTTTAGGAATAACCAATACAAACACAGGATATTTAAATCAGGAATCAGCAGAATCATCATTTTATAAAAGTATCTGGGACCTTAAGAAATATTTGGGATACGTCATATTTTATCACAAATAATAACGCCACCTTTCTTCAGTTCTGCTTTTTTAGATCATAAACAAATGTAGTGTTTTAAATTACCTACCAAATTTAACAAACATTAAAATAAATGCAATGATCACCTGAGTTTTATAAACTTCAATAAGGGTTTTCTGTTGTTTTTCTACTTCTTGCAATTCTAAGAGTTCATTTTCAACAGAGGCAATCTCATCCTTCAAAGCAGCTAGTGTAGTCTATTAAGGAATATATAAATAAATTTTATAAATCATTAGAATTCATTTGTACTCCAGTGCTATAGCATTAAAAAACATAACTCATTTATCAACGAAGCTAATAGAATAATTATTTCTGATTGCATATAATTACCATCTAAAATTAGGAATTTCAGGAAGTTAGTAATATTTATGAGCAACCTTAATGAGACTTATTCAAGACCTATTTTTAAACTTTAAAAATTTACTGACAAAAAAGACTTGGAAAATAGAAAGACCATGTTCCTGGAAGGGAGGACTCAATACTCTTGGCATATCAGTTTTTTCCAAATCAATAAAACTTTACTGTAATTACAACCAAAAGTATAACAGTTGAGGGGAAGAGGAATATGACAAAATTAATTTAAAATTCATATGGAAAAATAGAGACTAATAAAAATTTTAAAAGATACTAAGTAGAGAATCTCAGTACTTAATAGATATTAAAATGTATAAAGAACTAAAATTATTAAGATACTAACATAATAATATAGAGGTCTATGGAATAGAAAAAGAAAAATACACTAAGATTATATTTAGTGTATGACAAAGGTTGGATTTTTGAATAAATGGGGAAAATATGGATCACTATATAATGGTAATAAGACAACCATTTATTAGGACAAAAGCAGATTTAACTATTTGCCTTCAGCAAACATGATTTTTATATTAAACAATTATATATTTATTTTAATGTATTAAATATTTTAAAGTTAAGCTTAAATTTTTTCACAGAAGATCCAGGTAAAATTTGATTTGATTTTAGGATAGAAAAAACCTAACTAAGCATAAAATCAAAAGACAATATCATGAACTGTAAGAGTCTGAGATTTTATCCTCCAAGTTTACCAGTTAGCCTAGCACAGTTTCATACATGCTAGCAGAAGACACAAGACTCCTGGGTCAGAGTCTTAATTTCTTTATTACTCAAAGCAATAGCAGTAGCCAGATATTAGCATTTGTGTTAGTTTCCAAAGCCCCACTTCCCTCAGAGCAACACCAAGAGGTCCAGATGACACCTGTACATGTGGTGGGATGTACAGAGAAGCAACTCTGAGTTTAGGGAACCCAAATCTCTTATAACAGGCAGTAAGCATGCTTTTTGGTAGAAGGAAACATTGTTATCTTCCAAGGATGTTCACTATACAAACATCCTTGAAAAGACAGTCTGTATCTGGATCACAGGCAGTCAGATGTGCAGAAATGTGAGACTCCCAACAGAAGCCGAAAAGGAAAAAAAGATATATATATACACACACACACATACAAACACACACATGCATATATATACATACATATGTACATGTACATATATCTCCAAAATTTCATAGCCCCTCAAAAAACTAAAGAGCCTAACAAAATGTGAAAAAAGTAAAAGATTATGACAAAAGATTAATACCCTTAATACAGAGAGAGGTCTTATATAATAATTAGGAAAAAAGACATGTAAAGGATAATGAGCAGGTAATTCCAAAAGGCAGAAACATAAATGATCAACAAATACATGAAAAAATATACTTACTAGTTATTAAAAAATGCTCTAGGCAATGGATAGTCTTCTAGTAGTGAACATAAGAAGCAAAAATCCCTTTCATTTTGAGCTTAATGTACTCCATGTATAGATAGACACAAATAAGGGGTATATAGACAAAAAACAAGAAGTAAAATATATCATACACAAAAGCAAGACAGTAAGGACAAGTTGGGAATGGGCCAGGGAGGCATCCTGAGAAAGGGACTTTGAAATAAACACCAAAAGGAAGCATGGCTCTTTGAGGGAAAAGGATTCCTATAGAGAAAAGCAATGGTGGGAGAAAGCCTGGCCAGTTAGGGGAAAAAGCAAGAAGGCCAATGTGGCAGAAAGCAAGAAAACAAAGGGAAGTGTGGAAGGATATGAGGTCAGAGAGGTAATGGAAAGCCAGATAGTATAATGCCTTGTAGATATTTACTCTATTAATCAAGGTATCACTGAAGGGTTTTGAGCAGAGCAGTGACATGGTCTAACTTACATTTTTATAGGAACTACTTTACTGCTACGCTGAATGCTGACTGCAGGGGCAGGGGCAAGGGCAGAAGCAAAGAGAAGAGGTAGGAAGTCACTATAACAACGAGACATGATGGTGGCTTAAACCAGGATGACAGTGATGCTGGTGAGAAGTGGTCAAATTCTGGATATATTTGAAGTAGATCTGCTGACAAACTGGAAGCAGGTGTGAGAGAAAGGAGTCAAGTAACAGAAAGGATGACTGCCATTAACTGAGACAAGGAAAACTGTAGGATGAACCATATTGGGGAATATAGAAACTCTATTTTGGACGTGATAACTTTGAGACACCTATGAAATATCCAAGTGGAGATTTCAAGTAAGCAGTAGAATACATGTCTGGAATTCAGGGGCAAGGTCTAGGCTAGAGATATAAATTTGAGAGCCTCCAGGATATAGATGATATTTAAACCCCCAAAACTAGATAAGATCACTTATCAAATTTGGAGAGATTTGTTTTAAAATTGCCTAGTACTGGAAAACGTATAGGGACCCATTTACGATGGGTGATCTGGAAATATATAAAACTAACATTAAGGATGGGTCTTCCTTTTTACAATATAATTCCACTTCCAGAAATTTATCCTAAGAAGATATATATGCAAAAAGACTAAAAGTATCCACATTTTTATTTATATTATAATAGCAAAAAAACCCAAAAACAAACAAAACTGGAAGGAGTCCAAAATCCCCCAAATTATATATATGCTAAAAGAGTAACTTTACTTATCTTTCAGTTGTGAGATTATAGGTGATTTTTAAATTTTTCCTTTTGTGCTTTTCTGTTTTTCAAACTTTCTATAATGAACAAATAGAACTTTGTAACCTTCCAAATAACTTCTGTTGTTTTTAATAGAGGAGGTCACTGGGGCCCTAGAAACAGTATCAGCTAGTATCTTCTTCATTTGAAGCTAAAATCTAAAATTATTCTAAAATAATTGAAAGTAACAGAATACAACATCTAGACAATTTTACATTGTACATAACATATGCC